>NC_066319.1:31597609-31903592 GCF_022539315.1 Serinus canaria | reverse complement strand
CTAATATATTAAATATAACTTGATATATGCATGAATTTCCCTAAAAATCACGAATATATTCATGCTTTTTTTAGTTCAACATTTTTCTCCCTAAGATGCAAACTGTGGAATTTCAAGTGCATTGTTTAAAATCCTCTACTTCGTGTCATGATCCCTGCATTATTTTACTCTATAAAAAGAGGAAGAAGAGAGCCTAAAGAAGGTTCCTAGAGGTAGAATACATAGTAGCAGATGACCTAGCTCATGCATATCATCCATCAGGAGGAGCCCAGTATCTGCAGGAATTTCTAGCCTCAAAATTGATATGAACTGAGATCTGTAACCAGTTTTGATATTTTTATTTTTTCTTCCTATGAGCTTCAGGAAAGGTTCCTCAATTTCTGTTTCCTCAGGAGTCTATTAAATTTCTTTTAACCCCGGCAGTTTTTTAATTCTTCAAATGTCCATGCAGACCTCTTAATGCAACCATCAAGGGTAGTAAATATCCAGAAGATTCAATTCTAAGAATGTTGTGAAAAATTTTATATTCTATTCTTGTTTTAATAATGGATTAGAGCTTGAAGCCTCAAAATACAGCCAAGGCACAAATGCAGATTCTCTTTAATGGCAGACTGATATCATTACAAGTTCTAGTACATATTTAGGATTTTTTTCATTCATGTGTTTTCAGACTTGTTTAAAATTATAGAAACCTTCAAGAAATTGCTATTTAACCACATCCAATTTTGTTCCATGTGATATAATTAACTCGTCTTAAAATACCAAGGTTTTTTACATTGCACTTAAGTAAAATGGTAAACACACTCGTTAATTTTTTTTAAGGAAAAAATGTTAATAGCAAGTGGTAAAGATGCATACTGATTAGAAGAAATGGCCTTTTAATTTGTTTCACTCGTGTGACCTTCAGCACTATGGTAATAAGGGAAAGCTTCACAATCACAAATGAATTCTATTTTCACAACATCCTGACAGTGCCTTGTAAGGCTGTGCTTTGATAAATATTAAGGAAAAGTGTAATATTTATTAACTAAAAATGATTGATAAATAAATGCAAAGGCTTAATATTTGATAAATATTAAGTAATGGCAGGCTAACAATTGTAGAAATCTAAGCCAGTTGGGGAAATTAACCCTTCCTCCTAGTCCCAGTTAAATTCTGTCTCCACTAAGTGATAGCTCTGAGAAGACATTTCTTACTGGATTAGTAACATCTGAAGAAGAGCTGTGATTCCCATAAAAAAAAAAAAAAAAAAAGCCCCGATGTGAAAGAGACCTGTCAAGCTTCAGTGGTGGGAGGCACTTTTCAGGCTTGCACAGGAGGACAGCTGTGGTGTTATCAGCCCAGCTCTGACCCCACGCAGGCACTGCACCCCTGGACACGTGCACTGTGAACTGTGCATTTCTGGGACACTGAGCAGCCATTTGGAGTGACTTGGGGCTTATGTAGATTAAAGGAAAAAAATTCCTACTATCACCTCAAAACACACACCCCTGTGAATAGAACTCTTTCAATTATTTGTTGTGAACATTACCTAAAATTAATCTCCCCTTCTTTAATCCCAGGCAAGGCATTCACAGGAGTATGTTTTTATTTGTATGATTTAACCAACTGTGGGAAGAATCAATGGTAGATGGGCAGTGCTTTCTGCTAACTTTTGTGTGAAAGAATCACCACAAAAAACAGGTCAGGCTACAAAAGAGGGAGGCTGGGGAAATGCAGTTGTTGCGAGGCATTCCCTGGAAAAATGCAGCTGTTTCCACAACACTGTTAAATCAGGTTGGTGGTCTTTTGCAGGGACAGGGAGTTTGCACTGCTGAATGGTAGGCATTTATTGGGCAGGGCCAGTCACACTGCAACACAGTTAACCCACTGCTCTTGGAAATGTTTTTAAGATAACCCACTGCTCTTGGAAATGTTTTTAAGATATGCCTGTGGCGCAGAGCAACCCCTAGATTGTGTTTCCCAAAGGTACCACAGAACAAAGAGATCATAGAAAAGCTGAAAATGCCTGGATTGCACAGCCACAGTCACTGCCACACTCCCCAGCTTCACACCTCTGGGGGAGAGGTAAAGGTGGATTAAAGGAACCCACCACAAAAATAATCCATGAGTAGGACCTTGTCCAGCAGAGAGGTGGCTAGATGTTTTCTCTTAATTGGTGGTGGTCACACTACAGAGCTTGAAGATGATGATGAGAGAGAAATGTTTGATCCTGTGGGTCATGATTAACAAGGAAAAACCACATTATCTAAATTTCTACATTTCAGGACAAGGTTCATTCATATATCTACAAATTGCCTACCACACACTGGGAGCAATATAAATCATAATTATAAAGTAATATGACACAGTTGATTAATTGCTTAATTAAGCCTTGATTAATATTTGTAAAGCAGTTTAACATCCTTGGTTGAAAAGTCTTGGGGAAGTGTGAGATATTAAATATTACTATTTACAGTCAGAGATTCTGGCCTGCCCATGTTGAAATTTCAGAGAGATGCTTTGATAAATCAGAATTAAACTGTGGCTATTATTAAGGCAAGAATCCTTCGTTACTTCTACCGTGGACTGAAATAAAGTCTCAAACTCTCTAGAAACACCCTTTATCTTTCAGTGTCTTCTTATTTTCATAGCCAGTGCTGATACAATGTGTCTACAGACCTTCATTACACAGTGAAAAGAAGAAAATTTTTGTATTGACTTCTTTCAGTATTTTATCTGTTGTTGCAGCAGCATCTGCTTCGCTCTAGGCCTCACCTAGAATGTTAAAAACCCCCTCAAACAGCAAAAAAATTCCCAACTGCCTGTACCCTGAAAAGCAAACGATATATAGCTCTTGTCCTGCAATCAGATCCACTTGGGCAAACCCAATTATAGGATCAGGGCCTAAATAGGATAATAGGTATTGTAGAAACTACCATAAATTTCTCTCTGGTGTCCTATTTTGCCACTACTTGAACTAAGTGGATAATTCCGGTCATCTTTCTTGTTATGATGTTTCAATTCAACACCGTAAATTTACTGCTATTGGTCTAATTTTTCTGTAGAAAGTCTTTGCAAGGCTGTATTTTGTCTATATATGTGTGTATGTATATACATACATATATATTTCCTCAGACATTCACTAATTTTGCTTGGAAAAGTTCAGCAGCATTAGATGAGAATTGAACAAATAGAATTTTACAAAACAATGAACATGGAGCTTGGTAAATGCAAAAAGAACTCATTAAAAAAATATCTAGAGATGTGACAAACTGCCCTCCAATAATCTGGAAATTCAATGAACCACAGTATCTGCTGGTTTGCAAGTAGCCAAGACATCTCATCGTCTGCTCTGCATGAGTCCACACACATACTTATAATTAGATACCTGTTCTCAGAAGTGACAGTGGCTATCTGATTTGAGAATAAAAGAGTGTTGTTCTTTAAATGCATTCTGTTAACTGTATTGTGTCAAGTTGTGTTACATAGCATTCAGTTACTTTGCATCTTATTATGACAAATGTTATTTTGATACAAAGGAAAGCGAATGTTAAGTTCTGAGAGAAAGAACAAGTTTTAGGTCAAATCATTGCTGTATCACTGAAGTTTTTAAAAGGACAGGAAACTTATTAAAATTGTCCTTGCTGCTTTTTTTCCTAACACAAATTTTATTTTATCATTTTCAACTATTTTTTTTTATTAAGTTTATTCTGAAGTTCTGTTAAAAAAATATTGCGCCACCTTTAGTAGGCAAATTGTATAAATTGTGGTTGCCACAAGCAGCATTTACAAGCTATCAAAAGCCTATTAACATTACTCCTGCTGTTTTCACTTCACTGACACAAGTCAGTGAAAGCCCAAATAATCTAAATTTAATTTAGGTTCCAGGATGTGATTTAGATGCAGAAACACAGGTATCTGGGGCCATTTGAAGTGCTTTGGGTTATTACAAGTCTTCTGCAAGAGCTGACAGATAGAAAATAAGACCTGCAGGAAGTCTGTACCCTTCCAGGGTATGCAGAATGGGTAAAGACAGAGCACCCAAGCATTTCTGGCTGACCATAAGCATGTGTGTTTAGATGTCTGACTCACCCTCTCAAACACAAGGGTGCCACCTTATTAATTTTCAGTTTTAATTAAGATACACCATCAACTTGTGAATGTCAGTATTCTGTTCTATTATTTCTGCATTTCAAATTATCAGGCAAAGTCTCTTTATTCCCGATGACATTAATCATTTCATACATCATTAAAATTAACTTCACTCTTCTTCTATGCCTGCAATTTGTTACTAGTAAAGCAAAAGCCATTTCACCTGCACCTTCAAAGGAAAAGATTGCATGAATATTGTGCTGAGCTTAATGTTCCTAAAAATGTTATACTTTGTCATGTTAAAGATGCTTCTTTCAGCTGGAATTCAGCGAAGAGTTCCCTACATTTCTGTAAGAATATGTTTCAGAGCACAGTGAGGAAGAGGAGTACCAGTATGTTGGCAATCAGGCTAGCTGACTGATTACAGACGAATTTCCCTAGACTGCCCAATGTATAAATTAGTTTGCCTTATGTTCTATAAGCAGTGTAAGGGAAACACCCTTTAGAAAGGAAACACCTTCCTTTAGAAATCACAGAATCATGGAATATGCTGAGTTGGAAGGGATCCCCAAGGACCATAGAGTCCAGTTCCTGGCCCTGCATAGCACCACCCCAAAGAGTCACATGCCTTATGTTGGTGGAAAAAGCAAAGAATTTCCTAGTTCAGGAGTCAGCATCACTTACCTGTAAGTATTCTGCAAATATTGAGCACTGTTTCTTCTTTAAAGTATCATTTCACCATATATTTCACACTACAAGAAAAAATACTAAAATGGCATTTCCGAAAATGAGGAAAATTTCAGAAAGTATTTACATGTGGAATATTGCTGTAATCTTGATGAAGAAAGGAAAGTAGTTTGATTTCTTTTGTTCAGAGAAAGTAAAGCAGAATGGCTATGTTGGTTCATTATTTTACTATTAACAAGAGGCACCAGTAGTAGCAATCCCTAAAATGAAACTGTCCTGATCAGATCTATCCAACACAAGACAGAAAATTCTTGGTTGCTCATCATAACAACCAGAGGACTGAAGTGATTTTGAGCTGCAAAGATTCAGTGTTTTTGCAAAGCATACTTAGTTGAATCAATTCATGCTGTTTTATCCACGGTTCTAAGCAGCCCTACAGAGTAGGGGATACAGAATCAAAACCATTACGACCTGGCCTAACCTAAGATGTTCTTAAAAGCCAGATGTCTCAATATTGAACTTAACTGCACAAATTCCTAGTGCATTTGCTTATACTTTAAGCACACTAGTGTTTGGATTTTCTTGGAACAACTTCTGATTTGACAAATTCTTTCAAACCCTGTAAAACAATGATAGGAGCTTTAAAATAATCACTGATTGCATGCAAGGATCAGCTTTCAAGCAGTATATTTTTCAAAGTTTAATAGAAAAATGCCCAGTGGTTTCATAATGAGGATGACATAATGGTGAGGTTGTGCTTATGAAGACAAGCCTGGGAAGAGGACATTACAATTTCAAGGCAATGACAAAAATTCAATTCAGGTCTACAGAGACTGTATTACAGTGTCAAGACGATGGCAAAATTATGCCAATGTAAGTCTATGGAGACCACTTTACTATGTCAAGACAATGGTAAAACAATGTTATATAAAATGATTGAGACCACACTGCAATGTTAAATTATGATGCCAAAACCTTGTCATTTCCTGAAGTAATGACAGAGGATTCTGCATATGCTCCTCACAGAATCACTGCTGGACCCGTGCTCCAGCTCAAAACACCTTTGTAGCTCCAGCCCTGGGTCTTGCTTGTGTAGGAGCCAACTTTTCTCAGACCTGAAGGTGAAAGCTGAGGGCATTTGAGGTGTTGGGGCTAGCTGTCTTCACATTTGCAGATGCAGGACTAATCATGAGCATTCTACCTTTATCTCTGAATTTTTTAAAGGTTATTTTTAATAGCAGAACACAGCATGATGTTATTGACTTTCAGGTGTATTGACAGCTTGTCTTGTTGTCATTTTTATGAGGGGTTGGTTTGAAAGAAGGTTGATGCCTCTGTTTTGAGAATGTTTATTATTGTATGTTACACCAGTTGTTTATAGTATTACGAAGCCATAGTTACTGTATATGTACACAAATAATCTCACAAAATAACTAATTCTGAGTACTTGTGCTGAAATTTCTCTCTTCAGTGTGAAAGCACATGTATTTGATGTTCTTGCAAAATGACAGTTTGAAAGCTTGCTTTTTTCACAGGACAAGAAAAGTGTTTATAATGGTAGAGCATATGTTAGTTACCTCTCCTCCCAGCATGTTTCAAGCCATGTGTAGGGAACAAACTTTTAGCAGTTCAGTTCTTGTTCAGTTCTTGGTATCATCAACGGGGAGACCAGTGCTGGTACTGCTTGACAATTTGCTGTCTCTGTCATAATGTTCTCTGAGAAGAACAGCAGTCATATTGTACCAAGTCCATCCCTCCTTATATTCCAAATGAAACCGTGGCAAGGAGTAGATGTGTAGTAAAGAGTGGGATAAGGAAGCAGTGATACATCCTTAGAATATTCATCATGCTGCCCAGTCTCTTAATTTGAAAACTATGAGAAAGGGCTTGTTGCATATGAGACCATGAAATAATTTGCATGATGCAATAATTACTTGATGGCTGCAATGACCTATATTTGAGAGGGAGAAAGGCTGTTGGATTCATTATAAAATTACTTGAACTGTAAAAAATTTGCTGTCACTAATATTGCCAAGGTAGCTGATAGACAAGTTCTGTTGTAAGTTTTCTCTAGACCTACAAGGTGATATATTCACTGATTAATCCTTTAAAATTTCAAGTCTCATTTTAAAGTTGTGTGAAATGGTATTTGAAGTTCAAAATCTGATATATTCCAGTTCTAGTTGTAATCAGAGTTTTCAAAAAAAAAAACTCAGCTATTAAGAAGAAAATAATCAAACACATCTTTCAATGTCTCCAACTTAAAAAACCCCTTTGACTTTTTTATTATTCAAAATGGCAGTTCTAGCAATTTCTCTTGCTGTGAATCTGTTTGAAAAGATACCAAGATGCCAATAGAAAGCAACATTCTATATGGTGTTAAAACTCTTTAGTTGTGCAGAAAGATTTGCTGCTACTATAGAGGAACACCAATCTGTGACGATACCATGTGAATATTATTCCTCAATAGAATTTAAAAACCAGGAGACCCCAAGCTGTGATGTTTATCTGTTTGTTATCACAGAGCAAAGTGACTTTCTCATGTCACTGACAGGTGCACTGCCATTTACCCCAGCTTTCCAGAAAATGTCTACTGAAATTCCTTAAGAGGATGAAAATCTCTTTCAGGTAAAAGTGTAATTCTTTGCTGTTCTGCTGAGGTGCTAACAAAGCATTTCTCTGCATAATTTGGTTCATAGAATTATGTTTGACAAAGCTAATCACTGTAATTGTGTTACAAGAGTCTCTGCACTGCTCCCGTATAAATTTTCCCTCTATGCTTTGTGCCACCTCAGATATCCTTCTCATTCAATGCCACCAATGAGAAAGCACTCTACAAACTGTAGGAATCATCAGGAGCTTTTGTTTCCCGTGAAAAGTTCCACAATTTCATGGCAATAGCAGACACATGGTTTGATGTCTTTTGCAGGTTTATGCTTCTCTCATACAAGTTTCTGTGGCTTGTGAATGAGACGTTGGATGAGGCAGTTATGGCTGAAGGGATTACACAGAGATCAGCACAAAGGATGCAAATAGTGACTGGACAGTGATCAAACAGTGTTTTACAAACATTAATAGTGACAAATAATGTACTGAAAGACATGGATTTCTTAGAAAAAATTATGGAGGCAATGTTATTCAGCAAGAAGAAGATGAGCATAAATTTTAGGAGGCACAGGTTGTGCTCTTACCAGCTTGTTTGTTGCCATAGGGTACTAACATACCCTGTTCCTACTTTAGTAGGATAGTTTTTCTAATGTGATGATAATGATACCTATATTCTTTTTAAGTGCCCTTTGAGACCCTAGCAGGGTAGGGTAAATATCACCAATAATTTTACTATTGCATATTATCAAAAACCAAATCAGCCTTGTAAAGAATTCGTTTAGAGGCTTTAAAATGTCATGTTGCCTAATGTATTATGGGAGATATATAGCAGCAAGAGGTTTCCAAATATATTTTACAAATAATAAATTTTATTTCCAACATTGCATTTTGCATGCCATGAACAGTAGCCAGTATGATATGCTGTACTTGGACAACTGCCAAAATTTGATTGTATTTATTAATTCCAGTAGAACTGTATTCACTGCTGGACATCTTTGGATGGGACACACAAATTGTTGCTTTCAGATATTTTATGGGTAGATCTTTTCCAACAGAACATAAGAAAACTTCTCAATAAGTTAGACGTTCATTTTATTGCTCAACTGAAATAAAAGGTTTCAACTCAGTGAAAGTCTTACTGTACTTGAATATCATCTGGAATGGCAGAAAGATGTGCAGGAATTTGCAGAAAAATAAAATGTAGAGATCTCATATATTTTACAGCTGACAAGTGCAACTCTCCATTCAGGAGAAGGAACTGAATAGCCTTCTCTAAGCATCTGAGAATAGGTCAGAGAAGACAATACTGCAGAAATAGGGGATTTCAGTCTGAGGGACTGAATTGTTTTGTTTACTCTTTATCAAAGAGTATAAACTGTCCAGAAAATTGCTAGCCTAAAACAAAGAGGTACTTGCCAGAAGTGACATGACTGTTCCCCCACCCTCACTACTACCACCATTGCTGGTAGTGGCAGTGATATTTTTTGGACAAAGGTATTTATCACCTTTGATAATTAAAATGTTGTCCAGCTTTTCAGCTATGTCTGTGGCTTGGCCTTTCTACATTCTTACTAAGGCAACCATTTGATACAGAGGATTTTCACAATATAAAGGTTTTCTTGGTTTGTAGGGATTGGAAATGTTTCTGAAGGTACATAACATTCCTAAACCCGACTTCCTTAGAGTTTGTTCACTATAAGGGAGGGATTCAGGCTTTTTCATGGCTAGGTAATCTTTAAAAAATGAGTGATGATCAAATCATTAGGCATGTGGGGAAAATGATTTGCAGGAAATGAGATCAGTGTTCCAGTTTGATGAGCCACTGAACTGCTAACTGGTTTCAACTTTTATTGTTGCCACCACTGTATCTGTTGCTGAGAAAATACATTCCCCCCCACCCACCACGCTTTTCCCTCTGCATTACAAGTACAAGTTGTTATCCAGTCCCCTAAGTGCATGTATGGCAGCTTGCTAATGACTGTTGCAGTAAACAAAACAACAGGCATGCCATCAAAATGAATGTAGTCTTTCAAGAGAGTCTCTGACTTCTCAGAGAAAGCTAGAGGTGATTGCAGCATAGCTCAGGAAATAAGCCTAGCCCAGCCTGAAGTTTGATGAATTCACAAATCATCTTACAGGGAAACATTACAATATAAAGTACAGAGTGAGTTCTAAACAAGCGCTTCTAAAGACTCTGTGTGTTCTGTGAGTTTCAGATAGCTGACATAAATTAATCAAACTCTAAATACCATGAACCCCATGGCTAGCAGTGACAGTGTTACTTCTTAAAACGTTTTCCTCATGATTTACAGATAGTGAACAACGTGGATTACATACTATTCCTGTTTCTCACTGTATACATTCATGAGTTGACTGCATCTATTAGCAAACTATATAGAGTATGAAGAGTATTACAATTATGTTACAAGAATATTTCAAAAATATTAATGGGGACATATCTTTTTCTCTTTCACAGTTTTCAAAGGAAATGTGAAAGTAGTTAGGATTAGCATAGGCATTTTATGAAGACTATGTAGCAAAAAGGTAAATGGGGAGCTAACATGCATTGAGGTTTTTCATCATTGACCTTGATAAGGCGATTAAGCAGTCTGCATTGAATGAAACTTTGTATATTCATTTATGCTAGACTCCAGCCTCAAATTTCATGGCAATAAATGAAGATGTTTCAGTAAAACAAAAAGTGATTGGGAAAGATAATTTTTTTTGGAACCTGAAATGATAATTTCATTCTATTTGTTTTGTTATCTATCCATTTTCATGTATGCTTGCTTCCTAGATCGTGCCAAAAGGCAGATAGAGCAAATGGTAGCAAGAATGGTGTTTCCAATTCAGCTGGAAAGAGTACATCAGAATAAAAGTTCAGAAATTAGAGAAATCAGAGAAATCATTCAAACCTAGGGAGGTTTTTGTTGCATTTCTGTCAATATGTTTCATTCTTCTGCTTATTGTTTGATCCTCATAAGGCATTTGATATAGTTACATCCAAGTTGTGCAATATCTCTCTTAAGCTGTGTTTGGATAAAAAATGTTTTTAAACCCAGAGCCAACAATCATCTGTGTGAATGAAACAGCAAAAGTGTAAAGTAATATAGATGCTTATTCTTTTTCCTCTTGGTGGAAAGAAAAAAACCTCAGGAAAGAATTTTTCTAGCTAAAATGTATTAGTTAAAACATATTAGATTTAAATTTACTGGGACAAAACTGAAACAGGACAACCATGTCACAGAAGATTATAAACCTTACCTTCCTATGGAAATTTTGCTTCTTAGAGCTCCATAGTCAAAAACAGTTTTTTGAGACAAAACAAATAAAATATTTTTCAGTGTTTTTTCCTCCTAAATTCCTGCTTGTACTCTCAAATCTCAACAGATCCTCCATAATTTTTATTCCGGTCCCTCAGTTTGATTAATGCTCCCAAAAATGTCTTTTTTTCTTTTGCTTTTCTTTAGATTTTGGTTTGTTTTTTTTTTTTTTTTTAAATTCTGAATGCTGCGCTCCCTCTCTGATTCAAGTTCACTGAATTCATCTTTATTATGTGACTCCTGTTTTTACATTCATCCTATTTCTATTCTGTCCAACCCAATTCTCCTCAGTGACACAATGCCGAAGTCTGTAAAATGCAGTAATTTGCAGCTTACTTTTCCAGGAAAGCTGTCTCTTTCAAAGATGATACAAAACGAGCAGTAATTCATGACTGGATACCAGAACTCATAATTTGAAAAGATAATACTACCTAATAATATTTTGCTGCATTTGAACTTTTAAATGTTAAATCTTTCATTATCCAAAGGAGCCTAATTTGAAATGGAAGGATTTTTCAATGGCCTAAGTTCTGGCTCAATTCACTGTTTTTGAACTGGCTCAAGCAATTCTAATTACAAGCTACAATCTAAAGCTGTTACTATTTGCCAGATATTTCAACCTTCATGAGCAAGACCCTTTAGGCTCATTTAGAAAAGCTTACAAACAAGGAAATTCAGTGCTGTTCACCCGCTGGGCTTGGGACAAAAAGCAAGTATGAAAGCTGCCAATATTTCTATATTTGCTTGTTTCATCTGAGTGGGACCAGTGCAATGACACAGAAAAAGACTCTCTGAGCCCAGAGCGAAAATAACACACTTGAAGTGCTTAATGGGTTTCTTCTATGAGATTTCTCCAGCAGCTTTAATAGAGCTGGGTGAACTGCTTGTATGAAAAAAACTTCAGCTGATGAATTTCAGTCTTTGTTTGTTTGTTTTTTCAGTGTCAGGATTGTTCACCAGTGAATTTGATTTTGTTTCTGATTTATAATTATTCCCAACCCACATTGTGCATGGTCTGTATATTTCAGATTTGTTTCTTCCACTGTAAGGCCACCTGCTCTCAGTGCCTTGTGGTGTCTGAGGAAAGTGGCACAGTGCCCTTGCCAGTGCTGGGGGAAGGAGGATACAGAACTATCTTGGAAGAGGAAGCTTTAAAGACTTTGAACACTTAGTCCTTCTTGGAGATAGGTCAACAACATAGGAAACATTTTACAGTACATATTTTAGAAAACATTTTGCAGTACATATTTCAGAAAACATGATTAATACCTTGGAAAGTATTGTAACCTCTTAGTAAGATATCACATTTAAATGAACGTCCCTTCATAATCAGTTCAAACTTATGCACACCATTGATCTAACATCAGATCTTTGACTCATTTTGTCTTTGTGCAAAGGCTATGAGAACAGTATTCCCCTGACCCCAGAAACAAAGGGCACAGTTATATTGCCACAAATACATTGCATCATAATTATGTGCATCTCTCTGTAACCCAGTGCCTAATGAATGCAATGAAATCATCAGGGTCAGGTGCTTTGTGTTGATATTTTAGATCTAAACTTGATTAAACTTTCACAGAATTATAAAGTGGTTGAGGTTGGAAGGGATTCAGAACCAACTTTTATGGAAAAAACAAACATTTTTCTCTGTGAGCAGAAAACATGAAGTGTATCTTAGTTCTATCTGCTCCACAAGGGAAAGAAAAAAAGTGGGTCAACATGTAATATTGTAACATTCAGAGGTTAAACTGTTTTTTGCATTAATACCAACTTCTTCACACCCAAATGCATATTAGGTAGAAACTGTGGGAGGTTCTTTTATTCTGACAGCCTTATAACTGAGTTATATTTTCACCTGTCATGTAAATCAATAAAATATACAGTACTTAATACTTAAATGTTTCACTATTAGAATAATTTTCTGATCCCTCCGGATTAGCACATTGTAAAATAGAACACTCAATTTTTTATGAATAAATTAAGTGTTTTGCAACTTGCAGTAATGAGCTAGTTGGTTCACATAACTTTATAAACTGGTTAAATGACACAGTAATGCAGATGTCCAGTTTGGAAATTTGCCTTCTTCAGAGGTAAAGTGCACTGAGCAAAGGCAGCAAATCTGATTAACTTTCTAATTTTTTTTCCACCTCTTATCATTCATAAATTTTACACCTGCCTTTATTTTCCTTTTTACTATGAATTCTTATGTTTATGTACATTTCACAGAAAAGATAACCACATTAATTATTTTGCTTCCTGAAAATAAATACAGAAATGCTTCCTCTTTATAGGTGATAGAGAGAGGTATTAAACAAATGCTTTGCAGTGTAGGAAGAGGAAAGGTTGTAAAACCTAGTGGCAAAGATTTGGCAAACTATTTGTAAACAATTTAGGAAAATTCTCCTTGAACCTGATCTGAAACATATAGATTAGGCAGCTGCTGGGGCATGAGTAAGGAACATTTAATTAAGCACCTTGAACTTAATTGAGTCCTGGTAGATGAAGAATTCTCTTTCTGCCCACTTCTTAAGCAACCTGAGTTGCCCATGACAGCCTAATAGAGCATCCTAGTGGAAGCATCTGGAGCTAGGGTTGACCTCTGCTACCATCAGAGTAGCAGGGATATGAAAATAAGAGCTCCAGTATACATGAATAAGATGTAAACAGTTCATGCTAAGAAATTCTAATTTATCTATCTTTATCTAACTAAATTAGGATCAATTAGAACTTGATTGGGCAGTCTAGCCATGCAGTTAATTATAATGTAAATGTAGCAGGAGTCAGGGAACAGGTATAAAAATGCTGGGTGTAACCCTTCTGTATCATATGTGTCCACTTGTTTGTGCATTGGCTAATTAATCCCAGCTCCTGTAACACAGAGATTAGGATTGGGTTTAGAATTCTTAGCTGAATGCCAGAAAAAGTAGTTCTAAAAGAAAAGTTAAAATCATTGATATGTAGAGTAGTATTACTGTGAAGATACTCTTCTTAATATTTTTGAGGAAATTCCATGCTAACTTCGGGGGAAATTGGAGTGAGGAATTCATAGATGTGGTAAATTGATATAGAGTAAAAAGACTTTTAATTTTTATTTTCATTTCACTTTTGGATTTTAATACTTTAATAGAGGATTTCCCATCTTCCCCATTTCTTGCCTTTTTGGGTTAAGGAAGTTTTTCAAAGGATATCCCATAAATTATGACTTTTCATTAGCATGAATTCTGTTGATTTTAAATCTTGGCTGTAGAGAAATTCCTGGCCAGTGGCAGTGACTCAGGACCATCTCTTTTCATTCAGTAACTTATATGCACCACAAGCATTTTTGATTTAGCCACTTGTAGCCATCTCTGCATTTGTCATATTGACATACCACTTGGTCTTACCCTGGAAAAGATCTAGTCAAAAGCAGACTTTTTTTGGTTGTGAGCATGCTTTGTGAGAAGAGAGGATTGGTTAACAATTACATAGTTTTGATTTGAGTTACATATCTGAACAATTTTTTAAATCTTCTTTCAGCTCTCCTCTACTGGCTGCCCAATGTCAAAACAGGAGGTTTACTTTTCATTTTCAGTAATCATCCCTGACACACTGTTGGCAACATTATCCTCCAGGTTCTTTCTCTTGTCTTCTAGAAGATGTTTTCCCAAGGGGTGAGGAAAAAAAGCATTCTGTCTTTAAACAAGGAATTAAAAAAAAGGAAAGGTAGAAGATACTTGAAATTCAGTGCCCTGACTTGCAGAGCCATTAAAAGCCAAGTTTTATTTTAACAGTGCACAAAGAGCAGTTTAAAAGGGTTATGTGTACTTAGCCTTTTATTTCCTTCAACATAGTGTTAGTAATATTAAAACATGGTTTTCTAAGAGTACTACAAACAGGAAAATTGGGGACACCATGACTCAAAGGGATTCCAAAGGGTCTAATACATGGTCCTTGTGATGATGTTGTCTGAAGGAATCCAGTGATCACAGGGAGTGGACTGAATAAACTGCAAGGAGTTCATTTTTTTGTTTTTACACAGTGAATAGGGACATGGGGCAGATCATCCATAAGAACCCCTCTTTGTTTCCAATAAACTTGGGAATCAGAATACATTTCAGTAAAAAGAAGGGACAAGCCACCTAGGTACAAATGTCTTTTTAAATTCTATTTCAACTGAATAAAAACTAAAGTAAAATACAAGGATTTCTTTCATCATAGATCAAATTATTACAGTCCAATTTAGAAATCATGTCTTAATGATTCCCTAGCACTGCTCAGTCTAATAAACCTGCACCTTTTACAAAAAAAAAAAAAAAAAGATGCAATTCTGAAGGCAAATACTAACGAAGCTGGTTTGCCATGGCTTCATCTTCTGTTTCCAGCATCTGTCAGGGGTAAGTATGTTATGTTTCCCTCAGGCAAGGCACTTTACCTGGAGAAGTATTTACACAACATCTGTCAACTTTGGTTAAAATTTGGTCAAACATAGTTAAAAATCATCATGGTTAAGAGAAACAGACATTGATACAGAGGATAAGAGGATCACCTTTTTCTTAAGGAAACAAGATTAAAGCTCTAAAATGACAAACTGTTTTCATTTATGGAATAGAAGAATAAAAGGAGCATGAGATTGTTGTAGATAAATTCTGGTTCCACAGAAGCAGAGGGAAGTTTTGTTTTATGTTTTTAGTATTGTTATAACCTAGAACTAATTCTTCTAAATTCTCTCCAAGCAAACTATTCCTGCTAAACCCAGAAGATTTTCCCATGGCAAGATCATAGGATATGTTTCCAGGAGTCCAATGTCCACATTATATTTCTATCTGACAGAAGAAATTTAAGTTTCCTTATTGCCTCATTGTCCTTTTGGGAATTTTCTGTGACCAGCAGAACTATTGTGATTATGAATGTTCATTTCCATTTTGTGCCTTTCTACTGTAGCTGTGTATGTTTATGAAACATATTGATGATGCAGTGAAGAATTATGTATTTATAAAAAAAGAAACCACTCAGTGTTAAGAAATATTGCTTTACAGAACTCTATTTATGGAAGATAAATGACTGTGTTTTAGAATTTATAATTAATTAAATATGCAGCATCTCAAACACATATATATTAGTGTTCAGATAAGGATACATGCTTATATCCATACACAAATATTTTATTCAACCAAAAGAAAGTGTGAAAAACAGCATTGTTGATGGAAGTTGACAGTCTTGTTAAGGGCAAAACTACAGTTACAGAGATTGTTCTCTTCAGAAGAAAATAAAAAGGAAAAAAACCTCAGACATTAAAGCTGATATGATGGATATCATCCTATGGATAACATACCAAGGCTAATTGTTCAGTGTGCTGTTAACCAGTAGAAGCTGGATCCATCCCTGCAAAGGATGTCTTTGTGGTACAAAAGGCATTGTAGGATAGAAAGAGGTTCTGGAATTGTATTGCTTCCATGGAGGCAAGTTGTGCAGCATTATTCTCAGCCACCACTATTTTTAATGCCTGTGACAATCAGTTGGAAAGTTCATAGAAGAAAAACAAAAATTCTGTACCAGCTTTTGGAAAAAAGGCCACAGACTTTGAACAAGGAACAGATGCAATGCAAATTGGCACAGCACAACTGGATGATTTCAAGGGAGCAAAAATCTAAATTGCTTGGATCATACTGCCTGGTCCTTAATTAGGTATATGCACCCCTCTCAGAAATGGGCAAAGTACCTGCCAGGTTCCCCATCTTCCTCTGAACCAATCTTAGATTTTAGAGACACCTGCAACATAATGTGCTTTAGGAGAGATATGCTAGGCAAGAAGTCAGTGGATTGCAGACCCATTTGGGAGGAGTGCTGGTGCCTAAGGGGAGCAAGGTGCAGAGACATTTAGATGAGAGGCAAATGAGGGCAGCATCATTAGCAGAGGAGAGGGGATGAGGGATGATGCCATAATAACCTTCTCAGCATGGCTGGAGAGGTTTCTGTCAGTGACCAGCCCTCTCCTCATTGCTTGTCAAAGTGCAGCCATTATATCTTGTGACCAAACAGATCAGCCTGCCTGGTTACAAAGAGCCAGAAATCATGAAATGGTCACTGGGCACCTCATTTGCATCCACTGTGCTGCCCTCCTCACAGCAATACACTGCTCAGAAAATGCTGCTGTCCCCTTACAGCTATTCTCATTTTCCACTAAATGAGATGCAAACTAGTGTAAATGTTCCACTCTTAAAAATTTTCCAAGCTTGTGCACTTTTATCTGTTTGTGTTAGGAACCTGACTATAATCACCTTGCTTCTCTGCAATTCTTTCTGAAGACTTCAGGATAAAGAAGTAAAATAATTAATCAATACTGCTGTATGACAAAGAAATCAGATACAGAGTTTGAGCATATTAGGGCAAATTAGCCTAGGTTTTGTATTTCATTGTCTAGAATACTCTGTGGATTTTGTGTATTCCCTTAAATGTTTGGCTACTGAGAAATATTTTTAAATAGCATATAGTAAAAATTAGGTCCATGTAATTTTTTTACTATTGCAGATTTCATTATGAAACATCTCAAGATTAAATTTATTCCAATAATCATTATAATGATGAAAAAATTCCTTGCTTCAATAATTGATTTATGCTTCATTTAAATGTACAGAGCAGTTTCAATATAATTTCTTATTAGCTCTAATGACAAATTTTAAAATAGCAGGGCTCTAAAATAAAAATGAAAATTTGCCATACAAGTTATTACATTTAAATGGACTTAGTACTTAATATTTAAAAAATCATTTGATGTAAATAGCTATCATGAATCACTGCAAATATGATTAGATGTAATTAAACTTTTTCTTTACTCATATCTAGTTCCTTCATAAAAAATTATTTTATTTCCTCTTTTAATTTTTTTAGGATCTTCAAGAATTTGAAGTGAAAGCTCATGACATAGCAGCATTGCTTATTCAGATTTTTGTTATTTGGGTCAAGAAATTAGATATCTTGTCATATATGCTTGTTTGTATTATGTGTATGCTATTTTTTATATATTGTGCTAGTATTCTCTCCCTATTTGGGAGTTGCATGTGTGCTAGTGTATGCACTGCATTAAAGAAGAAAGACAAAGGGAACATAAAGATGAAATTTAGCAGAAAATCTCTGATACTTCTAAAACCTGTTAAAGTATAATGGCAGAAATTTAAAAAAATGACCCTAAGTGGCCTTATTTGGTAATTTGTTTACCTTTCATATGAAGTTTAAAGGGAAATATTGCTCCAGCACAGGATCCTACAAGTGCAGCCAGCAGGCAGCTCAGTCTCTTTTGGGAATCTGGTGTGGCTGCTCCATACTGACCACAAAGTTCCCACTCAAGTCACAGTTGCTGTAATGCACAGGGAGACTGTGAGCTGAACTTCCACAGGACATTTGTAATGCTAAAAATAAGCCATGGCACTTGGGAAACCCTACTAGAGCAGTACTCCCCACTACTACTCACCTGCTTAGGCTTAGACACAGGAAAGGTTTATCAGTGACAAAAGTCTTAGAACAAGTCTGTTAGATGTCTCATGGTGTCAGGAGAAAGCTCTCTTTTAACAGGCATGTGCTTGTATTAGCAATGCTGCAGCTTTACTTCCAGCTCTTTAAAAAAACTTTATGAATTCCATGCAGAGAATCTAAAAGTAATGCAAGTAACAGGAGAATAACTGGGAGTGATACACCTGAAATCATTGTACTAACCAGAAACAGGCTCCAGAGATTTTTGAGGAAGAAAACCATTGGCATTTGAATACATAAACTGTTGAGAATTTAAAGTAGAACTGTATAACTCTAAGCAAAAATTACTTCATAAAATGTTTGGTGGTCTTTTTAGTTGGTTTGTTTCAGTTTTTCTTTTTTGTTGTTGTTGTTGGTTTTTTGGGGTTTTTTTTGGGTTGTTTGTTTTTATTTTTGTTTTGGTTTTGTCTAAACAAACCCATAACAGGAAGATAAAAAAGTTAAATTGGAAGCTATTCTGGAGTTCTGCTGGGTTCTGAAACGTGTTCTACTCAATACAGATTATTTGGAAAACTGGATGAATGCTGTGGTGGCAATATTCCTGATGATACTGGGATATTAGTAATTAATATTAGCTCTGTCTGAAGAGCTGCAAAGAAATTCCTAAGACTGAGTCACTGGGTAATAAAATGGCAAATGAAATCCATCATTAGTAAATGTGACATGATATCCTGGGGAAAAAACAATCCTTACTCCACAAAAAGGATTGATTGTCCCAATCTGACCATTGCCACTCAAAAGCAAGATCTCAAGGCTAAATAGTTAGAAATCAATGACTGCAGTCATGTCTGTGCTCAGGAGTCAAAATTAGTATTGGGAATTATTAGAAAAAAATGCATAACAAATAATTTTTCCATCTGTACCTGATAGCAGTGTACAAAGCACAGCTGAAAAAGAGTAAAGGAACATTTGGAAAAATGACCAAGAGTGTGGAACAGCTTCCCAATGCAGGACATTTTTGTAGTCTGGGACACTTCAAGTTGGAAGAAAGAAAATCTACGGACAAATGTGTGTTATAGACTGACAAGAAGTATGATATAATGCAGCATGGAAGGGAAGAACAGGAGTGACCAGGCTGCCTCACTCCAAGCAGGAGCCACAGGGGTGCCAGGAGGATGAATGGAGCAGGTGCCAGGCTCAGGAGAAGCACAGGGATAGCGCTGCCCCGTCCGTGGGCATGGCAGCTCCACTCCAGAGCAGCACACTGGGCAGATGCTGGGACCTCATCAGGGCTCAGGACAAAACTGAGCATGTAAGGCTGGCTTGAAAAGTCTTTGACACAGAAGTACTCGATAGCTTGGACAGTTTGCTAGGAGAATGTGCTTGTTTTCTATGAATTTTCTTGGGCTATTTCTTTTAAACTAGTGTCAGATGCAGGATGCTTGCTAGATAGAGGGGCTTGTGGTTTGACACTATGTACCTATTCCCAGTTGCAAGTTGCAAGCAGTATTAGAAATGCTTTGATATGAGCTGGAGTCTTCCTTTTTTATGGTTTTTATATAAAGAATTTATTTCCATTTTATAAGAGATAAATATTTAGTTCTATATTCATTTTAGATTTTTCTAGGCAAAAAATATTTGTAGTATTTTTCCTTGATTAAAAGTGAAAACAACACTTTTTTTGTTGTTTTCCTGTGTGACATATCTGACTTTATCAATAATATCAGCAGATATTAAATTTGGTATAATTTACTTTAGGGAAATGTTTTTCAAGGAGGTAGCATGTCATTAAAAAATATGACTGATCAGTAGAAATGTAGACCACTTTGTAAAGAATTGTTTTGAAAGTTATGGGTGGCTACTTTTACTCAGAAACTGCCTATCATGCCTATATGTTTTTGCAGTGATTTCCACTTGCCATAACAACAGAAGTTTAACAAACAGTATTTATGTGCTGCAGGCATAGAAGTGTACATAAACATAAAAGTAACAGAATGCAGGTTGCCAATCACATCACTCAGTTCTCCTGAAGCTTCCAGATAGTTCTACTCTGTTAAAAAGTTTCTTTCTTTTGCAAGCTTTGGAATTCTGGAGAATCTATATTTTCTGTGAGGGAAGGTTTTTCTTTTTTTCCCCCATGTGAAAAACCAACTTTAGAAAATATTTCTTCTCTTAAAGCATGTATGTAGTTGATACCTATATTACAAGTATTCAGGTTTGGTTTTAGTTAATCCACTAAGAGCTAGCAGTTATACTGCTTTAAAAAAAAAAAAACAACCAAACAAATCTGAAAGTCAATTTAAACCATTTTTAACCATTTAATGTTCAAATTCAAGGGCATTGAAGCAAGTGCATTTGAGAATGGACTGGAAAATAACACATGCAAATACATCTGTCACAATAGCTAGCTGTAAAATATTTGCACCTCTTTCAGAAAGGTTGCATCAGCACATGTAGCACACAGATTCTGCCTTGAGCATTTGCATCTCAGAAGCACAGAAAGAAAAGCTGGAGATGTTAGGGAGTTTAACCATAAGAAATAAGCATTTTAAAATTCCCTTTATGTAGATGAGAAGTATTTCTGGCCTGGCAGCTCTCTAACAAAAACTAACAAATGGAAGATAATCATGGGCGAAACATAAGAAAAAAAGTCAACCTAAGATAAAATGATATAAACTGACAAGAAGCACAGGGGAACAGTTAAATGTATCAGACAAAGGCATATAGTGAAGCACAGATGAAAATACACCTATTGTTGGGGGGTCACTGAAAAAGGCCATCCCAAAATGGGGGCTAAATTTCTTCATGACCTAAGCTGGCCTTTATACTTGAATCTTTAAAAAATACATTGCTTCATTTACTTTAAATTTGTATATATCTTCATGATTTTGTCCATAACTCTGCTAACATAAATATCTGAACAGTTTGTCACATTTTAACATAAATTTGAAGTTAGCACTATCTATTATTCCAAAGCAAGCACTCCAAATAGACTTTCTTTTCAAAACTGTCAGTCTTAAAAGTGTGCTGCATAATCCAATGGAACAAACCAAAACCTTTTGTCACTTTCTAATCTTCTGATTTCTGGTTAAAATTGTAGTAGGTTCATCTAATTGCCTTAATAAATAAATATCTTTAAAGATTATGTTAGTTTTTCAAAACATAGTCATCCAAACTTTATGAAGAAATTGTGGAATTTGTCTTCTAGAATTTTGGGGGCAGACACAACTAGAATGCTTTTATTTAACTCAATTTCAGGTTTTTCCTTGAAAGGGAAAGAAAAATAAAATACAGTGGAATGTTTGTGTTGAGCCTGAGCTCTGATATAAGATTTTAAACAATCTAGCATATTAAATTTGGGATTATCCATAAAAATAACAGAATGCTAAAGCAAGAACTAAAAAATATGTGGCTTAAAAATTAAGTCAATCCTTTAGGGTCCACTATGCCTGAACACAAAGTTTAGCAGTGTATGGGAAAGTAATAATTTTATGTCATATATTTTATTAAGATGGTTTAACAATTAAAATGTATTTCAAATGCAATATACGTTTTTGACATGAGAAAATAATCTGAAAGATGTCAACTTGAATCACATAACAGAGATTATTTACAAATGTAAGATAGAGTCACTTTGATTCTAATAAGTAAATGCCTGGCCTGAAGTCACACCTTCATATGCATCTAATAGTGCTCTCATTTTATCATATTTTAAAAATCCACACCTCATATTTTCTGTTTCCTTATATGGATGGTGCTAATGACACACATAGTAAACCTTCTATTAGCTTTGTACTTCAATAGAATTTGTTTAATTTCAGCTGTCAAACAATATGGAGAAAAAAAATCCCTTTTTTTGATAACCCCAGGATTTAAAATGCATTATCAGTATGACAGCAGTAAATGTTTCCCAAACAATCTTATTTATGGGCCGTGTTCTTTCTTGGTGTAAACACAAATCTGAGCAGCATGTGAAATCCCTCATTTGTTTGCCATAAATTGTGCATGTTACTGATGTAAGATTTATTATGTAAGAGTGGTTGAATAAACTCGCACTGGCACTGTTGATATGCAACATTTTACCTCCAGCTCCCTTACTGAGATCTGAGTGGAGCTGGTGTTAGCTGAGAGACTTTACCAGCTGGTGACTGTTCAGTAATCAATGCTGCAGAAACAATAATGCAAATCTCAGAACTGTACAGCCATGGAATATGCTGAGTTGGGAGGGACTCCCCAGACCACCAATGACAAGAGCTTGTACCTGAGAGCATTTACCAAATGGGTCTGGAGCTCTGACAGGCTGGGGCTGTGACCACTTCCCTAGGGGTCCTGTTCAGTGCCCAGCTTCACCCTTCTCTGGGTGAAGAGCCTTTTTCTACTGTCCAACCAGACAAAACTTCTGGCAACTCCCTCAGTCCTGTCACTGCCACCAGAGAGACGAGACCAATGCCTGCCCCTCCTCTTCCCCTCTCAGGAAGCTGTAATTGCAGTGAGCTCTCCCTTCAGTCTCCTCCAGGCTGAGCAGAACGACTGACCTCAGCTGCTCCTCACATGACTTTCCCTCCAGAGCCCTCCCCAGCCTCACTGCTCTCCTTTGGGTGCTCTCCAATAGCTTAAATGACTTTTTTACGTGGTGGTGCCCCAAACTGCTCACGTTACTCAAGGTGAGGCTGCACCAGGGCAGGGCAGAGTGGGACAAATCTAAACAACATCCAAAAGTATAGGTTAGTCCATCTTCTAGTGGAGACTTACCTTAAACGTGTAACATGAGTTTGACATTCATGCCTCTTATGATTTTACCAGAGCAATTTGTTAATCCTGGAGGACTGTGAGGGTTTTGTAAAAAGTCTATCTGTCCTTACCCTACAAAGATATCCATTAGTGAGAAAATGAGATTTTTCCAACTGCATGTGCCTGGCTCACAGGAGGCTGCAAAGACATTTTTAATGCATCCTCTGCTCCATTGGAGTAACTGAGTACTTGAACAGAAAGAAATTTAGACACTTGTCAGTAGTTTTGCAGCTTTGTAAAGGATTGATAGATTTTCTGATGCAGAATCTGGCCCTAAGGGCAGCTCTGAAGTACAAATCCCCAAGTGCACCATAGAGCCCTTTTGCTTAAAAGAATGTGCATCACTACTCCTAGAATGGCTGCAGCCAGGTCTGTTTTAAGCTACAGAGGAGCCCATCAGGAGCCAGGATCCCAATGTGGCAGTATAAGTTTTACAAACTACTTCTATACTTTGTTTTTATTTCATATTTACCTTTTGTGCTTTTTCTACTCATTTTATTTTCAACTTAAAATATAAATATAAATCCCACTGAATCTTTTTTTTTTTTAATAGAAATGAATTTAAACATAAGTTTGATGTTTTTCTGAAGGGGTGAGTGTATATTTCAAACACTTTCTGACCCTTCTTGCTTTTAGTTATTTTACAGTAAGTCTAATAGAAATGCTGACTCCTAAGGGCTCAGCAATGCATGGTGCATTGGATACAATTTTTTTAAAAAATTCCTGGCTGGAAAAAGCAGTAGCTGCTCTGGTGTGCCAATGGGAAGTGCCAAGGCTGCTCTGCTGGGATGGGTGCAGGGTCACTGCCAAGAGCAATGCATTCCTCAGGCTTTTGGGCATTGTGTCCACTCAGCTGTATTCAATAATCACACCTCCAGATTTCACCATGTTGGAAGAAAGTATTTCTAACGTCATAGGCTTCAGAGGGGCTGCAACCAAAGAGAAACAAACAGGGCACATGTCAGTCTGTCCCGAATTCAAACTAATAATGTGTATGGAACAAAGAGATTGCAGACACTGTGTGCTCATATCCCACACAATCCTCCTCTTGTTTTCATCTGCATTTTCTCCATCTGACTGAAAACTATTCTTTTCAAGCACATGCTTTCAGCAAAAATGTGGAAAATGTATTTATGATTTCTTTTCTTGCACTTTAAAAATCTTTCTAAAGGCTGCTTTCATCTTGTAGATTTAATAATTCTGGATAGAAGACCATGCTCATGACAGGTCAGTATTTTCTTGGACATATTGCATTTGATTCTGAGAGCAGTTTTCAGATTTTTTTAAATGGAATTTTGTGGGGTTTGAGCGTTTGTTTTTCATTATGTTAAACATAGAGCATCCATATGTTGCTTTCCTTTGGGATCTTTAAGAAAACATACAGTCATTTAAATCTGGGCTATTTTATCCCTGCAGTTGAAAAATTCCTCTAGAAGATGGCTTCTGCCTTATATATTTTTCTCCCTGAGTTGTTCCAAATGTGTGTTCTAATTCCTTCTCTTCATTATGTTTTGTATGACAAAGTTGCTGCAGGTAAGTGTAAATGTGCATGAGATATGAAACAGGCTCTTAACTCCTGTGGTGCATGGTACAACTCAAAATCTTGACCAGGGTGTTTAAGTCATATCCCTGGTTCATGACCTTCAGGCTGGTAGGTCACAGTAGGAAGTGTAATATCTGGCTGCTATGGTGTAATCTTTATTGTAGGAATAATACATGAGACCTTACATGCTTCTATCAGTTGCAAATGTTCTTGTAGCTCATTGTACAATATGTCAGATGAAATGGATCTCATGATCTTTTGTATAATGCATAGGTTCCAATAGTAATTTCAAACCTAATTTATTTCCTTGGAAATTCATTCATCTTTTGGGTGCCATTTTTAACCATCTTAATTTTCTATTATACAAGCAGAGGGGGTAAATTCTTTGGTCTCATATACATGTCCCACTACCACTGGATTTTATACAAGATTTACACTGTCAAAAGGGAAAATTCAGCTTAGGAATATTTTTACTTTAACACTACCATATAAGCCTTTTTTCTGTTCAAAAACCTAGTAGTTATTTGGCAGTTGTGTTTCATTTCAGTCTTTCTGCTACAAGTAGAAGTGCTTTTAAAGATATAATTTTTTCCAGATAATGTGTCTCTGTAAATGACAAAGTTGACTTTGTGTCTTTCAAAATACCCTGTATAAGTTATTGGGAATTTTTACATCAGCTGAAAGTGTGTCACTGAGAGTAGTTATTGAATAATTCCTTTTTTTTTTCCTTTTTTTAAATTTTAGCGGCTGTTAGCGAATGATGAGTGCAGAAAATGAAGAAAAGGGAACCCGACACATTTCATTGTCTGCAAACTCCCAAGAACTTCTAAGAATCATGGACACAATTGTTCCTACATTTTTGCCTTTAATAGGGAAAATAAGAGAATAGGGGATAAAGGTAGCCAAAAGAGTTTTAGAAAGTATATTTCATTGGGAATAGTGGCATCCTGGCAAGAACAAGCACATTAAGCTGCAGGGCATTGTTAAGTAGAATAAATGTTTGGGCCAAAGGCAATGTATAAATGACAGTGCTGGAAATTTCGTTTTTCCCTTGGAAAAGAGGTTTTTTTAGAGAGAGATATAATTTGCAAGTTTAAATACATTTTACATGGAGTAGGATGGGTTTATCCATTTATTCTGGAAACTACATAGTAATATTTCAATCTCAGCCCTCTTTCTTGCAAAGGAAGTATGAGCTGAGTACATCTCTTAGGTATAAGAGTTCAGCACAGTTGCTTTCCCTTGGACTATGAAGCAGTGTCAGTAATTCATTTTTATACTCTACATTCTCCTCTATATTATTCTGATACTTTTACTCGTCAATGTGGTACATGAAAGACCATCTAAGAGGTGGCATAATCTGTTTGGGTAACAACATGGAATGAAATTATTTTAAAAAATCAATGAAATAATTAAGGAGACATTGGGTTTACTTCTCATCCTATGGTATAAACTAACTGATACCTCAGATACTGCCCAATAGTTTCTGTGTCTTTCTGAAAATCACTGTAAAAAAAAAGCCAAAAAGTTTAACAGAAATAACTCCTAGAATTTAGAAGAGTACATAAGTGTAGTGGGTTGACCCTGGCTGGATGACAGGCACCCACCAAAGCCATTCTATTTTTCCCCTCTGCAACTGGACAGGGGAGAGGGAATATAAAATAGGGTTCAGGGGTTGATATAGGACTGGGAGAGAGATCACCCACTGACTACTGTCATGGGCAAAACAGACTTGAATTCTATTGATACCAATTGAATATAATTTTCATTATCCTACAAAGAGTAGGATAATGAAAAGCAAAAATAGATCTTAAAAACACCTTCCCCCCAGCCCTCCCTCCTTCCCAGCTTTACCTCCTTTGCCAGTGGCACAGTGAGACAGGGAATAAGAGGTTATGGTCAGTTCTTCACCCGTTGTTTCTGCCACTGCTCAAGCAGAGGAGTCCTTTCCCTGCTCCAGTGTGGGATCCTTCCCACAGGAGACAGTCCTCCATGAACGTCTCCAACAGGAGTCCATCCAGCAGTTCTCCACAAACTGCTGCAATGTGTTACTCTCCCACAGGATGCAGTCCTTCAGGCACAGCCTGTGTCTCCAGGATGGGCTTCTCTCTCCACAGGTCTGCAGGAGCCTGCTGGGAGCCTGCTCCAGCACAGGACTTCCAGGGGGTCACAGCCGCCTCTCAGGCATCCACCAGTTCTGGCCTGGGTCTCCTCCATGGGCTGCAGGTGGATCTCTGCATCCCCATGGAACTCCATGGGCGGCAGGGGCACAGCTGCTTCACCATGGTTTGCACCACACGCTGCAGGGGGATCTCACTGCAGTGCCTGGAGCACCTTCTGCACTGACCTTGGTGTCTGCAGGGTTGTTCCTCTCCTGTATTCTCATCCCAATGTTCTCTGGACACAATGACTTTTCCTTAGCTGCACAATAACTTTTCCTTCCTTCTTCTTAAATATGTTATGGTTGAGGCATTACCACCATTTCTAATTGGCCCAGCCTTGGTCAGCAGCAGGTCCATCTTGGAGCCACCTGATGTTGCTTCTGCTGGACATGGGGAAGTTTCAGAGAGCTTCTCATAGAAGCCATTCCTCTAACCTCCTCCTATACCAAAACCTGGCCATACAAACCCAATACATTATGTTAAAAAAACATCACATAATAAAACAGGTTTAAAAATCCAGATTAAGGAATAATTGTCCAGATTTAAAGTCAGAAAACCATACAAAAGTAGGAAAAAAAGTCCAAAACACAACATAAAGAAAATTATGGCCCATTACAAAAGGTGAATGATGCTCACAAGCACCAAATTTGAAAGCATTGGTTCCTTAATCCACTCACATCCTTTTCTTAGAAATAAACAGTTTATCTAATCTCAAACTTGAAATATTTTGTACTTTAAGATATTGGTTCACAAGAAGTCCATCCAAAAAAATAAGGACATTTCTCAGCAAGTGTTTGTACTGAAGCCTGAACTGTAGATATCCATCAGATGGTTCACTGGCTGAAGAAGGCAAGAAATAAATGCCAGCCACAGGATCTTATATACAGACACTGCTAGTCACTCTGAAGGAGGTATCAACTGGGACAGCCTTACAATTTTTACACCTGTGGAAATAAAATGAGGGAAAGCTTTTGACACACTCCATGGCATATACATATGAGAAGACAGTCAGGAGCAGGGGTGAAAGACTTGGATATAGAGAATTAGATTTGTTCCTGGTGAAGGGCTCAAGTGCTACATGAATTTTAGTATTCCTGCCTTGATGGTATAATACTGGGCTGCACTTCTTTTGCCAAACTGCATTAGCATCTGCTCACATAGTTTCCTGACAAAGATATCAATGCAATTTATGAAGGTTCAGATTAATTTTCCTTTTCCTTGTTTTGGACTTAGGTATACAATTGCTAATAATATCTGGAATCCTAGAAAACATAAGCACATTGAGGGTTTTTCAGCTTTTAAAATGAAAGTGTTCTAGGATAGCCCCATCTTTTCAATGTCTGGAGATGTGAACAAAAGCATGATAGTGCTATTCATTTGTTCATAGTTCTCAGTTTAGCTAAATTGAAACTATACTTAGTCGTAGAAAAGTCAATCAGAGGGTAAAATGTGACTGGTATTCCTCCAACTGGACACTTTGCACACCCCCAAAGTCCTCTATTTTGCAATAGCAGTCTGAACAGATTAATTGGATGTATAACAGCTAACTGCTGCATCCTTGAGTTTCCACCCTGCGATCTCTGATCTGTATATTTGTGGATGGATAACCCTGCTACCTGGATTCTTCTTAAATTTGACAAGTACACAGCTAAATTCACCTGTTACAGATATCCTGGTGACATGAAATTCTCTTTGTCTCTAACAGTTACCAAGTGTCTCTTGAATCTCTGTAGCTTTTGGGCTCAAAGGATACAAGAAAGAATCCTGTTCAGTTCATCTGAATTCTGTTCACACATGCACATTTATAAGGAGTGAAAAAAGAAGGACAACTTCCATTATATAAATACATGAAGAGTTTCAGTTTGCCAATATGTTTTGGAATATTTCCCAAACTGGAAATCTCAGTGTTCACCATGATCCTTAAATAAAAGAAGGAATTATTTTGACAATTTCACTGCTGCTTAGTATAAGTGCCTGTCATTGGTGTTACTATTACAGATCACAGATCAGGGGAGGGGGGGGGTAAAGAACATAATCTTAAATGCATATTTCTGGAGCTATGTTTTTGAAAGAGACCAGTGTAATTCAGTGATACCTATGCATGGTTACCTACATGGATCTAGTAAAGCTGTAAGAATATCATATTACAGACAATGAGTGTGATTTTGTCAAATTTGCCTTTTTTTAGCAAAGCTGTTCTGCTGGCTAGGCCTGCCCACATATGAAATACTGCTACTGTAAAGCCATGCCACTGGATTATACCCAATTTCTGTTATACCTTCCAGGGCATCTGCATGGCAGATTTAGGCAGCACTCTTCTGCAATTCCTCACACTCCTCTTCCTAATGGCAATGGTCCATCACCAGCTGCTCCACAGCTACAATTGCCTTCCTCTCAGCACCATTTACTTCTGATTCTTCCTGGATGTGGTACATTTTGTTTTACGTCGTGTCACTGTTGTTATACTTACATAATGTACTTAAGTACTGTTTAGATTGACACAGTGTTAGCTCTAAAATTGAAAATAAAATGTCATTATTGGCAAGAGCAGCTGTTTTCATGCACATCATTTTCTGAAGTTCAGTTGATTAATCAGGCTAAGAGGGAGTTTTGTACAAATGGTAGTATTTTTTCTTGAAGCGTTCTATGGGCTTTAGATTTCCATCATAAGAGAACTGAGTAGTATAATATAGAAGAAATGTTTGATGTGATTAAAACTGTTTATTCTGGGTTTGTAATTGATTTAATTGTAACATCTAGAGGGCTGCAATTTTGAAAAGTTTCAGCCCTGATTGCCTATTATTCACATGACAATGCTGAAATAAAATGACACTATAGTAAATGAAAACATAACAAATAACCCTGGTGGTTCAATAACATTTTGAAAGAAAATCAGTAGATGTTCTGCAGAAATCACCTACAGGAACAGCAGGAAAAAAAGCCCATGTTTTAAATCAGTTTTTGTAAAAACCTGGTAAAAATTGACTCTCCCAGAAACTGTCATAATGTTACTCATCTAGTATAGCTGTTTTGATTGTCTTCTATAATTTTAAATAACACTTGCTTGTGAAGTGCAAACAAACACTAGGAAATGCTGAAGCAATAGGGCTATATACCCTTAAATCTCTCCCCAGCCTTTACTACCCTCCATGTAAAAGTCAAATGTAAAGTTCACCAAATTGGCTTACAATCCAGGAGTGTTTGGATTTAAACCTTGAAAAATTTTAACTGGTCCTTGACCCCACACAAGCCTAGCTTTGCACAATATCAGGAAGCTCTTACAAACCAAGTTTATAGAGTAGGAAAGCCCTGGATGCAGCATGTTTCAGCACTGACTGACCAACTGCATCACACACATTATATCCCTATTAATTCCTATAGAGAGAAAAAGAAAGTATTCAAATTATTTACAATAAAATTGATAATTTTTTACCAGTCTTTATAGAATTACATAATCAAAAAAAATCACAGAATCACAGAATAAGGGGTCCACAAGGATCATTGAATCCAACTCCTGGCCCAGCGCAGGACCATCCCTAAGAGTCACACGATGTGCCTGCAAGTATTTTTCCTCTAAGAAAAAAATTAGTTCTAAGTGTTTACATGTTACCATGAATATTAGTGTCATGTTTTGAGTTGCTGGTCTGACACATCTTGGAAATATTTTTCTTTTCCTTAGTGAAGATTGGTGTATATTCTACATTTGGTGATGAAATAGTAGGAAAGACTTATAATGGCTCATCTTTTAGTGTTACCTGTTTCATACATTCTGATATGCTCATGAAGGACCTAAATTTAAATTCCCAAATTCAAACTTTCAAATTTAAGGTATTAGGCAATATACATACATTCCTTTGTTTTTACTCTGCTGTAATTGTGGTAAGTTCTGTGTGCAAAACTGGGCTTTGTGTAATTGTGCTGTAATGTTTATAAAGGCCAGTGAACTCCATTAACAGATAACTTTGCAGTAGGCATTGAATTTAGTCAGTTCATGATGCTACATAGTTTCTTTTAAGTTTTTAGGATCACATAAAAGTTTGTATAATTGGGTCTTAATAATATTTTCTTTTATTTTTTTCCCCCTAATTTTCTCAGAATCATAGAAAGGTTTGGGTTGGAAGGGACCTCAAAGATCATCTAGCTCTAAATGTCCCACTGTGGGCAGAGATGGCACCCTCTAGATCATCTTCCTCAAGGCCCCACCCTCCCTGGCCATGAAAATTTCCAGGGGGGGAGCATTCACTTCTTTATTGGCTTGCAAACAACCATGACTTTTACAATGGTTAGAATCAGCTAACACTTTTCATGGTTGGGTCTTTGACAACATGTGGGTTATTTGAACATTGCTACATGTAGTCAATTCAATCTTCAAAGAGAAAATAGTTTTGCAAACGGCTTCTAATTGACACTAGGAGGTGGTGTGTTAGATTTATTTTTATGTGACTAATTCAGTTAAATATTTACTGGAAAAATTAAAAAAAAATGCTTTACAGCTGACACGATTAAACGTTTGCTGTTGTTTCATCAGTGCTAAATGATTTGTGTAGCTATTTCATTGAGCAGGTCTAATTCTTTCACTCTTTCAAACAAGCACTTAAAAATTTAGAGCAACACTGTTCTTTCATTGAAAGTTATTTCATAATCTTTAACAGCAAAAATGAGCTATTAGATTTCCATATCACCCAAAAGGAGGCAAAATGTATCTCCAAACAGACTTCTTCAGTACATAAGAAACATAAGTTAAAAATTCAGTATTTATTTTTTAATGTTTACTGATGTAGCTTAAAGTATTCAGGAGTTAAAAGGAAAGGCAGAGAACTGTCAAGGAAATTGAGACTAAAGCTACTACTTTATTGCTCTACTGATTATTCTGAAAAAGGAATTGTTGCTGGAATACTAAAACTACCAAGGGAAGAGCAATTGGTCAAAAAATGGAAGAAGCACAAAAATGTTCATTGAAGAAAAAATGTTATGAATAATTTCTGCAGTATCAAATCACAAATGAAGATTGCAACTTATAGAAAGAAATGTAAGAGAATGTAAATTTTAAAAAAATTCCTTTGAAAATGTGATCTTTAGTACCACATAACTAATTTTGAACTCATCTGATTTTGTTTTCAAGAACCTCTGAATTGTTTAAACTATTCTATCCTATTATTTCTCTATCACTATGCATTTTGCTATGTACTGGAGAGAAATTAAAACACAATCGCTTTAGAATTCCTCAGGAAAGGCTAAGTAGGTCTTATGGAGTTTTTGAGCTTTTGAAAATGTTCAGCTGAGAGAGTTGGGGTTACTCAGGCTGGAGAAGACTTTGGGGACACCTTAACAGCAGCCTTCCAGTAGTTAAAGGGACCTGGAGAGGGGCTTTTGACAGGGGCATGCAGTGATAGGACAAGTGGGAATGGCTTTAAACTGAAAGAGATCAGAATTAGATTAGATATTAGGAAGAAATTCTTTACTGTGAGGGTGGTAAAACACTAGAACGGGTTGCCCAGAGAAGCTGTGGGTGTCCCATCCTTAAATCCTTCAAGTACAGTCACAGAGAGCAAAAGGTGGCCCAAGAGGGAGTCTATCCAAGTATGTTTCTATCCTCTGAATATAAACTTTTCTTATAAAACTTACTGTATTGTGTACTACAGATGTCATCTTACAGTCTTCTGGTTACCATCTTACTCTATTTTTTCCATATCCTAAAGGTGATCTGACTAATTGGGGTGATTATTAATTTATGTAAATAAGGGCACATATCATAAAGAAAAAATATACCCTTTTTCTGTAGAGGAATGATAGACTGCCAAAATGTCTTTTTTTTTTTCCAAAAAAGAACTTTGTGATATTTGTAGCTTAACTTTGATCTATTCTTAGCTGGTCATTGCCTTCAACAGAATTTGACAATGAAGTTTTCTGAACTGGGGTTCACAGCAGATAAACTATAAGGAACTGGTTCAGGAGGTGTTTCTCCTTCAGGAAAACCTGCTTCTTATGGTAAAACCTGCATAGGCCATTCTTAATACTCAAGTTGTTTCTTGAAGACCTGAGACTTTTGCCTCTCTATGTAAATTTTACTGTTCCTTCTGACCATGACAGCTAATTTTAAGTACTTCAAATGTGAATGAAGTTTTTTCACTTGTAAGGAAAAAACTCTTTGTTAGAAACAGAAGGTGATCAAAGTGGCATAGAAGAATTCACATCCTTTTTCTTCACAGCATACCAAACTCTGCCTACTGCTGTACACAAAGAAAAAATGAGTTATTACACTGAGGATTGAGTTAGCTACCTAATCACAGATGGGGTCCAGCTAAATATTACTAAATTAAATTTGGAGTGATATTTCAGGATAGCATATTGTTAAGCCAGCCCCATATGTCTAAAAGTTGACTTAAAAGCCTCTCTGCAAGATCAGAAGGTGGACTGGTGCTCTTTAGAAAAGAGAATGGAGGCTAGCTGTTTCCTGAGAGGCGATGTCAAGTGAGTGCAGCTGCCCTCTCTCAGTGTTCCAGGGTTGTCTCATATCAACAGCCACTGCCCCTTTAAACAATACTGGGCCAAAATTCCCTGGAGGCAAGTAAAAAACAAATAAAAAATCCTGAGATCTTCCTGGATAATGGAGCTTGAGGAAGCATGGGGTTAAAGGGATATTAAAAAAGTTAATGGTGGTGACCTGTTATTTAGGGTATGTCATAGTAGGGAGAAATATTTTAAGGCTTGGTGCTGCCTGGAAAGACATGGAACAGAAATATACCTTTTTGTTTTCTCTGTACACTGCTTCAAAGAAATATTTGAGTTCATCTCTAATTTATTTCTTCCAGAGTGAGTGGCAAGAACTTTTGGCTGAGATTAAAAGGAGTAACAACGGAGGAGTTTTTTGATCATTTAAAATTAGCACATATACTGTTCAGATGTCATTTTGCCAGAAAGTTTACTTCTGTAACTAGAAATGCAGTACAACTGGAAAAGGAAATGGTGACTTTTTCTTATCAGTGAAATTTTTTAATCTATACCAGTGTTTTTGTCTTGTGAGTTTTAACACTATGGGAATGACACAGGCACTACTAACACTGATATTTAGACTTGCAGAATTTTATTACTACAGTTTATGCTCCACCCACACATTGAAGTTCAGACATTTACTGTTAAGGGCATTGTTTTACCTAAAAAATTAATTTCATACACTGCTAATGAGATAGCCCTGAGGAAAGATAGGGAATTTGAGCCTTGCAAATATAGAAGAAAATACATTCCTGCAAGACCTACCAAAGCTTGAGAAATTAATAAACATGATTCAATTCAGCATTATTAAAAATATAGTTTAAAGTAGTTGCATTTTGAAAATGATATAGTTTATTTTCTTGCTAAAAGTTGTCCCCTACCTATTGCATCAGAAATCAGAGAGCATCTTCAAAGTTGTCTTTTCTGCACCCATCCAAATGACAAGGATTTACAGGGACAGGATAGTTCAGTGATTTGGGCATAAAAGATTTGTTTCATTGTCTCCTTTACAGAGGTGTTCTCTTCCTTCTCTGAAAAGCTGCTATATAATATTTCTCTTTTTCGCTCGAAATAAGATCTTTTTATATTGTGGAATGTTATGGCAGTGATTGATATAAATACATATGGCCATACTCATTAGAAAAGCTGTATTCAAAGTTAGTTGCAGTTCCTAATTTTTCAGAGCAAGATTCTCAAGTTGGAGAGTGAGTGAACTGAACATTTCAGTGTATTAACACTAAAGGGAACTGGGAGAAATTCTAGGGTCATTGATTAGGGACAAAATAGGAGAACACTTGGACAGGTGCAGACTGGTCAAAGACAACCAGGACATTTATAAAGGGGAAGCCATGCTTGTCAAATGCTATTAACTTGTTTGAGGAGGTGACAATGAGAGCTGACAGGGGTGAAGCAACAAACATAATCTGCTTGGACGTCAAGATGGCTTTTGATACTGGCACACTGAAGAGCAGATACAGGGTTAGTAGGAATCTGATGATGAAGTGACTGATAGAATGCCTCTAAAATCTCTTAAGAGTCAGTACTGCTGCCATACCACAGAAAAACATGAGAGACGATGTAAAGAAGTGATGGATATAAATGAATTTGATAGGGATTTTTTACAATAAAAAAGAGGATGGATGAATTATAAAGTTTGGAAAGGAGGGAGGCAGAAAAAGAGGAATGGTGGGAGAGGAAAGAGCCAACCTGTTAATTTATTTTTGAAAGAGAAAATGTCTTGAAGATTAGTCTATAAAAGATCAGTGTAGAAGACAGGAGCAAAACCACCTGATATATCCCTCTGAATGTATCCATATTTGCCCTTAACTTTGCTGCAGACAGGAAGTGATTGCTGAAGTGAAAAGATGATTTCAGTACATGCTGGATATTTGCAGGGAACAATACTTCTAAGAGCTTCATGCTGGAAAAGGCAAATTTGAGGGTTTATTCCTATATAAAAAGTAGCTCTGTGCTTGATAACTTCTTATTCTTTTTAATGCAGAATAGAAATAGAAGTCTAAAGGACCCTTGACTTCTGCTTCCTGTAAGGCCATTTCTCTGGACGTGTTCACATTCTGTTTTGCATGGTAGTGTTTGCCTTTCATCACTTTCCACTTGCTAAGAGAAGCAAATAGAATTTTAACAAGTAGGTACCAATAGGTCTCAGGTGCAAAAAGTAAGTGAACCTGTTTTTGAGACAAAATTTGCTGTTTGAGTGATAACTGTATGGAGAAAAAATGAAGAAATTATCAAAAAAATATATGTTATAAGAATTTTCCATTTAATGATATGTTCTTAGTTTCCAGAATGCTGTGTGAAGTTACAATATGTCTTTTAGTTTTTAGATAATTATTGCAGTACAGGCATAGACAAAAATATTCCATTGTGAATAGAGGAAGCATAGATTACTGGTCTGGAATAGCTTTGAGCAAAACAACAAAAAAAATCTAATGAGAAGACCTAAATCTTAACTGATCTGTTATTTTGGAAGACTCTTTTGCTCAGCTTTTTGAAATAGTTAGAAAAATCTTTGAAAAATTTGTTTCATGCCCTGTTTTAAGTGTTAAAAACGAGAGGAAAAGGTTTTGAGACATATACTTTAAATTAATTCATTATTTTTATTGATTTTACATTTAAAAGTTTATGTTCTAGCTCAAAATGTTCATCTGTTATAATTAAATGTAGCAATCAGAGACAGGAAAAAATGGTCCTTAGGCAAGAAACAGGAACAGCCTTTGTAACTGAAGAACAGGTACAACAGGTACAGTATGCAGTGGATTAAGAACGTACAAGAAGTGTGAAGTATGATGATATATCAAGTGTCCAAGAGATGGTTGGCCTAAATTTTTATCTATTTACTTATATGCATATCTTGTGCAACTTTTTGTTCTAAGCGGCTCTGCAACTGTTCCCCATCTTGACTGAAAAGTCTTGTTTCCTTCAATTTCCTTGACTTATTGAATTAAGAAACAAGTCTAAGTTTAGGAAGAAATCTGATTTCGTGGCTTCCTGTTAGTTAAGAGAGAAGGTTGCACTGTGATGATGGCTTCAGTAGCCAAATGTGTGAGAAAAAGAAAACAGAACACAATAGAAAATAGAAGGTGCTTTGGATTTCTCAGAACCCAACTGTTTGGAGTCGACTAATTACCAAATTTGAATAAGGGAAGGATCATAGTGGGACACAGGCTAACATTTTGGGACAACAGGAAAATACAACCCCAAATTTATTAATTTCTTGTTTTTCAGTTTTTTAGTCTTTTCATCATCACATCTTTCATGTGTTTTGGGTTATGTCATTTGAAGCAGCTGAAGTATAATTATCACACTGTATCAAATACAAAATAGGTATATTTTTGAATAAGGAGACTAATGCATTCTGAAATAGAACAGGAAAGCAGAAAGGTAAACTTGTGAAATAGGGAACACTGTGCATTTGTATATTCCTCTGCATTTTATTAACCAACTGAGTATTTTAAAGCTACCTTGGATGTTGAAAAAAGACAAGGAAATTAATATTTTTATAATATAGATGTCACCTTATATTTCATGCCTGATTCATTTGAAAATGTAGATTAATTTGCAAACAGTTTAGAGAGGTGAACTATTGAATTGAGTCCTATAAGATTTAGGATTTGTCATCTTTTAAACTTGACACTCAGTAAGAGCTTGTCAATTACAAAGAAGTGAAATGAAGTGAAAATAAGCCTCGTCTTCATCTTCTTGTTATATGCTTGGTTGGTTATAGAGACACCATTTACAAGCTGAGAATAATTACTTGCAAAGTATTTTTCCCTTTAAACCAAAATTATTTATTATTTTACCTTACTCCATTTTGATATAGCAGTTACTCTAATTTCCTAATCTCGTAACCAAAATAGTTTTTCAGTACAAGTGGCTACCTGAAATTAAGTGTGCTTGAGTTGAAAATTAAAAACACTATTTAGAGCAGGATTTTTTCCTCAAACATTACTTATCCTCTTGTGACAAGTTATACAGAATTTCTTCACTTTATAAATCTACAGCAGCACGTAATTTGACAAATACACATATGATAGGGAGAGAACAGCAACAGTAAAACCTTTTTTATTTACATGCAAACATATCAGCATTCTCTTCCACCTTAAATAGGTATTATGTTATCAGTCTCTTGCTTCTAGCAAGAGACTTTAATTTCTGTAGAGTTCATTCTTTTAAACCTTTCCTGAAGCTGTAATACAGTCTTTCTGATGTGGTTTTCCCAGATAGAAGTGAGTTAGCACTTTTTTTTCTTATCAGTTTTATTCGACATAATGAATGCTTAGAGGACTTCTGTAATCAAATAACTTGTACCATCCTACTTTCTTTGTATCCAACATTCCTGTACTTCATATATTTCCATATTAAATTCCATTTTATAAAAATCCTCTAGCTGTTTTAGAAGAAAGTACTCTGTCATCCATTTTCTTCTGGTTAAAATATTAAAGATGTATTCAGCAACCCTGCTAAAGCATTACCTTTGATTTTTAACTGGAGCTCTGAGCTCTGGGTTTTTTCTTCTTTTCCCAATGGTCTGTCCTGACCAGCTGAAAACACAGAGACCAGATAATTTGTCTGTGGTACTTAGCCAACCACTAGCTTGACTTGAACAGGAAGAAGCCATCTCCCAATTCATTGTGCCCAGACCACAGAGCTCCCCAAAATGAAAACATAGAAGCCTTTTCCTGAATGGGAACTGGCACTTGATGCCAGTCATTTTATTTGTAAATGTACACAGAACTTAGTGATCACATATGCAAAATATAGATGTCAATTATTAATTAAAGTTTAGAAAGGATAATTACAATTTTTTTTTGCCATGCAGTAAATTTTCTTTATTAGTTGAACAGGATAATTGTATTTGTGCATCGTTCTTGTGGTATTTGAAGCACAAAGCAAATCTTATAGCACCTCTTGTATTATTTCAATTTTGTCTTTTAGTATTCATGCTATTGCCTAGTAGAATTCAGTTATGCTATTTAAATGTGCAGTAGAATATTTTCCTTTTTATTGCAGAAGAATGCTTTGATCTATCAAAAAGTTTAATTGCATTTCATGCAGTAGTTTCTGTTTGTAATTAGGTATATGTGTGGCAGTTGCTAAGTGTTTCTTTCATGTCCTTCCATTTATTTTTAAAGCAAATTTTCTGTTACACCATCATGTATTGTGTAGTAGGTGCTTTGCTCAGATTCTGGCACTTCATATGCATATCTGATTCCCCCAGTCATTCTTGAAGTGTTTTGGCAGCATGATCTTTGCTTATTTTGATTATTTCCTTACTGGTTTTGATGGACAAAGACATGGATTTAGTGAATATTTTAATATCTCTGACTCTGAGTAGGAAAATAAAGATCAATAAGGAATATAGTGAAGGCTGTATCATCCCTTTTACATTTTTTTTTTCTTAATTAAATAACATAGGAAAAAGAAAGTTTGGTTACGAAAGAATGCAAAACAAACAATAAATTATTTGGAGATTATCCCTTAGGCTGATTTTGTAATATGCCTATCCCACTGAATAGCATGACATTTCACATGGGATCCTATAAAGCAGCTTGAGGAAGGAGGAAAGAGTTGAAAAAACACTTTGTGATTAATACCCCTTTGATTATTACTAAGAATGTAGAAATACTTTCTGCAAAGCATAAAAAAACATTGAATTTCAAATGGGCAGAGAAATATATTTATTTGAATAGAGATTTTATTTGCTATTATCACTCTCCTGCCCATACTTATCATCCTTTCTTGTCTCATGGAAAATGCCACCAACTTTTCTGCAGATTGCAACAGGTGTTGAAATTGAAATATATTTGAATTCCTAGAAAATGACGTTTTTAAAAATAGCATTTAAAGGAAAGGGCAAAATCAAATTAAAACTACTGATTGGTCACATCAATACTTCCTTTTACTTTTATTAACCCTTTTGGTATATCTGACATGACATCTTCTATTTTCCTTTTATTTCCTATTTTCATCTCTTCTGGTAGAGCATTTTTATTCTTATCTTTCTTCTTTTGTTCCTTTTTGTTGATACTTTCCTTTTCCCAGTATATTTTTTCACTCCTCTGTTTCAACTACTAAAACTAAAATTTGTTTTCTAAACCTAAGTCCTTTCTCAGTGTTCTCTCATCTACAACCTTCATGTGTCTTTGTGGCTGCTCAGCCATTACTTCAAAAAAGGCTTTTAGTTGAATAAGGTGTGAAAGAAAAGTGGAATGAAAGAAGCAGGAGCACACTCAACTGAATCCATGAATCAAGCCACAGAACTTGCATAGCTGACACTCTAGCATGGGGAATCCCTGGTCTTAAAAATCATTGGCTTTGGCATATGGGAGTATGTGGAATTTTATAGGGTTTGGCCTATATTGGTATTTTTCTTAGGATATAAAGTTTGCAGTTATAATGCAGCAGGATCATATTCTAGCCTCTTATCTGCTGTTCTGGGGCTGTCACAAAGGAAGGAAAGAAGTTGTTGCTGAAGTGCAGCCTCAATTGAAAATAGCCTGCCAATGCCATTGATTCTCATTTCAGTCAAAATATTTAGATAAAGCTTAGATTCAAATGAAAGATCAGTCTGGATTGGCAGAGCTGAATGAATATAGAACCAGCTCCAGACAGCAGCCAGAGAAAGTGGTTCCTCAGTGTGGCTCTGAGGAGTATGGATCAGGTTGGACTGTGGTGGTCAGAGGCTGACCAACTGCTCAGCCAACTGGTTTGTTTGTGAGCATGCTAATATGCTCAGAACTGCCTCTTGCAATCACAACAAAAAGGTGGGATGGAACATCAACAAAATTTACATGATACAGATGGTGACTAAATATACAGCCCTTTACAAAACCTCACTACTTTAGTGGCTTGTGTGATGGTCAAAAGAGAGAGGGAAATCTTCAGTTTTGTTTTGAACAAAATGTTTTTCTTAAATCACTGATGCTGAAAAAGAATATTTTACACCTTCCCCAACAAATTTTATGTCAGAACCAAGAATTCAAGAGAAAGTGATTACAAATTTCTTAACACAAAAAACTTGTGGTAAAGTGGCTTAACATTTTGTTGCCAAGGTAAATAGGAAAACTTCTATTCTAGCTGTAGATAGCATAAAGGGCCCTTCAGTAGTATCATTACACTTCTGTATCACCATTTTTAATTTTAAAAAATATTTTATGCCCTTTCTTCTTTTTTTTTTTTTTTTTTTTTTTGAGCAGTTCAAAATGTTACTAATGTATTAGATGCTGTTGTTGAGCTTAGAGCACTAATACTTTTCCCTCCTGTCCCAAATCCTATTTCAATATATAAAAAAGCAGCTTCTGCAGTCAAGGGTAGCATGAGTTTTCTAGGAGAAATGAAAACAATTCCAAAAGCAATATGTAATTATTGTGCATCTGACTGAATGTTTCTTATTTAATTTTGTTGAAATACATTTTAGAATCTTACATATGGAAAACTAAGTCAAATTATATAAGTGAAACGCAAAAGAAATGAGAAAGTTCAAAGTGTGCTGTGAGTATACAATGGAGTTCCCATGCACCAGTGCAAACAATAAACAGAACAGAGATTTTTAAACCTTTCTTTTTCTTAATGAGTGAGCTAAATGCTATGTAAAATGATTTCTCTATTTTGCAAGAATTATACCTAAGAATTTTATTTCAACTTTTTAACACGTGTTTTATGTAAAAGCATGTATTTATAAGTTGCTTTTCATCCCCCTTCAATTTTCCTTTTCAAAATCTCAGATTAGGCTACTCAAATATCTATATATTCATGCAAGTATTATTTACTTCTTGACTGAAAAACACCAAGTCATTTCTATTTATGAACATTTTTTTGTAATGTGACCTGGCATTTCTCATCACTACCGCTTGCAGTCTAGTCTTATAAAATTTAATGGATGTCAAAAATGAGCACAGTATGAAAAATAAATAGACAAAAGAGAAATCCTTTACATGTTAACAAATGCAACAGAAAGATCTCTTGAAGTTAAAATCCCCATGGAGAAAAATCATTTAGTCTTGACCAAAAGAAATACCTCTTTAAGATACATGGCTAAGGGAAATCTTGGAATTTTCTGTCTTTTGAAAAGAGTAGACTTAATTTGTATGTCCTCTCAGACTATGCTTCATCTTTATTAGAGAAATCCTTCTTTTCCAATGGTTTTAGGCAGATTAACTGGCCTAATTGGACCTAAGCTGCTGTGAAGAGAGAGGGAAAAAAGGTGGAGGCACAAGCTCTCCAAGTCCTCAAGTCACATCCTCCTGGTTGACTGGTCTGCTTAGCCAAGCTGAAACTGGTCTTATTGTCATGTTGGGTGCATTAATTGGAGTGCAGACTAATTTGCAAGAATGCTTTAGTGCCCTTTAAAAGGTGATTTAAAATTCAAAGTGATGGAAATTGTATAAAAGCATGCTGATCTGATCATTACCCAGAATTCAGTTTGACATTTCCTCTATTTATCTGTTTTTATTGTTTGGACTTTAAGTTTACTGTGAAAGACTTAGGAGACTGCAACAATTCATGATATTCTCTGGATTGGTTGATAACCCTTCCCTTTTTTAAACTCAGAGAATGCTCTAAAAGTAAATTAGTTAAGCACAGAAATATCTTCTTTGGGGATGATAAAATAAAGAATATATTTAGATCATGCAATGTAATAATAAATACAGCAATGGATTGCTCTTGTTTCCATCAAATACATGAAAATACACTCTTTGGAAGGGTCCTACGAAATAGAGACATTAGCACCTCATTAACATAGGCTTGAATGGTAACGAGGATAAAGAATTTACATTTTCTGAGCAAGAGGCCACAAACACAAAACTATGCACTACTTTTGCAAACTCTATAGGTAGGTAAAGAGATATCCATTGCTGAAGTGCAGCTGTGTTCATGGGTGAAGAACAGCTTCTGTCAGCACTACCAAACAGCTCTCCACAACATTTAACAAGATAAAAATATTATTTGTCTTTAGAAATTATATAAGAAGCCTTAAGATTTATAATTAAAGCACATAAATTAGACTCTCATGCAATGCAATAAATATGAATAATTTCCAGTGACTTTTGAGTGATGGACTGTAGGAAACTACAATTGAAACCTTTCTGCTGCATTTTACTCAAATCCAGCAAATAGATTTTAGTCCTGACTCAAAGCAAGTTCTGCTTTACCAAAGTGAAGGCAATTGATGCTATCCCTGAAGCATACTATACTTGTCTGTACCAGAAACTGATAACACTGGCTATTGCTAGTGCAAAATCCTTGGAAGCCAGTGCTAGTTACTGAGACATTTAGATATAGTATCCTGAAAACATACTTTACCTTGAAAGTTGTCCCCTGTTACTCTTCTGATAAAGAAAGTTTGTGCTGGCAGGAATTTGTGCAGTAATTAATATGTTTGGATGGCAGGCTGTCCTCTCTACCCAGATAATGTCTACAAAGCTATTGTCTTCAGTGAAATTGTGAGAAATTTGCATTCCATAATACATGGAATGGTTTCTTTTTGCATGCAGCTAAGTTCCTTGCTTAAACAGAGATGAATGAGGTAGGTAACATTTCTTTCCTATTCTGCACAGAAGAGGAAGAGAAACAAGATTCCACCTTCCAATATACCAGTCAATGTTTTCAAATTTGGATTGAGAAACAAGTCCAACTACTTCAAACTATGCTGAAGTAACGTAACATTTCTTTAAAGAAAAGTTGTAGTGTTGCTTACAGATTTTTTTCCTGGAGCTGTAATTTGTTCAGAATGAACTGTGAGATTAATATCCACCTCTCTCTAAGACCGTACTTGTGTGAAGTTTGTGGCACTACCTTGAGATGGCATAGTGAGGCAGAGGCTGACTTAGAGATTAATCCTGGCCAGTAACAATATGTCTGCAAGGACTAAAAGGAAGACATTCAGATCTTAAATTGAGTTTTTAGCCTGACTGCAAATGTCAGTTTTATAAGTGGTAAGTGTGAATATGGAAAGGAAAAGTATGGAACCTCATGGTTCCATAATATGGAACTAGGCAATGGTAATATTAAAGAGTGAGCACTGAAAATATGGCCTCTGTGTTAGTTGAACCAAGTTAGTATTTGTACAATGTACTATATGCTTTTGACTGTGCAGTTATCTTTTGGCCACTTCAACTATATTGCATTCGAGGAATTTGCAGGTTCAGGGGTTTTTTTTGGCTTAATGTAATGAAGTATTGGGGCTTATTTACTGAAAAACCACTCATAGGCTAAAAGAGTATTGCTTAATGTAGCGCTGCTTTCCTTAAAAATAATTTTGCTTGTATTTGTTTCTCTATTTAATTTTATTCTCAGTTAAAGAAGAAAATATTTACCATGGTAACCTGGACTACAAAAAATATGGATAATTTGTTCTAAGAGTCATGATGATGTGTAATGAAGTCTGTCCCCAAGATATTAATGTTTTCAAATCATGCAACACGGTCCCATTGCTAGTTGCACAAGATTACCTGTGGGCAAAAAGCAAAGCATTAGGGAAAGCCTGAACAATTGATTAGCTGTGATATCATACACTAAAGATGGACAGTCTGTATGACAGGTTGTCTCATATGAGAATTGGCTCCTTAACACACTCTGCTGGTATTATCACATCGAGTAACAAAAAACCCCAACGTGCAGAGCGTGCCACAATGAATGCCTCAGCTGCTGTTATGCAAACAGCACACACTCAGTGTCCTCTCAACCCTGCAAGAGCTGAGGAGAGGAGGGACCAGGGACAGATAAATGACAGTAATACAACCAAAGAAGAGGGCATGTTCCACTAGGAAGAAATTAATGGTAAGAAAATGTGATAAATAGATGCACTTATGAGCACAGATAGAGTCCTCTGAAAAAATGACTTAACTCATGCAGTCAGAAATTCACTGGATTCTCTGTGTGAAATGTATATATTAGCTATCCATGCGGTCTTTAATATGAAATCAGCTTTATGTTCTAGGTAGGCAGAGACACATCTCAAGTGCCTAATGGCTAATAATGTGAACCTCTGGTACCTTAAATTTGTATGGACAATGGACATCAGTAGGGTCAGGACTTTTCTCAGTATATCTTCTATTTGTAAGAAGGCTTAATAGAAATTGAGTGATATCAATTGCTTTTTGAAATTCATCCTCTATTTCTCTTATTATGGTGCTTTCCCTGAAGCATGGGCAGAAATTCACAGTGCAGTATGAAAGATAGATGTTAAGGATATCAGGTGCAACATTGAATAACATTTAAAAAAATACAGACAAGGACAGGTAGGAGGTCATTAGGATGCAATGCCAGTAGCTAATATAATGTGACAACACATAAAACCATGAATGCTAATGTTAAGCATTTTGTTTCTCAAAGAAATTGAAATCTAATAACTACTTCACTGAGAAGAAAAGGATGACATCACTTTTTAGCAATAATAGCACTACCACTTTATGATACTAAAATCAGTAGGAACTTAAAAAAACTTGTCTGAAAATTTACTGAAATCCATTAAAAAAAAATACATGCCATGACAGATTTCCTGTAGTTTCTACATTTTGGTAAACCTGTGTGTGTAGGATATTTCCAGATATCTGATGTTACTACATGAATGGTGCTAGATCATTCACTCTGAGAGCAATTGAAAAATGAAGCTTTGTAAATGTTTGACATATAATGTCAGTTTGGGCCATGGAAGATCTCAAGGCTTGACAAGAGACATAATGCTAGGAGATGAATGCTGTGTGCCAAAAATTAGCAAGTACTGTGTTCATCTTGAAGGAACATAATACCTCCCCCACTAGCACCATTTTAAACAACAAAAAAAGGTCTTAAATATATCTTTACCCACAAGGGTACATAGAAATCAGGTGCAGCAACCATACTAATAATATTGACAAGTACACTAAAAATGTAGCTGGGTGTCCTCACGAAAACATTTAACCCAGAATAATAGGCTAGAATTTAAATTAAGCATGTTTTAAAATCAGTATCAAAGAGGTTAAAGTTAGGAGACACTGTAAAGCTGTAATACTGCTTCTTAAATTATTTGAACAGAACACAATCCAAAACCCGTGGAAAAAAAATTGGATGGGCAAAATGTAACTTGTGTAGCATGTGTCTATTTCTGTTAGCTGAATTGCCAATGAATATATATATATACATATATATATATATATATATATATATATATATATTTAAAATACTAAGATATCTGAAGGAAATCTGGAAAGATGGTTAAAGTGTTAAAACAGTGTTTGGTAAAGTAAGGGGGAACAGATTACCATGGAAAATATTTTGACAGTAAGGTTTTTCACCTTTTATTTTAAACTGGAAAATTAATTGAAAGCTCAAAAAAAGAGGACATTACTGAAAACTCCAGAAAAGGATACATGGTATACATTATTGATTAGAATAATATACTTTTTGCATATGGGTTTTGCTGTTAGGGCAAGTACTGAAGTTTTTGAGGTTTTGCCACTACATATAATAGTGACTGTAATTAAAGGAAAGGCTGTAGAAAGAGAATAAAATAAAATATATTTGTTATAGCGAATATTTGAATTGCTTTTGTGGATTCAGAAGCTTTTCAGTTTTATATTCTCATCAAAACAAGATTTAAAAAAGCAGAACTAAAGATGGTTGGAAAAGTAATTTTTTTTATTAAATAAAGTCTTTCAAGAATTTCTAAATTGGTTCAATCTTTGGACAAAATATTACTTTTAGAGGAAGAGGGTCTTCCCCTGCAGAGGAACTACTAGTTTAAGATTAATCAGCTTTGGCACAGAATAGCACAGTCTGTTGCTTATATTGTTCCCATCAGAAGGGGCTGAATTTCAAATCTGTCAGGACAGAAACAAGAATGTCTATTCTTGCATCACCATTAAATGTTTTAAGGATGGAGGAATTGGCTGTACTATGGAGAAGGTACAGCTGAAGGTACAGGCGGTCAAGTGGATTGTGTGCTTTAGGAACTCTTGTGAGAGTGACAGAACCACCTGCAGCCCCTGGAGAGACCACAGGGAGCAGGGGGATGCCTGAGAGGAGGAGGCTGTGATCCCCTGGGAGGCACAGAATGCTGGAGCAGGTTCCAGGCAGGAACCCGCAGACCCATGGAAAGAGGAATCCACACTGGAGCAGGTTCCTTGGTAGGACTGGTCACCCTGTGACAGAGCCAGGCTGGAGTGGACTGTGCCTGAAGGACTGCACCCCATTGAAAAATGACCCATTCTGAACAATTTGTGAAGAACTGTTTCCCATGGGAGCAGTGTTGGAGAAATTCATGGAGGACTCTGCTGTGGGGGGGACCCACACTGGAGCAGGGGAAGGACTCCTCTCCCTGGGAAGCAACAGAAATAACGAGGGAAGAGCTGACCATAACCTCCCTTCCCTCTCTCCCTGCATCACTGAGGAAGGAGACAGAGCTGGGAAGGAAGGAAGGCTGGGGGGGAAGATATTTTTAAGATTTGTTTCATTTCTCATTATCAGGGTCTAATTTTAATTAGCAATAAAACAACTAATTTCCCCAGTCGGAGTCTGTTTTGCATGTGATGCTAATTGGTAAGTGATCTCTTCCAGTCTTTTTCTTAACACATGAACCTTTTGCTATATTTTCTCTTCCCAGTCCAGTTGTGGAGGGGAGTGATAGAATGGCTTTGGTGGGTGCTTGGCATCCAGCCAGGGTCAACACACCACATTAGAAAAATCAAAAAGTCACTTTGAACTACCTCCCCAAGTTCTCTTTCTTCTGAAAATATCAAAGTACAGGACATTTGGAGGTGAAAATAAACAAGGGGAATTTTCCTTATAATTCATGTAATTCTCTATAATCAGTGGCCTTTCTCAAGATGCGATTCCACCTATAATTTTGACCAGAATTTTCATATTGCTGAGGAGACTTCTACCAAAACCTCAGTTCTGACAAAACCTGGTTAGAATCCATCTTGTCAGAAAATGCCTGAACACCACTACTGCTCATTTCTCAGGCCACACTGAAGCGAAGCTGCCCATGTTGAATATTCCCATTATGTTCCTCAGTGTCAAGTGCTTGAAATTTGCCAAGTTTGTGATTTGAAATATCACATGCTTTATAGGCAAAAATGTATCTGCGGGAATTTTCTGCTGAAATATTAGCTACTTCTAAACAAATATGGGGTTTTTTATTAGCTTTTTTCACTATTTTTGTATGTAAAAATTATAGCTGATAAAGCAAATGCTGATGATTGGCCTAATTTCCTTGTCTCAGATCCATCTCTTCAATGATTCCTTGAAGCCGATCATCTTTTTACGGTAAAGAACCTGAACACTTACTGCATTCTCAGATGTGATAGGAAGCCATAAGCACAGGAGGTTGAAAAGAGCTGTGAATGAGCCAGGCATCCTCATCCAAGCAAGAGTTATTCATTGGTCTTGGCATAGACTGCAGCAGCCTACGCACTGCTTTAATTTATGCTAAATGGCTGTTGACCCACAGTGTCAGTTGGCAACTAGCATTGTGCATTCTGTCAAAATCTCCTGTCTCCAACAATTCATCTTTCTAGGGTGAGTTGACTAGTAGGGTGAGTTGACTACTTTGTCCCTATTGCCCAACAGAAGGACAGAAGACCTAGGAATCCATTGCCATGGGTTTAAAGCAATATTTTAAATAATAAAAATTTTAAATATTAAACCATATATTTTTATGCAAGAAGAAAAGATGTTTAACATGAATAATATTTAGTATAGGAAATGATTAATTGAAATAAATTATCCTCTGCAGCTTCATAAATTCAGTCCAGTAGCCTGCAGTAAAAACAGGCTCTGAATTGATTTGTAATGCAGGGAAGAAATTAAGTGGATTTATTTCATCGAGAGAAGATTTTTTCCTTTTTGTATGTAAATATATGTGTCAGAGCTTGCAGATTTTATCAAAAGTTTGCACAAAAGTATAAGTTGCATCTGTGCTACTGAAGAGTATGAGCAGAAGTGGGACATACTATACAGTCCATACAATACACCTTGAAAGAAAATTCATGGCCTGCACAGTCATCTTTGCCTGCCTGATTGCAGGACAAGTAAACAATTCCTATCTCCAGAGAAGCAAAGACTAATATTTTGAGTATCTTGGTCACAGATCTGGTCCAGGTACGGATTTTATGACTGGGAAAAATAAGGGATATGATCATTTTACTTTCACGTGTTTTTTCATTTTCTATCAAGTCTTCTGTTTTTCTCCTGAAGTCCTGCTGTAACATATTTTTAAATCCAGAAGCCATAATAAATTAATCACCAAATGCAGTCCATCACTAACTTCTGCATGTTAATCTTAGCTCAGAAGGCAATGGCAGCATTCTAACGATCTAAAGATGTTATAAATGCTTTATTAATGTTTACTAAGGGATTGCAAAATGTTGTTATATACTTTAAAAGCACATCATAAAAGAAATTATAAACTTTACTATAGAAGCACTTTCAAGGCCTTCTTAAGAAAAGTGACTTAAAACAAGTAGGATAAACTACACCTGGTCCTGCAGGCACCAACATGTGACTACACAAACCAACAGACAGTAGGTAAAAGTATGGACATGCATAAGCATTTACAGGGAGAAGAAGCCAAGCTTACTGTATAGTTCTATTTAGGTGGATTAAATTTTTGGGAAATTATTTCATGGCATCTGTACAACGTTTTAGAAGAGGAAGAATGTAAGTGTAATCTTGATATCTTCTATAATTAGAAGACTATAGTTGTAATTCTTTAGCACATAGGTATTTAGCCTGCAGTTTGCCCTTAAGGAGAGTGAAATATAACAGAATATGTAGCTACAATAATGACCTTGTGGCATTTAGGCACAACCTTTAACCCTGAATCCCCGTGGTAAATGAACTCATTGTGCCTGAAACTGCCCTGCTGCTCTTATAGCAATATTACTCTTGGGGGGAAATGTCTTTTCTAGTGGAAAGATGAACTTGGCAAACCAAAATGTTAAACGATAATGTCAGCACTTCCATCTCAGTTGTGTGGTTTGTGTTAATACTTGTGTTTACCAGTCAGTTTGAATTTTGCCTGTAGCCTAAACGATTTATTACTTCTATTCTCTCAACTTAATTCTGTGCTAATTTTAAAACTAGATGAAAAAAACACTCTTTGATTTTTTGTGAAAGATAGTTTTTAGTCAACTGGACCTAATTTTTTTCATTTAACAGCCACTCAGATTTAGTCATCAATAAGATGCAGAAAAGCTAAGGACATTAATAACCTGGAATTACCAAAAATAACAATGCTAACAACCTAGTCATTAATGAGAATTACTAGTCTTGTTGCTATAGAAACAAGACTGAAGCAAATAGAAATTATGTGTAATTTCTCATTCCCAAAAGTGGCACATATTATGTCATTACCATAGTAATGATATTATTACCCCAAATGCAATAAACTTGAAAGCTACTTACCATGAGAGGACACCACCACACCTGAAAAAGTTGACATGTACCTTCTGCTGTTGATCTTCATTGAAGCTCCACAAAAAAATCCTGAATGTAAACTGACAAATTTATGAAGCAGTGGAGATAGTAGAGTCATCTCAGGACACTTGCCAAGAGTTTGCTCTTTTCACTTATGGCAAACCCAAATTTAACTGTCAATCACTGTAGACCACAAAAGGACAAAGGTAAAATTCAGTTTAGTCTGCTGTCCTTTTTTGGTATGATGAGTAGTAATTGTTGGCTTGAACTGGAAAACAAGACAAAACTTCACTCTCAAAATCCTTGGCCATTGCCCCTGCAGACACAACTGGGAGAAAGGAATGTGTTTGCTTGTTTACTTTTCCTTTAGCTATATTGGAAAGCCAAACTGAGGGTTTCTGTAGGAATGACAATACATGTGTGATGGATGTGATGTGTTAGATAAACATGGGAAATGTTTTCTGAGAGTGGGAATAAAAAACCCTTGCTTTTGACAAAGAAAACACTGGAAACTTCTCTAACAACCGCAACTAGCCTTACCATTCCCCATCAGGTTTGTTTTTCCACTTGAGATGAAGTACCCTGGAGGTCAAATATTTTGAGGATGGTGTCTTCAACTATTGTTACTATTATCTTTTTCTGTGCTCTCTGTAATCACTTTTTCAGTGTCATTTCCAAGATAAATCCCCTAACATTAGGACCCAGCAGTAGAGTTACTGTGGCTGAGGTCTGGCAGTGAAGTTGCCTCACAGTTAACACAGGAACAGAGACTATTCATGCATGTGTTGTCATTGAGTCATTCATCAAGTGACTCAGAATCAAAACTCAATGGGTTTTCAATTATTCCATTATTAATTTTTATTGACTTTTTTATTGTTCTAGGACTTGACACACACCTATTGACATAAAAATGAAAACAGAAGTCCATGGAAATGTCTGACCATGGAAATCGCAAAACAATCACGGGGAAACACAGTTATCACTCCAAGCTTCTGCTTCTCCTCATCACCACAAGTTAATCAATACTATTTTTCTTTAACATAAATAATTTTTTACTGTGAAGATGACTGAGCACTCTCACAGACAGTGGATGATGTAGTCTCTTGAACATGGAGTTTGGAAACATTCAAAAGACATCTGGATATAGTCCTGGGAATCTTGCTCTAGGTGACCATACTGGAAGAGAAAAGGCTTGAATAGGATGACCTCAAGAGGTCTCACCAAACTCAAATTATCATTTTGTGATTTCTGAGATTTCTAGAAAACATGGGACAGTAGTTGATTAACTGTCTAGATTTGCCTTTTGGGGTGTCTCAAAATCTTGTGGTAAATCATGTCTCTTATTGATTCAAGTTGAAAGCTGTTATTGTTAGTTTGGTAAATTAGGCTGATCATGAATTTATGAAGTCATTTTTTTGGCACAAAGAGGTGAACAAGCCCTTGCCCAGAAACTGAATTGCTTGAGGCTAAGGGCATAAAGGTAAGCCAGCCTCCAGAGCTACTTAAAGGCAAAGGTATACAAAGATTTTATGTCCCTTTAAAAACTTGTATGAAATCACATTTGCAAGAACCGGTAATAAAGAATAAATAGAATAGAAATAGAATGTCATAACTGATGATTTCCTGAAGATATTTTAACAGTACTCAGCAGAGTTTACAGTGTCATTGCTTCTAATAACATAGTAGAGGTGCTATAAGAAGGGAAAGCAATCCAGGTCCATACAACTTAAGAAAATCTGCACTAAAAAGCCCCAATATGCTTAGGGAAGTTACAAGCAATACAGTTCCAAATGAACATTCTGTTTATGATATTAGAGAAAAGTTGCACATCCAGGGGTTTTCTGTTAAAATTTTGTCTTAAAGTGACAGAAGATTTAAACACGGCTGCGCATAGTTCTTTATATATATGCCTCTATTACAACTTAAAAATGTGCACATTCTGATTTTACCAAATACAACAAATTTAGCAAATGTATGACCTAGTGCCGGCAGTGCAAAATGCTTCTCAGTTTCTCAGGCAGTGCAGATGATTACCAATAGACTTTACATACACAGAAGTGTTGCTTTCCCCAAGCTGTATGCTTAAAATTCATGCAAGACAGCTTTTGTTGCAGAGCTGTGTTGATATATCAAAAACTGCAAATCATCTTCAGTGGTAGCTCTGCCCCTGAAAAGCAAAGGAGTAGAATGAATGAGAAAAATGTTGATTTTGCTCAGAGCACTGTAAGGGAAGGAGCCAACAATCAAGGTCTTGAACAAGCAAATGGTATTTAGAACTCACTGTGCATCACTAGTTACAAAAACAAGAAGAGGCATGATGAGTATATAAGCATGAACGGAACTTGGAAAAAAGCCCTAATGACTGACAACAAGAGTTATTTTAATGGTAGCACTCCAGCTCTGGTGCAAGTTGCATGAAGATATGTACACACAATATTCTTCTGTCACCATTTTTGGACACAGTGGCTAGCTAATAATTAATGAAGCAGCAAATCATGTATAATGGCATAAATAGGCAGTTATTCCTTTGGATGAAAATCTGAGTTTGATTGACTCAGATCCACTGTTTGCAACCCATAAAATCACAGTCAGGAACAGTAATTGATTTATTCACCTTCCAGCATGCAAAACTGTATACCAAGAAACACGGAAGGTGGTACATGCCTCTTATGTGCAGCTTACAAAGTGAATTAAGATCATTACCTCTATTTATGGATCGTATGATAATCTTACTTTATTTAATAATGCATTTTTCTGTGGAGAAAATCTTGAGAAAACATCTCTGAAATTACAAAAAGCACCCAAAATACTTGAATTTCTGCTAATGTGGGTATTTCGCTAACCAGGTACATCTTTTGAGACACATCTGAATTTTTTCACTTTGCTGGTTAAGTTGCAGTCTCTGGTTAAAACTATGTTCTGATATTTTACTCTTGTTGAGGCTTTTCTAAAAATGCATGTATATATGTATGTAAATCACCTGATTTCTTGCCTGATGTTTGAAATAACTTGCTACCTTTTGAAGCTTTTACAGATGAGTTTAAGCAGCAGCTTCTGCTTTCATCAAATAAATGGATTTAAGCATTAGTAAGACTGCCATCTATATCAGTAGCTTACTGATTCCAAGAGACTGTAGCAAATGAACCAGGAAGTCTCACCTCTATGCAAGACACAGCTGAAGGCATGTAAATACTTGGTTTTGATTGAGAAATCAATCATTCACAATCTGATCCTCTAGCTCAGAGAGGGCCAGTTTACTCTTCTTTTATGGGCATGTGCATTTCTGCTCTATAAAGGTATTTAATGCAGAGTGTGAACATATTTCCTCCTTAGGGCAGAATGTATAGTGGATGCAACAAGGTAAGGCATTGCAGGCCAGGAGAAACAAGAGTATGTGTTTAAAAGGTGTGGCTTTATTAGTCTTAGGCACTTATGTCAGTCTTGCAAAAGTATTACAAAATTTTAACAATGCAAGGCACAAAATTGACTTGCTCACCAGAGTTCTGAATGAAGAGGAGAGACATAATGTCATTGTGCTTATCAAAGTAAAAACAAACCCACAATTTCTGGGGAGAATGCCTTTTACATCTTCTGTATCTTCAAGATTTTCAAGTCAGTGCCACAATTACTGAGATTGCAGTCTATTATTCTGGTGTTAGGAAATACCAGTTGTACAGCTGCACGCTGAATGTGAATTATATTCCATGGTGTAATGCATTATTATGCAGGCTTTAATTATAGGATAATTGACTGGTCTTTTCCACAAAATTCTGACCTCATTTACTTTGATTCTAAATATTTGCAAAACCGGCTTTGACACAATCATGAAATATCTATGTTAGTTTGAAGCATATGACCTGAAGAAAGACTTGCCTGACCAAAAAGTTTACATTTTCTGGCTGCTTTCTTTGAGCTAATGCATTATTACACCTCTTTTTGCTATCCTGTGTCTGCCTAGACACTTCTAAAGTGGTGGTAACAAAGAAAACCCCTCTTGCTGGAACAATTGTCTTGTCTTTGGCATATGAAGAATCTTGTATGCTTGCTTAGTGTTTCATGTTAATACCAATGCCCCAGTTTATGACTGAGGCACACAGGCACTGTCTTAAAGAGGTATTACTTTTAAATTTCAGTCTTATGTTTGTCTTGTAGATAAATTCAGCCATTTCATTATATGGCTTTTAAATGGATGCTTTTCTTCAGTCTCCTAATATAGTACAGTTTTATAAAATGCTTTTTTTTTTGTTTTCTGAGGTTGCAATTCAAATGGCAGAGCTCATTCCTTTCCCTGTTTTAGCATGTAAACCAGAATTGTGATTTTTCAGGAGTCTCAGTCACGAGCACTGTTATTAAAAGAAAATAAAAATCAGAATCCATTTCTGGATGTGACAATATTTAAAACTTCCTTTATGCTATTAACTAGAGGAAGCTGTTGAACAAAGAATTATTTTCACATGTATCCATACGGATTTCCAAAATGAAAGATTTTTGCTCAGATATTGGTTTCAGACTATGAGACATATGCTTATATAGTTTGAAGATTTGTTCTTTAATAATTTCTTCCCAGGTTTTTGAATTCCTGAATTTTCTTCTCTTTGCTGATTTTGGTTGGGTTAAATACTTCTGTTCTGCAAATATAATATTTTCAAATTGCTGAGTAGATCAAAATACATTTTATCTGTAATAATAGTCCTTAAGTCAGCAATATTAAAAGTTTTTTTCATCTTTGTAGTCAGCACTGTGTTACTCTTAAAATATCTTCCTTTTATTAAAGACACAAAACCCACCCTAATCTAGAAGAAGCCAAATACTATGAGACAACTAGCCAGATTAAGATTTTTTTTTTTTTTAAGTTGGAGCTGAGGATGACAAGTAGGCTTGGAGAGAAAGGAGATTAAACAAATCTTATTCCTTACAAGGAGTCAGGAAAGCAAGTAATCACAGTGACATTAATAAAAAGTCATATTTGAAATATAGTTGAAAGAGCATAGACTGGCTGTTCTTTTTAAGAAGACAAAAATGAAGAAAAGTTGCACTTTTCTTATTTGAAAACTAAGCAGAGACTGTCTAATTGCTCCCCACTTTAGGTATATTGAAATTTCTTTCCAGGTTTATTGGAAAAATTTCACATTTATTGAAGTAATGTCTGTTCACACAATACTTCATATTGTAAGAGTATCAAAATACTAGACAGGTTTTTGGGTCACAGCTGGAAAGACATTGTCTCTAGAAACTTGTGGCCCTTTCCCATATTCCACTGACCATTACACTTCATCTTATTGTCACATTTTTTGCTCATATTTTTTTCTCTTTCAGAAGAACTTTGGAAACTTCACTTTTTCTTAATTAGAGCAGTCTCATGCTTCCTCAGTAGAACAGACAGTGGAAATTTGTTTTTTTCTAAGGATGAGGATAAAATAGTTTCCATCATTCTCACCCTTGGAAGTAGAAACTTAAAATTTGCTGCACCAAAAAAGACATTCCCAGGTATTTAGGAGTAAGGACCAAGAATCAGCAAAGATGTTTTGGGGGAAAGTACAGGAATATTTTGGAGTGCAGATGGGAGAGATGGGAAAATCAAATGCTTCATGCAACAGTCTGTGCCTACCACCCTTCCAGTTCAAATAGCCCTCCCAGGGGCAAACTCCTGGGAGAGAGTGACACTGAAGGAAGAGGGAGGAAGGAAGGAGACCCGGGATGGAAATGCAGGCAAGGGAGAATGTCTTGAGGTAAGCTCACCACCAGCTCAAAAGGTGCAAGAGCAAAGAGGTCTCTCACAATGCTACAAAATGTTTCCACCACCATGTGTCCTTCAGGAAGACCCTTATCCACCTATGTTGTTTTCTTCAAGGCTGTCTATATCCTCCTGCTGAGAGATAAAGTGAGCACAAACTCTTTGGTGGTGCACAGTACTTGAGCACTGGCAAAGTGGCCAACAGAGCTAGGTACACCTTCTAGAACAGCTTTGCTACCCCAAGAGGCCAGAAGACCATTTTGGCTTAGAACTCAAATAAGCCCTAGTCCTAGAGAAAGAAAAGCAAAAAAATCTTGAAAAACATTTCTCAGGTTCATAAGGGAGTTTCCTGACTGGCTCTTTTAAACTGTGACATGATGACCTAGCAAATTCTAAGCTTTGAAAGCACTTAACCCACTAAATAACACATCCACAATCTAAACATTGACCAACAATATAAAATTGTTGCTTAAGTGGCTAGGGCAGCAGCATATATCTACCTATGCGTTACTCTGTGGAAACCATGTTCATAGTAGCACTTTGTCTTCTTTTCATAAGAAGTATTTTTTAAAATCTATTAAAGAGCACACATGTGTGGATTATTAGAACACAGGGACAGAGTTGATGAATGAGAATTTTACGCAAAATAAAGTGCACATTAATATGACCTTATTGCTCTTGTGGGGAGTGAATTTCTGTTCAGAGTGAAAAATCTGGGAAAGTATCTCTTAAAATAGATAGTTTTAAATAGAATCCTCTTTGTTCACTAAAATAGTGAAAAAAAATTGGGATGTATTTTTTAATTCTGTGATCTTGTCCCAGCCAACTATCCTATCTTCCCACTTGTATCTGTTATCACCTACAGGAAACTCAGCAGTGGCATACGTGGAAAATACTCATCACTGACTCACAAGAAAAATCACGCTCATTCATTTTCTTCCTTCCAAAAGAAAAATCACCACAAAAGGCTATTGCCATTTAGTGTTCTCTTTCCTAGTTCTGCATGCTGTTAGCAATACTACTGCCACATCTCAATGGGAAAACATTCTGTCCATATTTTCAAGAGGCATTTTACTATCGACTTGGAGATCTTGTTGACTTTTCCCAGCTGTTTTTATTTATTTGTTTAAAATATTGTTATAGGGGATTTCATAATCACTCTCTCCTCCTGGCAACCAGACATGAATTTTTAATCTGCACAAAAAAGCAGATCTAAGTGGAGAGGAAGTGCAGGCAGTGTGTGAAAGGAATATTTGGGAGCTTTGGATAAAAAAACCCAGCTTGATGGATATGAGGTAAAAAAATGCATTAAATGAAATTGAAATTCAGATAAAATAAAATATATAAAATTAGCATGAAAGCTCAAAACTCATCAGGTCTTCTGAGACCCAGAGTTATAACTTAGATTAATGAATATGTGAGCATGGTTATAGCTGCACACATTGCATAGGGCTGGGCCCAGAGTCCTGGTCATGAGAGACAGTTCATCCTGCCTTTCCATTCTAATGTGTATTTACTTGAAGATTTCATGTATTTCTGTAGACCTTCAGGTAGACACAGTTGTGTTTTATCAGATCTTAGATAATTGCCCTAACTAAGACCAGAGTTGGACTGAACCAGAAAATTCAATGTGTCTGACATAGGCACCCACATTTTCAAATATAAACCTACCTTCAAAGTAAAAGAAAACTATCTAAATGTCTTATTTACTTTTGTGTTTGGGACTAAAGATACGTGACTTTGTCATCAAAGGAACTTGTGATGTTGAAGTGAAATTAAATTTGTGCCTAAAATGCCTAGACAGTATACAAGATTTTCAAAAACAACCTGGAAAATTTTCATTTCTTTCTTCTTTACTTGTGCTAAGGACAAGTGACTTCACTATCAATGGTGCTTATTAGAATCCTGTAATATAATGAAAATGAAATGCATTGTGCCCAATATGCCTTAGTTTTCATAATAATGACAACACATATGCTGTATTTCTTTCTTTGTCTTCTTTGTGTCACTGATATAAACTGTCTTTCTGCCATCACAAACTGTGAATAATGTATGAAATAAATAAAAAAAAGTGAAGTATGAATAGAAATAAGCTGTGCAAGAGACCCATATGTTCTACTTGGGGATGGGCTTGATTCACAGCCTATCAAAGTCAATGCCAAGAATACTATGGAAATTAACAGTCTTTGATCAGGCTCTATAGTCATATATTTTGGGCCTGGATTTTTAAGTAGTGAGAAAAGAAACAAGTTGTCAATGAACAGTACTTTTTTCCTTTGTGTTACACTTAGGTGCCAGGAGCTCTCTTGACACCTTGGCTTTGTTGCTGCTCCTCACACTTGGCCCTACTACCTGTGGAAGGTCTGGGTTTAAGCACATTAAGATACAATATTTTGATACGAGATAGTGAAATAGAGCAGCTGAGCCTAAAGAGTGAATGTGAGTTAAATGAGATCCAGCACAATCCAACTCCGTGTTTATCAGACAGATGAGTGCCTCACTCAAAGCCTTGAGCTTTGATTTGTTAGTCCCTTGAGTCATTACTTAATACATGGTTGACATTTAAAAATAATACTTCTTGCACAAAGGGCCAGCTTGTGAGCACGGGGCCGGGAGAGCAACACGTCTGCTCGGAGCTCCCACCCACGGCCGCAGCAACGCTAATGAGGAACGCGGCAACAACGCCAGCTCCCATGAATTAGGGATGAATAATGGGCTTCTGGCAGAGACTGCAAGATGACATGGGAACCTCCAGGCCCCCAAAACACTTTGGCTCTGTCACAAGGAAAGGCTTTCCCATTACCTGGCTCCAGAGCACACTCCCTTGCTGAGGAAAGGAGCCAGTGCAGCCTGTTGAGGGAGGGCTCTCCTCCTCTCAGCAACCTGACAGAGCACCACTGCCCACTTCATTCCCCACCTTCCACAGCAAGGAGGACAGGGGGTTTGCTTCTCGCCATGTCTGCTTGCTGAAAAAGAAATTAGGATCTTTTATCAGTAAAGAAAGGGAAAAAAAAGGAGCCTGTAAGGAGAAAAATAGGGCTGATATGCTGGTAAGATTTTACAGGAGACTGGGAGCAAGAGACTGAGAGAATAATTGAGAGGAATGTGAGCTGAGGGCAGGGCTTGAGATGCAAACTGGGGATCCAGCTGTCTCAATGCTGGACACATGAGGGTTCAAATGGAGCCAGCCTGATAGAGGAGGAGACTGTGCTTGTGCAGGACTGAGGAAGGTGATCACAGCAAATTATTTCTTGAGGAGCTTATCAGACAATTCCATGTTTTTATATGTAGCACCAAATGCTTAAAATCACAGTGCTGATTTACCATGTTTCTCCCTTGCAAGGCTTCAATCCAGACAAAGGGAGTTTGGAAAAGGAAACACAGGTCAAAATACTCAATGTTGTTATTTTTATTACTTGAAATAGAACACAGCAACATCAACGTGTCATTTTCCCGTTTTCTGAGGAAAAACATCAAGACTGAGAAGAGCTCATGGAATTTTCAGAAATGCAAACCTTTATTTCTGAGAAAAATATAAAAACTAACTTTTTTTAATATATTTGTACATTTCTTTATATTTATTGTTTTCCATGTAAAAATGTTCTGACTCAAAAATGGTGCAGGATGGACTATTAGCAGTCCAGGAATTCTCTCTCCAGGAGTACAAAGGAGCCTCTAGAGGAGTGTGGTAAAAGGAAGGAGCCTCCTAGAAAGGGCAAGACAAGGCTGACCAGACCCTGTCACCCACCTAGATGTGCTCTTTGAATCATGAGTAAAATGTTATTAAAAGAAACCAACACCTGAAACCATCCATATCTCAAGCCACCCTTTTTATTTTTTTGTTAAAGACAAGCAATTTTAGGTTTATTCAGCAAATTAAAGCAGTACAAAGCCTTTAATTCAAAAAAAAGAAGTACAAAATTTAATTAAAAATATTGAACTTGATGAAGAAGAGTTCTTACCTTTGAATGGTAATAGATGTGGAAACATCCTACTTAATCTCATCTATAGGTCAAATATGTTTTTTACTTCCAATGGAGTAGTGGAGACGAAAACTGTGAGTGGGGATTTCTGGTATACACATAAGACAAACTAATTTTTTTGGTATCTTCATAAGTATTCAGAAATAACTGCTTCTATTCCATATTTTCAGAGCTTCCAATTAGCAGTGATGAAAATAGAGGAAAATTTTTCACAGAAATGAAGGAATAGAAAACTAATCCACTTTGAATTTTTTGTACTTGATTTTTTTGCACTTGATTTTTTTCTTTTTAAACACAAAGGTACCATTCGGTAGTTTGTAAATCTGTATTTTCTTTCCATATGAGCAATGATGAGCAATGTACTAATAATTACAACAAAATATGTCTTGGTACCCAGTAGAAAAAAAAATAGACCATAAAATTCAAAGGACATTCTCTAGGTATTTGGCAGGAGAGAACCATTCTTGTCCATGTAAAGACTCTTTGTAAGAATATTGCTCAGATGCAAAGTAAAGAAAATGCATGCAAATAAAGAGATCACATCTAAAGAAATGTTACTTAAAATCTCTAGGAACATAGAGAGAAAAGCTTTTGGGATCATTCCTCCTCTCTCAAAACCAATCTCTAGTCAATCACACGCCCATTTCTGCTCTAAAATAATTCACTTTCCTAGTTGTAGGAGCTTTTGGTTCAAATCTGTTTTTTATACAATACTGAAAAAAAATGGGTATAAAATAAATTGTTGGATAACACCTGTAATTGAAAGCACTGGAGAATATTGATACTCATATCACTGATTTGGAATTATTTACATGAGTAGATGATTTCCACAAAGAGATAGAGAAAGTGAACAGAAAGAGAGACTACTATCAGAAAGACTTCTGATAAAATACATTTTCACTTTAATAATTTCTAAACCTAGACTGTGTGGGTAGATTAAAGTGGATCAATTTTTTTTTCAATAGAAGAAAGCCTTTAGCTTTATTTAACCATGCACAAATTATTTACTACATACTAACTCAGAGTCACACATACAGATATTACTGGAATGCAAAGCTGCCAAAATTATAAAAAGAAATATTGTAAAAATATTTATTACTCAGTAAATACCATAGAAGAGGTATACAGTAATAAATGCAGACTATTTTAAAGTTATATAGTCAGAGTTAGACCTACTAAAGTGTTAAACCTCAGCAATGCTGATGAAAGTTGACAGTTATAAAAGAAGGCTGAATGCAGCCTATAAAAGCATTTTAATTACTGTCCTTAGTTTAAAAAAACAAGGCTGTGAATTAAACTTTCAAACCAGGCAGGTATCTCAGTATCTAGGTTAAACACAGAGCATTCAGGCCTGGGGTGTAAAGTATTAACTTTCCACTATGACTCTTAAACAGTGCCATGTAACAAATATCAGTAATTCCTAAAGTATTTGGATCTCTGTGGATTAACTCCATATTGAAATGGAATATAAGCAAACTGTTCTGCATGCATGGGTGACATGGGTATTGATATGCAGCGGAATCAAATTCAGTGACTTTTGCAGGTTTTGGGGGGGGCTGCAAGCTTCTAATTTGCAGTTACATGTGAGCTTGAATTGCAAGCATTTGAAACCATGCTGCAAAGATACCAAAATTCTTTATTGTCCCTTATGACATGTGCAGCAAATACATACCTGTTATAGATATTGTAAGGACTTATATTCCTGTCAGTATATAGGAATACAAAACAAAGAGTCAGTAATTTATAAAAAATGAGACTAATATGTAAAAACCTTTCTATTTTATTGGGATTTGCGAGCAGTAGATCTGTTTTACAGAAGGTAGCTCCTAAGTCATAACAGAACTGGTGCATTGTTAAAAATCATCGATAACCACCTATAACAGCATTTTGATTTTTTATTTCAAAGTGAAAAACTGTGAATTGTTTCTACTTAGCAAGCAAATATATACCTCATCTCCTGGTCCCCAGGTCACAAAAGAGGGTTATCCTGTCACCGCCACTGATTTCTTAAAAGTGTGACATGTATTTAGTTGTCAGTTCCGATCAGCAGCATTCACGAATCAACATTACATCAGCAGCAAAGCACACCATTTTATGCTCTTTTGGAAGATAATTAGAGTTCCCTTTTGTTGCAAATAAGATGTAAAACAGCTATAACTGCTGGTGAACGTGATTAAAGTAACCTCTATAGAACCCCATTATTCTAGACAGATTCCTTCAGATGCATAATTTCCCCATTTTAAGAAAACATAATGCATGCATATAAAATTCAAATTGTCGAGACACCTCTAACAAAAATTAGTTGTCTATTAAGGCATTCTTAGTAGCTGGTTAACATGTAAAACTCTTTAAGTGTATTTTAAAATAATCATGAAATAATAGTACATGTCATTAAAGGTAAACATTTTACAGTGAGAGGTTTGTTCAGACAAGAGCTGTGTATTAAACTTTTTCTTGCAAAACTCCCATTAGAAGAATATACCACAGTCTCTTCTATCTATCAGGTGTGTACCAGAACATCCCCCTGCCCCCAGCCCTATAATCATGCCTCGCTATACACAGACAAATTATGGAACATTGTCATTTTTCAGCACATAATTTATAGCTGAAATGCCTTAATTAGATCTCATCTAATATTGTAAAAATTTTGTTCATAGAAAAAGTATTCGCCTGCTGTTGGACAACATACATAACTTTTTTATTTGGCGCATGTGGTCTCTACAGATCCCTATTGGTGTTTAATTCCATTTGCAACCTTTCCACTATCTGTAGAGAGGTTGCTGGATAGTGGAAAGATTGTCCATGAATAACCTTTTTTAACAAGTGATAGAAAAAAATGATCAAATAAGGCAGCCAATATTAACCCAAATATTCTCACTATAGTACCATTTACCAGTTTTAGCAAGTATTTCTAAAAATCTGAAAAAAAACCCTGAAAAGAAGGTATTTAAAAAAACACACCTTGCTTTCAAATAATCAGTTGTGATTTTATAGTCAAGAAAGGGAAACACCAACAAATAGTTTTAAGGCACAGGGGTGATGCTGCTAAATATCCAAAATATCATTGTTTAGCAGCAAGAATCAAAGTTCTCCTGAGTGCACCTTTGTGCCTACTGTGCTCTGTGGCATGGAGAGCTGGGTATAGGAACAGGTTCTCAGATGGTGCAGGATGCCTCAGGGCAGCTGTTGAGCCATCTAATTTCAGATTTGGATGGATAGAGTTGACTCTAAGCATACAGGAGCAATATGCACTATGGTTCCCAGAATAAAGTCCTTGACAATAGTTTACCTCTGAATTATGTAACAGAGAGTAGTTTTTTTGAAATTTTCAGAAGATAATAAACTATGATGAACAAATTAGAAAAAGATTGCCAATAGAGTGACCATTCTTTTGCTGAATTGTTATAATTATAAAATCAAATCCTGGTTTGCTCTGTTGGGTACCTCAACATTTAAAGGAAATGCTATTAAAGAAGCTTACAAATGAATAATCATTCCCAACAACTCACAGCAGCACTCACAGCATGAAAGTACAAGAAATAAGGAAAGTTTTCAAGGAGGGAACTGATTAGGGTGAGGATGATTCTCTGTCAGAAAAATGTATTGTGCAAGTGTCCTCTAGAGAAAAAATTTTCACCTGAAAAGAAACAGCATTATGAACACTGCAGAACTGTAGATTGCAGGACACTGATCTTATTAAGAACCAATGCTAATTTGCACACTGTCTCCCGCTGAACTAGAAGCAAGTTTACCACTGGGTTTGTTAATTCACGCAGGACACCATTATCTTTGGTTGGACTTAATGTGTCAGAGTAGATAGAGGTCATTAGCTGCTGGGTTCATGATTATCTAGCATGAGTTACAGACAGTATCACAGAAATACATTTGTTCTGAAGCTTCATTTCTCCTCATGTGATTTTTTCCCTATTGGTGTTTAATTCCATTTGAAAAACCTTAGGCATTGGGTATTACACATGCACACACACACTGCTGGTCATTTTGTTTTGTTTTCTTTTGTTTTTTCCTCATTAACCATTCAGAAAAGTAAAGAAATTTTAAATAAAAATAAAATTTAAAAGTATGTACTTTGCATTTCATTGAAGTAATAAACAGTCAGCTTGACTTTGTAAATTTGCAATAGTAGACATAATTACAATGGAAGCTGTAAAATCCCCATTATATGTAAATCAATTATTTAGGTAGTTCAGTATTGGGGAAATAAATGGATAAATCTCTCTGCTAGATGCTATACCATGCATTTATCTAAACCTTACATTGGACTTCTGAAGCGTGTCCTACACCCTAAAATGTTGTTAGAGAAAGAGACTATAGGCTGTAATTGGAATACTGCTTTTAAGTACATCTCTTTAAATCTTACATCCAAAAGAAATCAGCCTATTTTAAAAAAATATTTGTGTTTTCTGGTTAAGTAAACACATTTTCATAAAGATCTATGCTCAGTCTATTTCACTTAAATGAAACCAACCATCTACAAATTCATTTACAATTTTTAGATCTGTACAAGTACATTCTTAATAGCAGGGAATACGTTTGTGTCTCAGCATGATATCTTTAGAAAGAGGTGAATTTTCATTTATTTAATGCAAATACTCATACAAGGTAAACTGCTTAGGCATATATGGAGCATGTTTTCATGGAAGCTTTGTGGCAACAGGAAAATAATAGAACATAATTGTACAATAAATGGAACGTTGCAGTTTCAAAATTACTCATGCTATGGTGCAGCAAATAAAAAAGAATACAGGAAGATTGAGATACTATTTGCTGGGTTTCAAGCTGCTTTGCTTACAAATTATTTCATTCTAGTTTTATGTGTATTTTAGGAATATCTCTTCTTCACTAGACAAATATCAACAGGGAAGATATACATGATCTCTGAATACTAAAAAAAAGTTCTAGAAACTGGAAGTTGTTTGCATTGTTATCAGAGCTTGGTTATCAGAACTACTTCAGCTATATAAAGTACTTGCAGCAGCTATGTTTTTTTAATAAATTTAGCATGCTTTCAGTTCATAGATATTATATAAATAGGGTTTTTGTGTTTTCAAAATAATTTTATTTCCAAGTTATTTTTCTTTTTTATGCAAACAGTTTATGTTCTGTGATTTGACATGAATTACCTACTAAGACTATAGTTTTGATTATTTCTGCCTACCTTTATCCACTTGATCTTTCTGGTTATTTGAATAACATGGTATTTTTTGCTTCTGCCTGCTTGGTTGAAATAGTGGTGAGAAAGAAAAGAACTTGGAGCATTAGGTGTGGCAAGCACACTTGTGCAGGTGTTCATGCACCCTTGAACTTTCCAAGTAACAGAGTGTCTTGTAAAAGTAGTTTTGAAAAGTAAAAGTAGAGCGTGTATACTTGTCTAATTGAATTTGTGGTTGAACTTGCATCCTGAGGCTTCTGTGTTTAACTGGCCTGTGATGTACCTGTGACTTCAGCACCATTCTGTGGGGTCACAGGTGATGCAAGAACTGCTCTTCAGGGAGGGTATGGCCACAGCAAGAAATGGCATTTAGGAAGAGATTGTTCCCACTGCAAGGTGTTCTCTATACCACTGAGATCATGCATAGCAACTGTAAAGTTCTCTAAATAAACAAGGAGATCAGGAGGAATTCTGCTTGCAACACCACTCAAAGTCTTTAATTTTTCAGCCCATAGGAATGTGTTAGGTTTGAGCATATGCATCAACTCCTACAGCTTTTATTGTAAATTTTACTGAACTCAAGAAGAAATTTGCTGATGTCCTAGATAATTCTTCAGATAATAGACATTATGAATATTTCAAATAGAGATTAATGACCATAAAGCTAGTTATCTCCTAGCTGGGGACAATGTCTTGTCCTTTTATTGACATGAAAATTGTGCTTTCTTGCTAAAAGAAGTTAATGCAATGAGGGTGGGAAACAAGAGAAAATTAAAAGGAGGCATTGTACACTTTATTTCACAAATTTTTTTGCAATATATTTTGAGCAATCTCTGCAAATATACAATTTCTATGTACTAATTCCAGAGCAGTATCCTCCAGATAAGATAAAGGTAAAAGCCAGTCAATTATGTGGTTACAGCATTTTCAGTGTAACAGAATGTCATATGCTGTTTTGAATAATTCCTTGCTATAAACTTATACTGCAAAATATGAGTTAATTTAAAAAATCATCACCATCATCTTTCAAAATTACATCTTTCTGGAGATAAAGACATTTTTCTTGTACGTGGTATTTAGGATTTATTTCATTTGCTTTAATCCCTTTACGATATGTCATTCCCCCATTCTGGTTCTCTGCTAGAACTTACATGACAATTCTCCTTGAAGCTAACCTTAATAGCCACCACCCTACACTGTCTCTTTCCCCTTACAGGTGTCCCATATCACCTTTACCTTTTATGCCAAGTCATATTCATTCCTCCATGGAATTCTTAGCTCAAGACCTTTACATTAAGTATCTTTATATTAGACACGATGGGAAAAAACAAGGCAGACTGCTGTTTTCTGTATAGTCAGCTTGTTGAAGATTGTGGAATACTAAGATTGTAAAAAGTTTGCTGACTTTGAAAATGTGCATGAAGGTAGCAGTGCACCAAATATTTCACCACATGGATAAAGATGAAGCTAAAGACTAAAAATTTAGTCAGAGCTCAGAAGCCCAATCTCTTCTGTTCATATAGAAAATTTTTATTTGTACTTCTTTATATTTTTGAGACAGTTAAGGTGGAAAAAGGAGAAAGGGATGAAAGAAAAAAGGGCTTCCAGATTTTGGTCATTCATACATATTCATTGTCTTAGGCAGTCTTTGTCTTTTTTAGCACAACAATAAATTCTCTACTATTGAAAAAGAAATTCAGAACACCCAAATATGCCTTTTTCTACAGAGAGAAGGAATGCTTAGGCTGTCTTATGTTGAACTGCCACTAAATATTCTAGTGACCCCAACTACCAGTCCCAAGAAACTCATTTACTCAAATCATCTACCTCAGGGGAAACAGTGTAAAACTGAATCAGGAGAACTCCACTGGCAAAACAACAGGAAACTCACAGAGGAGACCTACTAGCAGTATTGTGCAAAATACCACCTAAAATTGCTTTGCTAAAATGGACCTGGTTGAAATAGATTCCAGTATATCTGTGATTATTTGTTATCATGAAGTATAAGAGTTTTGACTTCTTTTCCATTTATGAACACACCACATTTGTTTTGCTGTAGATATCCAACCCAATAAAAATGCTTGCTGCATTGTAATCCAAAAATGGTTGTCAGGGCTGATTAATCTACTCTGTTCTGGCAGATTTAAATTAAAGGATTTCAAAAATCATAGAGAATAGATATGAGGAAGTGCTTATAAACACCACAGAGTTTACAGACAAGTTTTGTACTATTGTACAAAGATAAAAAAAAGAGAAGTCTCCTGGCATAAGAACTGACAGATTATGTTGCTGTCTGCAATTGTGAAATTCAAATGACTGAGGCAGAATGGTACAGAACGTGTAGGTGACGTCATTCTTCACATCCAGGAGGAGGTCACTCTACCTGAGGAGGAAGTGCTGACAGGATGTTTATGTGGGATTGATGTCAGATATAATTCAGGCAGATGAGGGCAGGAAGAGGGTGTGTAAATAGGAAGTCCCTTAATTTTGTTTAATTTCCTTAATTCTGTTTTAATTGTAACTTCTTTAGTACCTGAAAAATTAACTCTTTTCCGTGCAAAAATGATAAAAACATAAAACAAATGAATTGTCTTCATACACTTCAGCAATTTCTATAAAATATTTCAGTTTTATCTTCTTCTTTATTTACACTATTTAGGGAAATATTAGCATAAATGTCACTGTCCCTTGCCTATATTTATTTATTTCTTTATTCCAAGTGGCAGTGCAAGTTCACCAAATCTTAAACTTTGAGTTGATTAGTTATTAAAAAGGAAAATAGGTGACATTTTATATAACACTAGTAACACTGTTGTTAAAAGATTCAAATGAAGATTTATTGAGAATGATTTTACTAAGAGTCACTCAGAAACTGACTCTTACTGACATACTGTTCTCAAGTAGACACACTGTAAAATATGTAAGTGTAATGATAGCTTTCTTATACATGATGAGTTAGAGGAAAAAGGAGTTTTGTAATAATTGCAATCCCTATAAAGAAACCATAATATTAGTTTATTTCCCATTTCTCCCACCACTTCATTAATTTATTTTTTTAAATATACCAAATAAAAAAATACCTGAATCAAGATGAGAATTTTAATGAATGTTTTCTCCTGCTTCCAGACAAGTATACAGAATGAGCATAAGTTGGTGAACTACACTATGATAGAGCCCAATGAACAGAATTATGAAGTCATTGTGTAAATGTCAATATTTTCAGGTATTCACAAGCAAATCACAATAAGTTCCAGTCACCGTTCACAGAGTGTCCATGTTAAAACACTGGCATATATTTCATAGGCTAAAACATTTCTGACAAAAAATTTACATATATTAGATGATAAATAGTAAATATCAAATACCATTGCTATTGTTAAATTTTGGTGCATGGTCTCTCTGCTTATCTTCATATAAAAAAGTCACTGCATTCATAAAAAGAAGAAACAGGCAAGTAATGCAGAGGGGGACTCTGAAGGCAAGTCCACAAAGAGAAATCGGGTCCACCTTTGCTCTTTTTTTCTTCCCTGCCCTGTGCTCCCCAGCTTCTACATCTCCATTTTCCCATTTTCCCTTTCCTAAAATTAGTCAGTAGCTATCTTACATTGTGTTCTAGCATAGGCTGTTATTTTTGTCCCCTGTAAATAAATATGATGGGATGGTACTGTACGGTTTCTGTAAGAGATAGGGCACTCACTCTGCTTCATGACAGGTTTCAGTAGAAAGGGGCACTTATGTGAGTGTCCCTGGTGACTTACACAGACCTTCTTCATGATTTAATACCTTAAAACTGGATCGCTGTTCTGCAGTCAGACTGTCCTGTAGTTTCTGAATCCTAGCTTACTTCAGCAGGTGAAATACCGGCAAAATTGCAGAGTCTGGATGCAGGAGATTAGCTTGCTGTGTTAAAAGAATATCCTACAGAAGAAGGAAACCTGTCAGAGCTTTCATGGCCAATTTTTCATTTTCCTGCTTTACTTCTCCGAATTATCTACAAGGTGTTTGGTGGTTTTTTTTTTTGGGTTTTGTTTTTTTTTTTTTTTTTTTTTTGGTTTTTTTTTTTTTTTGTTAATCACTGAATATCCTTTTTAAATATAATTTTACTTCTACTTGGAGCACTCAATGCAGCAACAATGTGTAAAATCCCACTGCCTAATGGATCTCTTTTTAAAAAGAAAGAAGAGATTTTTTGAAAATAAAAAGTATTCCTGCCATGATAAAACAAAGATGATTCAGTAGTACCACTCTGTTCCTTAAGAAGGTAGAAAAATTTTAAAGCTTCTCTCAACACCCTCTGGCCAATAAGAATAATCAGATTACTAAAAGGCAACATTGCTGATTTCAAATCATTGCCTCCTGCCCTCAGCTGTAGAAAACTGGTGGCACTACCACAAGGAGGTGGTGTCTTATCCTGACTAATCCTAACAGGAGGTAGGGCTAATAACTGCAGCAGATGAATGTGATTTCTTTGAGGAATGTAAACTGGTGAGCAGCAGCTCTAGGGAACAGAGGAGAAATTCTGATGACCATTTTCAAATGTCAGCTGTTCTCTCATAATTTTTTTCAAGTTCTTACCTAAGAACCTAATGGTACAAAACCAATGTACAGCTACTAATTAGCAGAGTCCACAAACCTGAAGAAGACTCTTGGGCTTCTTCATACCCCTCTTCACTGAGGTAATTTTTCCAAAAATCGGCCCTTTTTCTATCAATATGCCTCACAAGGAAGTATAGATTTTTTCCAATGAAGAGTCATAGCTCGAAATGTGTAACTCAAACTAGGTTTTTAACCCTCTTCTTTGAAGGAATCAGTGTGAGAGATGAAGGGAAATCATTCCCCATAATCAAAACATGCCCCCCTGAAAAAATGTCAGTGACAACATTTTGCTTCTACCAAGCTGGGTAGTTTGAGCAGTCATCCAGGGCCGACAAGTTTTCAGTGCCCCATCACTTCAACATGTGCTTTATGCCTCAAATCAAATCTAATTTTCTGAAATTAAGTGAGGATTTCAGTCCAGCTGAGTCTTCTCCCCTTTTCATGCAGTACTTGTCATACAGAAACTGAATGTCACTCTTTAGCCTTGTGATTACAACATTCACCTGGCACTGAGGAGAGAGACTAGAACCCAATTCCTTTGCTAATTTGCTTGAAGGTTTCCTCAGTGGAATCTTCCAACCAGTGAATTCCTCTTGCTTTTACAGTGTCTCTCTCTGGCCTACTGAGTAGTTTTCATCAACTGTAAACCACCATGCTAAATAAGGTATGGACACTTGTCACCTTCAGCTGCCTGAGTGGCACATGCTGTGTGTGCCATGCTGGCCTCAGGAGAGCTATGAGCAGGTCAAATGCAAAACTGTAAAATCTTATTGCATCACTGTATAGCAAAACCCTGCATCTGGTGTAGTGCTCAAATGCAGAAAGGAGAAGTCACAACAAAGAACTAAATAGGAAGGAACCAGTTACTAAACCAGCTCAAAAATTGCCTTAAAAACCCTTCTGCTGTGTTTACATCAGTGATCTGAAGTTCCTGACAGGACAATATGATCAGAATGCATCATATATTATCCAGGCTGGGGCTAATCATTAATTAATTCTTTTTTCAAGAGTGTGTTTATCTATATATATGAGCTTGAAGGTTGTATTTGACGCTGTACACTAGGATTAAAAACACAGTGCTGCTGGATTGCTTTCTAGTATCAAGTGTTAATCAATTATCATTATACTGTTGAAATAAAGCTTTGTAATAAAGACAGTGATTTTTTTTCATGAATTTCAGACTAAAAGAGAAATGCAGGTGTATTTATTTTGTCATTATTTATGGAATTTGACCTGGATTGAAATGCTGCCTTTTGCTAATTTTTATTTACGACTGAATTTTGTAGTAACACAAGTAAAATTAGTCAGAGCTTCATTGCAGAATTAAACCGAAAACAATAAATAAAAAGTTTAAATAGGAGTTTTGCCTTGAGTCAGGTTAAAGAAAAAAATATCCTGCATGAATCCCTGCTCCACTTATTCATGCATATACCTTTCTATTTAAAATAATAATGCTACACTTGAACAGAACTTGCCTCTGCTAGGAGATCTGATTATTGAAAAGGAGCTCAAAGGAACAAGATCTGCAGCATTAAAAGTACACCAGGAGTAACTGAAATCAGTGAAACTAACAATACAAAACAGAACTTGCAAAATCAGGTGCTTTGGTTTTGAGGAAAAGGAGAAAAATAGTAAAAGGAAGTGAAATAATAGTACATTTACCACTCTTTTGGCGAGAACAAATATGTTTTGGAAAGAAAGCAGTGTCTCTATATCTGATTTATCCAGCATGGCAGAAGAATTTACACAACAAAAGACAAAACCTTTTAATAAAATTGAATGCAATGTGCAATTACAAAGTGGACATTTCCCCTTGTCCTAGTGAATAACATAAGGATCTTGTATTCCATTTTAGTTCACAACACCTGTGATGAATTATTTGTAAATGCAATGAATAACATTACTAGGAACATGTCAAATTATACGTTGATAATGAATTTTTGGATGCATCTGCTATGTAATTGTTCCCAGCGGATGTGTATTCATCTTCACCTGGCATTATTTTCCTGATTTTGGGGTTTGTTTTTTATTATGCCTTTTCATTTTTATCATAATTGTTACAGTGATCCCTGTTCCTTTGTTCTAATCAGGTCCCTTTGATGGTGTTGCACATTCTGAACAAAAGAGGAGGGGAAAACACACCAGGCTATTGGCAAAACAAAACACTGGTCTTTATTTGTGACTTTCTAAGTGCCTGCTTGGCCTCAGAAGGTTGGGTGGTGTTGACAGGGACCAGTTGTTTTCCTGAATGCATCTGCCAGCTGCTCCAGGCATGTGTTCTGAAGAATAGGAGGTGAATAAACACTAAAGGCTGTTCTGCTGACAGACAGGTACATGCTGCTTTTACTAAGTGCATCTGAGACTTTTCTTAAAAAGGTAAATAAAGTGAATTAGTAGCATAGCATGCTGTGTTTTTCTCACAACACTCTGATATACAGAAATGCTCACAATGAAAATATCTGTCATCAGTTTATGGTTTTAGTAAGCAATCCTACATTAATTGTGTTTATGCAAACTTTCTGTATAATGCACTGTTTCTCATGCAGAGGTCATTTTTACTTTACAGAGTATACTTGTCTCTCAACATGAGTAATTTCAAAAAGCTGCCAAAATCAACTGATCAAATACAGGATATATGAGTGCAAAACTCAGGCTTTTATTAAAATTTTACCTTTCTTTGTGATTCAGTAAATCATTTACAGCATCTGCCTGAGACCGATTTCCACTTTGGAATATTTGCTCTGCACTTTACACCCTTTTGAATTCTATATTGATATATCCAGCAGCTGATATTTCTTTCTCACTGCATTGTGGATTGAACTACATGAGCAATTTTAGCCACTGTAAAAAGTACAGTCTGGTTCTGGTCTTTTCCAGATGCTCAGGATTTCTGTTTCAGGACTATTTTTGAGATAAAGGAAATGACTGAATCTCATATCTAAATTTTATTCTCTCCTTTACCCTGAATTGAGTGGGATAGGTTTGTCCCCATCTATGAGAAATATGTACAGAAATTAAAAAAAATTAATTTAAAAAATGAAACCCAGAGCCAGAAACAGCTCTTCTCTTCTCTTCTGCTTATCTTCGCGTCTGATTCTACTTCTCTTCTCTTCGTCTTCTGAGTCTAGTCTCGTCTCTTCGTCTATGCTCTAGTCTCTTCTCTTCTCTTCTCTTCTCTTCTCTTCTCTTCTCTCTCTTCTCTTCTCTTCTCTTCTCTTCTCTTCTCTTCTCTTCTCTTCTCTTCTCCACTTATTGGTATTCCAAATTTTTAAAATGTATTCAAACATTTGTAGACTGGATACATTAAGCCTGACAGTTCCATGAGGTCTTATTATGATAATTTATGAGAATCATAGAATCACAGAGTTATTTTTATTGGAAGCAACATTAAAGATCATCTAGTTCCAACTCCCCTGTCGTGGACAGGACAAAAGATAAGCAGAGCAGGGACATAAGATGCTGTTCTTGAAAAAACAAAAAAAAATTCTAAATGTTTGGGATTACGAAAGGTGATATAAGCTGAAGGTAAAATACAACTGGTCTCTTTAATCAGCTGGGAAATGCTTACATTCAGAATAAATGTAAACTATTTTTCCCCCAGTGTTTCAACATCAGTCTCCCTGCATGCAGCACAGCATGCAGCTGCACAGAATGTACCTAGATTTTTTTCTTTAATTGTGAATGTGAAAAATAAACTTAGCATTACATCACCAACATTAGCTTGCAGTAATTTTTGCAAACGGGTCTACAAACATGTCTTCCAAAAAGCACTGCATGAATGCAGATTCTATTGCATTTATTCACATTAAATAATTAGAAAGTGACCATTAAATTGAGAATAATGTAGAAATGTGTTTATTTATAAGGCTTAATAGCTGCAGTACCATATCAGTACTTTGTACATGGACAGCACAAGGAGTATTTTCAAAAACGTTAATGAGATAAATATTAGGGTCACATGGAACTAAATTTTTCTCTTTATTATGATATCCTGAGCTAAGGAAATAGATGTATTTAACCTCATAGCTACTTCATGAACAGTGGGAGCAGAATCCAGTCAGCTATATGAGCTGTTAATATCAATGCTTTATAGATACGTTGCAATTCAGTTCAGCTTGTACTTATAGAATATCTTTATACTTCACATACAGGTATAATTGTTTTTCTCTTCACTATCATTTCATGTCAGTTGGTCTGACAATAAAATCAACAATAAAAATATCTATTCACCATGACTTAGTAAATTGCACCAGCTCTTCCTATTTAAATCTGGACTTTGAATTTCTTAAAAAAAAAATAAAAAGATTACAGCTACTGTCTGATGTGTATTTGGAATTTAGCCCAAATTGCAGCAATAGGCATATATAGTAAAATATTTAATTTAATCATTCATTAGTCTAATATGTATGTTCCTCCTCTGATCCTGCAAATTTCTAATGAGGCAGTTGAACATCCTCAGTTTTTGCTCCTCTGGGATTTTTTCATCTGTCAAGAGAATTTTGCCCAACTATATCCAAAAAAATTATGAAAATGAAATTCAACTAGCTCAGCTTATAAAAGCTATAATAAAATAAATGCCACTTTCTTCATTATGTTAAACCAATTAAATCTAATTTCTCTTCTGTTTCCATACATAAGCAACAGCTGTACATGCCATCCATTGGTAATTAACTGCTTCTAACTGCCTGCCAATGAGAGTGGTATTTCTTTAAATCAGTGACGCTACCAGCCTCCAAGTACACCAGAACACATCAGATCATGCAACATGTGGGACATATAATAAGGCACATGTTTCTGTTTGTACAGAAGAGCAGCACATGCTCCTGCAGTCAGCTCCCCAGACTGGAGAATGACCACTGACACCATGGGGCTTGGCACACAAACTCTCCATAGGTCATCCCACAGGTTTGCACCACTGGCCTGACAGATAAGATGTACAGGGCATTCCCCTGGTGGCCCTGCTGCCAAACACAGCCTCCTTCAATCAGCAGGGGACAGTGCTTTGGAAAAGTGGCTTGCCATTGGAAAAGGACTATTAGAGGTATCACCAACTTTTAGCAGTAGCTGAATTTCCATAAAATAGTGGGGTGGATTGTGAAATGGAGACTGGAAGCAGTATCTCATATGTGCCTGATAAACCTCTTGCCCCTTCAGTGGATGCAGTAAATTACTTTCTTTTGAAAGAGGACATACAGCTGAGGAGTTTGCAACTATAACTGGATTGTGTCTGTCTGGTTGTTATAGAAATGAATTTATATAGACAGAGACAGCAAGGTAGCCATGTGGCTTATAGTTAATAATATATTACATTTTTATTCTTTTTTTTCCTGTTTAAAAAGTTTGTCATAAAGATGTCATGTGACAATAGATTTTTTCCATCTCCATTAGGGAAAAAAATGAAAGATATTTGAGGAGAAGGGGGGGTGGCAGCAGGAAAAAGCTTTTATTGTTTACACTTGAAGTTCAAAAGAAGTAGCATGTGTGCCAAGTCTTTGTAAAAGCAAACAATAAACAAACAGTTTTCAGTGAAAAGTGAAAGAAAATGCAAGGATTTTAAAAAGGTACACTGGTTTTTCAGGCTTAAGCCATCAAATTAAGCTTTTATTCTCTTCACACTGACATGGTTTTCTTTACATGGATTTTCAAGTTTTGTGTTCAATATGTATGGATATGAGTCCAACTTTTAAAACTGTGTGCATAAGACAGAAAGGAGAGCAGACCTGGTGACCAGTGTACTTCAGGTACTCTGATCTGAAGTAGAAGAGAAAAAACTGAAGCCTCCGTAAGTACACAAATGTAAAACTTGGGTAAATGAGAAGCAAATGAGACATGAATATAATCAAGACATGTTAAAAGCATGAAAAGAGCCATGATTAAAATACCCCAGTGTTCTGATTCTGAAAGTACCACGGGTGGGATTATGGACATCACACAAGCCCACGGCTTTCTACAGTCAATTCCCCTCCTACTCCCCCAGTCAGCAGAACTGCTGCATTGAGGGATATTAGAAGGCAGATGCCTGCCTAGTCTGTGTGAGAGTCATTCATGGACCCATTGCTTTTCTGATTCCTTTCTGAACCTGCTCATATCATCTGTCCTTCACAGCCTTCTGTGGAAGTCTCTAAAGTGACCTAGACTCTGCACAAAGTATTTTCTTTTGTTTGTTCTTTAGATGACTTGTATAGAATTTAGAGAGTGGTCCTTGCTCTCATACTGTGTGGAACTTATTTACCAGTTCCACAGCCACTTGGTAATAAACCACAATTCTCCCCAGGTCTCCTCAGGTCTCTCCAATCCCAGGCTTTTTATCCTCCTCATAAACAGTTGATCCATCCACTTGTTTATTTAAATTGCTTCCTATGTTCCTCGTTCCATTTCACAGCATCTCTTGGGACAGAGACAAGAACCCAACACCAAAATAGTGGGCACACACATTTTAATCCAGCAGAAAAATTATGTGCTCTATCTTGTCTGAAAAGCCCTTTCTGAGGATGTCCTGCATTTTGTTGATTTTGCTTAATACTGCACACTGAGCTTGTGACCTCAAAGACTTGCCAGGGATGACTCCAAAATACTTATCCCAACTGCTGGATGGTAATTCTGAATTCAGAATCATGAGGCACAGTTCAGCTTATTTTTCCCCAATGAATTGCCTCAGATTGTGTTCCATTGGGTTTCATTTGACATTTTAGTTCTCTGTGCAGCTTTGCCACCTTCCTTCTCAGCTCTGAAGTTCCTTCAGCCAGTTGGCAATGACTTCTGACCACACAGAATAGCTTCATATTACCCTTGGACTTGGAGATTTCACTGCAGACTTTCTTCTCCAGTCCCTTGATGAAAATGTTTAATAAAATCAGTGTCAGCGTCTATCCCTCAGAGACATCACTGCTGAAAATGAAAGATCTATTCTGTAACCCAACCAAAGAGCTCTACTCTTTGCTTTCTATTCCTTAACCAGTTTGCAGTCTGTAAAAGACACTCTCAACAGCTGTGGTGACTGGGTTTCTTTAGTAACCCTGTCAAAGGCTTTTAGAAAATCCAAATATTTTACAGCTCCTGTATCCTCTTAATCCATGTGCACACTGATAGGACTCCAGCAGGTTAGAGGCAGTATTTCCTGTTGTAGAAGCCATGCTGCTCCTAGACAGTTTCTGTCTCTTTGCTCCATGATCTTAGTCCTTATTGCAGAGTCTACCTTCTTAGCAGGAATAAAAGGATACAAGCACAGCACATGATGTCTGAAAAGCTAAATGAAAGATCTGTACATGGTTTTTGTTTGTAAATCATGTCATGCACATGCTTTTTTGTAATATATCTGTGGAATACAGCTTTTTAATATCATTAGCATTATTTATTATTACAAATTCATTAAGAATGGAAGTTTTTTATTTGCTAGTTTTCATACCCTGCTGCAGAATCATTAATTATTCAATAAACTCTGAGAAAGGAGTCAGAATAAAAAGGTATGGACATAGAAAAAGTTTGTTTGCACATTATGCTTCCCCCTTGCACTCTAGGTCTTTTCCAGAACCCAATCCTGCACTTTGTCTGGCAATTGGAAATATGCCTTCTTTGTGGATAACAAACTCTGGCACCCCTCACTTGTTTTACAGAACAGCATACTAGCACATTTGTGTTAGTCAATAGCTTTAGACATTTTATCCTGGCTCTTCTTTAATAAAAATACTTCTAAAGTATTTCTATAAAAATTATACTTAAGAGCCAGTATTCCTGCCTGCATTTTTGAGCCCACACAGATTTTTTGCCTTGACACTTCAAACGCTAAATTCAGTGTTTCACCTTTGGTACAATCAATAAAACAAATGCCTGATCTTCCCTACTCTAGGCTCTGAAATACTGGTTTTCTCAAAACTGCATTTAAACCAAAGAATGTGATCAATAATTTGGTATTTTTCACGTGTCTATTATGAATATATTAAATACACTGCATATGCACAATAAAAATATGCTCACTTCCCATAAATTCTATTCTGTGTGTACATCTAAACCACAGCAATTTAGTTATTTACTGGGTACTACAAGAGCTATAAAATGCCACTTTCTAAGAACACAACTGAGGCTTAAGTCAGCATTTTTATGATATCATCTGTACTGGGAAAACATTAAAGGCTCAATATTTAATAAACATAATAAACATCCCCATGAAACAAATTGTTCATAAACTACCTGTTTAATTTTTCAGGGCTCCTGAACCACATATTTTCTTATTAGTTGTGAGCCTGCTGGGTTGCAGGATAGATAGGGCCTGTCAGGGATAGAATATAATGTAGCGGTTTTATGAATTATTTCTGTGAGGAAAAGCCTATTACAGCTGACAAGAGGATGATGATATTAGCCCATCATCATTCAGATGGCACCACCCTTCCCCCTTTCATCCATCAGACCTCTTGTATGGAGGCTGAAAGCCATAGAGTCTTTGCATAGCCAACACAAAGACAAATACAGCTCTTTTTCTGCGTCCATGAAACATTTAGTATTTCATTTTGAATCATGGCAGATGACAGTAACAAATGGCCTAATGAATCTCCCTTATTGTCCCTTGTGAATCTGAAGATGAGCTAAAAGTAAAATCTCTGTTTCTTTTTTTGGACGTGCTCGTTTGGGATTGAAAGGTTTCCACTGCATTCTAAATAGCATTCCTCAGTAACTGAGAGTTAGACCAATAAACCAACAAGCAGCTTGCAAACCACCCAGCTATACCACTGTAGACCACTCTTCACTCCATAGCTTACCAATATTAATTTTGGGAAAGTGCTTCAATCAGCTTTGGCACAGTTAAGTCCATATACAAATGTTAATAAAAGATAATGAAAAAACAAAAAGAAAACGACATAATGAAGTTCTGTATTAGAGAAGAATAGAAATACATTAGTAGGCATCATGAATTCTAGACCTATTTTATCACATTTTTTGTTTTATTTAGAAGAAAAACACTAACTGTTTTACACTAAGAGTGCCCACACTTTCCCACAAGAATATATTTAAATTTGTAAGATTAGATGATCTTTGTTTGCCCATGCAAGGCATTTTACAGGCAGAAATTAATAATGTGGCTAGAAAAAGTTTAGAGAGCACTGTTCACAAAGACCTTGCTCTCCTTGATCCAGCTGTTACACGAGCTTTTCTTTCAGCTGTGCAGGTGACTGTGGCACTTGCATCTATCCCCCTGCTGCAACTCAGCTTAGGCACAAGCTGGGGACTGACCTGGGTTACTCTGGGCTGCCTGATGCCCCCCATGCACTCTGGGCATTCACCCCAGCACAACTGGATCCCACACCTTGTGTGAGCCACATTGGCCCCACTGTGCTAGTACGGTGTGGCCATGTGCCTTTAATCCCTGGCTGCCTCTCAACTCCAGGTCAGAAATAGAAATGTGAGTTTGGGTCACCTTCCAGCAGACACCTGGATAAACAAACATAGAGGGAGCTGCAGCAAGGCCCACCAATCTGTCTGATGAGGAAACCAAGACACAGACTGCATCTACCTATAGCATAGGCAGGAAAATTTGTTCTCATTATTCTCATTTATTCTTCACTCTGGCTCCAAGATGTTCTGATGTTCTATACATTCGTCTGTGACATGACTACAGATGTTAAGGTGTAACCTCTATGCTCACTCTTACCAAAGAAGTATAATTATGTATATAAAGACTAAAAAATTCTTTTCCTTCCCTTACAAGAACTCTTCCCTTCAATTTAAATCACTTCTTTTCCCCTTTAAACTGGTTTTATCTATCCCAAAATATGGTGATTCACAGAGCTTTGCTCTTCAGTAATGTCTACCCTGATTCCCTCTCATGCAGCACTCAAACTTTCCTTCAGCAAAGGACAAGAAAGAGGAATGGCAGGAGCTCCTTTTCATTCATTATGAAAAGTTGTGAAAGTACTTCAGCATCAAATGTTTATTTTGTTTTGTCAGGAAACCTAACCAAAATGGCTTGCTTTATGTAGGAAACTTTCTGCACAGCTTTGTTTGCATCTACTGTAGGCACATGTGCATTTTTGACATGACAGATCATAATGGCTCTTTCAGAGCCATTACAGTTACCAAGTAAATCCTTCTTAGTTCAAGTACATGTAATTGATTCCCATAGACTGTAATAGCTCCAAAACCAAGGCAATACCCTTACCAAACATAAAAGCTGTGGCAGGACTAATACATAATAGCAGTCAGTTTTTACCACCGTAGTACTAGAAAATGATGAAGTGCTAACAACAAGGCTTTTTTATTTGCTGATTTTTGGCACAAAAAAAGGGTAATAATTTCATAATATTACAGTGGTATCACTCCTGCATAGTCCTGGTAAACCCATAAATCCTCAAATATCACAGTAGTCATCTCAGTCTCCATATGGATCATAAACTAAAGGCTTGTCCATACAACTTCTTTTCATACAAATATTCCACTTCAGCTTACTGAAGTGGAATATTTGTATGAAACTTATACAGTCCCTGAATAAGTTTGGTTCTGTTTGGTTTTTTTTCTTTTTCTTGTAAATTAGGGATGTGGAATAAAAACAGTACTCTTCTGCATCCAGAAAGCTGGAGATTTGTATTGCTCATGGAGTAAATGTGCAAAACCCTTTCCCAAGCAGCTGGGTGAGTAATGGTAATACAGAGAAGGCATTACATTTTTAATGTAATTGTCTGTTCTTCAGCATGTCTGATAGATTCAATAAACAGCTTGGCAACATACATCCCTGCATTCCTACTGCATAAAGATATTCCAAAGGTTAATGTCTTGCTCATGAACATTGATGACCAATGACCCTAAAAGGAAGGAGAGCACCAAATGATATATTGACAAGAAGGGCCATTTTCTTTCACACAGTGAAAATATGTAAAGTACAATAAGAACCTCGTTCTGCCATTTCTTAATGACTTTTGAAGAAAAGACAAGTTTTTAACAATGTTTTTTTTGTTCTGAAAGAGTTTATATTACAATAGAAAAAGGTGCTGTAAACTTCAAGGAGCTAATGTACCCTCTCTAAAGAAGTCTCAGTGGAGATCATAGAAATTTCACGACTCCCATATGTTAATAATATCTTTGAATATAAAATCCAAATTAAAAACTGGAGCTGAATAAAATACTTTTGTTAAAAGTAACATTTTGAAATGCTGTCAGTAACTATCATAAATATTTGAGAAGTTAATATTTTAATCTTCAACTGTAGCTCTGAAAACACTTTTAGTGACAGACAGTGCTTCATTAATAGAGTTCTGTATGTCTAATTGCTTTAGGCAAAGTGGGTTGCATTATTTTGACACATGACATGCAATTAGTACATGGTCACACGGCTAAAGGAAGATTTTACACCTTTTTTCCTTCTACATTCAGAGTGGATAATTAGCATATTTTTTCTGCTTAGAATAATCATCAGAGCCTTAGATCAGAAATTGCCTAATGAGGTAAAATTCTAGTTGTTGACATTAATACATGTGAATTTTTTTTCAGTTGTAAAAGTAAACCTACTGCTGCTATTTCATTTACTCTTTCCAGTCTATTCTTAAGATTCAACTATGGGGATTTGTGCATCAAGCCATTGAATAATCATATATTTTCAGCACAGAATGAACGAGGTTTTTATATTTTAGTATATTTTCTTGATAGTGGTGCTTTAAGAAGATTAACTTTGGCTATAACCTGCAGCCGCTGCAGGTAGACTGCAGTTGTGTTAACAAAAGAAGCAAGCCATAATCACAATATACAGGTTTCTTCCTTATGAATTTCTTTGATATATTATATATACATACATATACAGAGAATGGGAACTCATTTTGCTCAGTTATAAGACCCACTCTATAGGCTGTATGCAACACTCCCACAATGAAAGTCTTTTTGCATAAAAACATATTTTGATTACCTTTCGTAGAAGAAATAATGAAGATCCATTGCAGATAAGCTGATTTAACATAATACACTCAGCCTACCAAAAAATGTTTTTCTAAAGGAGAGATTTTGAAAATTTTCTAAAGGATTATTTTAGGTTCTCTTAAGCAGATTTTTTTCCCTTTGCATTTAGCACAATTGCTCATAATCACCTTTTATGTTAAAATTCTAAATATCATAATATTTAACAGCAAAGGAAGTGGTTTGGATTCTTGTTTCTTCCCTCCTCATTCAGGTAAACTTTCATCTGAAAAATTTGCATGTGGTGTGGGATCCGCAACTGAGGCACATTTTCAGGATCTGAGTTCTTCTATCACCTCTGAGTGTGGAAGATGCACAGAGATTTTTCCAGAACTATATCAGAGACTTAATGCTGCCTAAAACAAATGGCAGATTTAAGCATGAGTTTTTAACTTTTATATCCTGCTATTTGATTAAATACATAGAAGAGAGGAATCACAAACCATGCTCCTGCCTTATTTCATATATATTATATTTACCAGATTTTAAACAGTTTTAGGGTTAGCATTTAACACTGGTAGGGAAAAGGCACACAGACAAAAAAGGCACAGGCATTTACCTTTTTTTCCATTAACTGGGAGGCAAATATGTAAAAAAGCTTGCAAATCCCACAGGAAATAGGAGTTTATAGAGTGACCTGACTACATCATAGACATCGCAGGAGACCAGGATGTCCATCCTGCTTCAAATATAACTTTTTTCCCCCTTTTTGTGTTTTATTATGAATTAAATTGCAAGTGAACAGTACTAATGTAATAATAATATTTTCCTTCAGCATGGGTTTCCCTAGCATACTTTTTCCTATATGTTATTTACCTTGATAGTAAAGATTTCTTTAACAACACTTCTTTTATTATAATTTTCTACTTCTCTCTTCATGTGTAGCAGTCATATTGATTTTACATCTTTTTAGATAATCAACAGCTGCTGCTTTAAGGACTCCTTTCAATGCTAGCCCACCTGGTAGGACCTCATGAAAAAACCTCCTAATAATAATTTAAAAAAAGAATGTAAGAACCTGCACTTCAGACCTTCATGTGTGTGATGCAAATCAGTTCCACTGACTGGAACAGGACAAGGTAAAACAGTAAGGCAATAATATTTGCTAGCAACTAACCGGGAACAAAATACAGCAAGTCTCCTCTTTCACTAGCTTCAATTTTTCTCCTTAACTCATTTACAGTGAATAATGTAAAAGTCTATGAAAAACAGGATAGAGGAAGAGGAATCCAAAGTCCATCGCCAGCTACTGAATATCATGGTTACAGTGAAATGTCCACCTCTGACTCCCTGCTCCAGTAACAGCCAGATGTTTTGAAGGTATGTCCCCAGAAGACAAACCTCATGCACATACTTGTTTTTCCTCTTCCCTTATCTTCTTCTGGTCATTTATGGGCAAGGTGGGGTAGATATTCTAAAGCAGTCTGACTCTTTAGCATCCAGTAAATGGTGCATCGACATTGTTTAGAGATAAATTTTCATGATTCTTAAATAGAACTGATAAGCTGTTATATATGAGCATTTTTACTCCAAATGTGTGGCATGTGGAATTATTTTAATAATATATTTTCTACATTTTCCAAATGCATAAGGTGGACATGCATCTCTGGTGCTGCAGGTAGGATTGTACAGAGCTCAGAGACTCATGTTACAGATGGATATGTGAAGAACTAGCTACTCCATGTATATCCCACTGAATTTTGGAATTATATTGTACTGCTCTTTAAAAGCCTGCAGCTTCTGATAAGAAAAAAAAGCTTTTCTAAACTACATTTACACTTGTGATGAGATTGTGATAGTGGAGTTTAGTGGAAAGATGCAGTCATTTAGCAGCAAGTTAATGAGAAACCAAATGTCCACAGATTATTTTAGACTGCCATAATCTACCACATCACAGTAAATCAATGAAGATCTAATTGGCAAACAGCAGTATGCAGAAAATCAGAAACACCAGAGAGGGCATCTTTGACATTTTTGTTTAAGCATACGTTCACTGATCTTAGTCGTTGTCTAAAAGCTTGAGAGACTAAATATAAGGGAATAGAAATTTACAGACTAAACCCAGATGTAGAAAGATCCTCACAACTAAAGAAATATTGCTACAAATTCTCAGAATAGCCTGAATCCAAACTGAACACATACCAGCAGGATTTGTTTCAACAAGGCCAACTTGAAAAAAAAACCAAAATCTCAACATGTTATAGATGATTGCACTGGGTTTGTTCTGCAAGGTTTTGATAGTGGGGGAGCTACAAGGTGGGAAACTGCCAGAAGCTTCCCTATATTCAACAGAGCAAACTCCAGACAGCTCCAGGACTGCCCCTGTGCTGATCAAGGCTGAGGCAGTCAGCAAAGGTATTAACACCCCTGTGATAACAATTTACGAAGGAAAAAAAAATTATTACACAGTTGTAGTTGTGGCCAGAGAACAGAGTAGTGAAAATATGTGAAAGAAACAATTCTGCAGGCACAAGGTCAGTGGAGACGGGGCAGGAGGTGCTCTGGGTTCTAGAGCAGAGATTCTCCTGCAGCCTGTGGCGCAGACCATGTGCCCCTGCAGCCCATGGAGGCCCACAGGGATGCAGGGATCCACCTGCAGCCCATGGAGGCCCACAGGGATGCAGGGATCCACCTGCAGCCCATGGAGGCCCACAGGGATGCAGGGATCCAGCTGCAGCCCATGGAGGATCCAGCTGCAGCCCATGGAGGCCCACAGGGATGCAGGGATCCAGCTGAAGCCCATGGAGGCCCACAGGGATGCAGGGATCCAGCTGAAGCCCATGGAGGAGACCCCAAGGAGGAGACCAGCTCTGCAGCAGGGGATGCCTGAGAGGAGGCTGTGAGCCCCTGGGAGAGCTGTGCTGGAGCAGGCTCCTGGCAGAGTCACCTGCAGACCTGTGGAGAGTGGAGCCCACAGTGGAGCAGGATTCACTAGTAGGACTTGTGACCCCATGGGGATCCTGTTGGAGCAGTTTGTAAAACACCTAGCCCATGGGGGGACAGTCTCCTGTGGGAGGGACTCCACACTGGAGCAGGGGAAAGATGGACTCCTCTCCCTCAGGAGGAAGCAGCAGCAGAAAAAATGTGATGAACTCATTGTAATCCTCGTTCCCCATCTCCCTGCATGGCAGTGGGAGAGGAGGTAGATAATCAGGAATAAAGTTAAGCCCAGGAAGGAGGGAGGGGTGAGGAGAAGGTGCTTTTAAAATTAATTTCACTTCTCGTTCTCCTACTCTGATTTTGATTGGTGATAAATTCAATTAATTTCTCCAGGCTGGGTCTGTTTTGGCCATGATGGTAATCAGTGAGTGATCTCTCCCTGTCCTTATCTCAACCCGCGAACCTTTTATCATATTTTCTCTCTCTTGTCCAATTGAGGAGGGGAGTGATGGAGAGGTTTTGGTAGGCACCTGGCACCCAGCCAGAGCCAAGCCACCACAGTGGTATTCAGCTAGGACCATGATATAAATAGTAGAATTCTTTTTTTGCAGTGTTTATCCTGATCTATTATTTCCTCATTTTCCTATTTTTATCACTGGTACCAGCTGGTAGATATTTGAAATTAGACCTGAACAAATAATTGGATGTTTTGGTTCACTGACACAACTGAAAAACTGCAAGTGGGGGAAGGGACTGATCATTTTAGACTGATTAAGAGGGATTATTTGTTTGGTTTTGGTTCTTAACCACAGAACAATGACAAAAAAAAAAAAACCTTGCTTCTGATAACATAAAATGATTATTTCATTTCCAGGTTGTGTGCTTCATTTTAATTTTATAAATATTGACTTCAATGAAGACATGAAATATTTCTTAAAAAATCTTTAAATTATTTTTTCTTCCATTTTGATGCTGGCTAAAGCCATTCACCAAATTAGGCATGATTTTAAGAAGAATTTTTATCAACATAATTTTGGTTTTATTGAATACAAATATGACCACAAATGTTTTCTTATCTTTACTTGAGCTGTCTCTGGATTCTGGTTTCTAGAATTAATAAAATAGGAATCATATAGGAATCATTTTTTGTCTTTCTTAGACACCCTTAGAGAGCCAGCTCCCTGGAATGCATTAGGGAAGCTATGGAAACTGCCATATAATCTACTTTCTATTTCTTGCCACAGTTCCAGAAGGCATGTAGCAGTGTAGACTCATTGAGACACATGGAAGATATTATACCTACACTATGACCCTTTTGGCTGGCTGTATCTGGCACAAGGAGTAGCAGGGCAATGCTGAATCTTCATTTTTCGTAATCACATATAAACACTTCTCAGAAATATGATCAGTTGCACTAGGCAATGTTTAATGTACTTGCATATTTTAGCCTTTTGAGTAGGAAATTAGGTGTGTGGGGAGGTTGTGCAGATGCTTTTCTGATTTTCTAGCTTTGATGAGTTTTTTTTCTTTGACATCACTCATTTTAGGGTCACCACATGAATTCCTGTACTTCCAGAAAAATGCACTCAGTTGCTTCCTTGCCTGAACTTCTTGCAGTAGCAGCTACAAAATTTAATTTCAGGTTCTTTTTTTCAAAGAGTTCTGGGAGTAAAAGGGGTCATATTTCCCCAACATTTTCTATATATCCAGTCTTTAAAAATTTACAGTTCTAACTAAAGTGGCACAATCCCTATGAAAGAAATACAAGAAAGGGTCTCTTCCAATTTTTTCTTTTGTGTTTTTCCTCTGAAAACTTCCTATGTGTGCTTGGTAGAGAGAAAAGGAAGCAGTCATCTTGCAGAATACACTGAATTATACTAAATGTTTTACTCTCTTGCTTTTTAACCTGTTTACCTGAAAAAAATCCTGTAATATCTAATGTAACATGCACAACACTTTATTGATTTCAAGATACCATAATAATTACTCGTAGATTATGATCATAATTTCCCTCTTCCACAGCTTTGAACATAGTTTTCCCTTATCTTTCATGATGAGAATGTAAGTGCCTCCCCAGTGCCTTGTCTATAACCTGGACAAACCTATTTTACTATGCCAAATTGTAAAATGACTGAAAACGATTATTATGAAACAAAGTCAGATTCTGTGAATATGTTCACTAGGCACTAAGTACCTTCAAAATTTTTTTGATACCTATATCAAAAATTTTTGGTTGTATAGCCACAAAACAGAAGCGCATGCAGGGCCACTAAATGAGTAAGGCTATTTACTGGGCAAGGGCTCACAAAACAAGAAAGTTGTATACACAGTCTGCCAGAATTACAGTCTCAGAGATCAGTCAAAGCTAAAATTTTTCTCAGCTGGAAACTGCAGTCAAGGTTTGCAGGTTTTCATCCCTGTTTTTGGTTTAATAAAGCTGATTAGGTAGTTGAGATGTATAAAAAAATATTTCTATTTGTAAGTTTGGAATATCTTTTTCACTTTCTTTATTATGTACTCCTGCCAGAAATTACTTGGAGCAGCTTTTAAATGCACACACACTCAGATCCCTGCACTTCCAAGGGAATTTGCAGTTCCTGCAAAATTAAACACATCTAAATTCAGAAATTTACAATACAAGAAGAAATAACTGGGAGGTCTTTTTAAATTTCATAGGTCAAGCCTTTAATGAGAATTGGAAGGTGGGAATTAGAATGCTTTCATAAAATTTTCAAGGGCCACAACATTTAAATTATTGTGTTAGATAAACAGAAGCACTAAATGTAAAGGAGTGTAATATGGAGCTGGCCTCCATTTATATTCAACAGAGAGCAATGATAAATTCAAACATTAGAAATCTGTGTCCACCAGCAAAGCAAGTGTCCTTTGGCAGGATACACTGGTGGATTCCAAAAGCAGACAATAGCTTAATAGGATAAGAGGGACATAGAGAAGGAAAAAACCTACCCCAGGACAATACCATTAATAATATTTATTTTATTTCTATTTTGAGCTACAGGTTCAAAAATCAATAATACATTCATAGTTTCAGTGTGTCTCATTCCATGTTTTGGTTCTGATCTGCTGCTATTGTTACATGAAATTACGTTGCAGTTACTTCAGCCAGAAACACAAAAAGGTTGTGACTTTCTTGTTTCAAAAGACAGAATTTATAGCTAAAGGGCCTATTCTTCTCTCAAAGAGCACATATAACACTAATTAAGGACAATGGGAATGACATGTCCCTGCTAAGAGGAAAATGTAAAATTTCATTAAAATATTTGTTAGTACTAATGTAAATTATTAAAGTTTACAGTCTCAATTTAAAAGAATTGGGTCATTTTGAGAACTTTTTATAATATTAATTTTTATTCTCAATTAAAATTTATTTGTGAACAATTTAGATAGTAGTAGAGAAACTAGGATGGAATAAGTTATGTTTAACCCACAAGTAAAAGTTAAAAATAGTTTTACAGCTATTTGTCCTTCAAATATTATTTAAAAATACATATTTTACCATTTATATAGTAAAAAATGCCTCATTGTGCTGCTCATTGATAGAAATGTATTATTACAGCCTATTAAGTCTCAGTATCTTGGATTTCAAAAAATATTATTTTTCCTTTTTGTAAGATCCAGTATTAATAAATTCAATTAATTAGTAATCATAGCTTGTATTAAATGTTTAAATGCTTTCTCAATGCCTCAGTTATGAAATTTTTTACATTCAGTTTCTAATTTTACCTTAGATGTCATTAGAAGAAGCAGAACTGCTTGAAGCAACAAAATTTTGGTTAGTTCAGTCTTAGCTTTTATTTTGTAAGGCATAACTTGTTTAAAGGATGGATTTTTAAATATTATGTAATTAGGCATTTGGAAAGTTTTTTAAATAGAGTGTTTCAGTAAGTAAAAACTTTTCTTATAACCCATATAAATTATTTACTTCAGTCATTTGGGAAACTAGCCATAATCATGATGACTATTTAATTAAGGCTTCTGCAGAACTTGACAACAATGCTAATAAAGCAATTGAGGAGATACAAGTAGTTGATCTTAATTGGAAGAGATGACACTATTTACAAGAATAAATGACGGTAGCTAATCTCACATTCGTAATTATCAGTGATGGGCCTGCTTCAAAGGATGTTATGTTTCTTGTTTTCTTTAGCTGAGTCTCCCAAATATATGTGTTTATTCAGAGTTTTCATGTTTATTTGAAATGTAAATGTAGCAATTTTTCATAGAGGAAGCACCTGAGTTGCCTCCTGGACCTCAACACTTCAGTGACACAAGAAAAAGCTTTAATATTTGCCACCCAAACAATCTCTCTTTCCCTTTTCATCTTTTGGAGTTGTAAGCTCTAGCCCTGCAGTTTCCCAGCAGAGAATGTATTTGATTATCTGGAGTAAAGGATGCTCACCTTCTTTATAGGAAAACACTGGGCAACCATATCCTCTGACATCATCTGTCTGCACCTTGCCAGGTGGAGCTCCATGCATCCTCTGGAATGCTATTTATCTCTCTCTCCATTTTACAGACCTGGATGATAAGCCTAACACACAAATAATAGTGCCTTATAGCTCCTGTTATCCAGTTATTCCCTCTGCAGGAGTCCCAAACGTGAACGTTGCTCCAGGAGATTATGTCATTGGGTCAGTATTTTCAAAATGAGTTACTTTATTTATACTATCAGATTCAGGCAAAAAGAATCTTACATGGCTATTTTTTTTCTTTATAAAGTACTAACTGTGTGTTTAGCAAGGTCTTGGAGATGTAAACATATATATATATATATATATATGTATGTATGTATGTATGTATGTATGTATGTATGTATGTATGTATGTAAGTATGTATGTATGTAAAATAAAGCTACCAGTACTCATATCTAGACACTGGCTGAAAAAAATGCAGCAAAAAGCACATGTCTCAGTATAACTATGTTTCTCTCTCTTTCTCAAAAAGGAGTTTATGAGATCCTGTGGGTGCTAACTACTCACTGCTGGACATTTTGGGATGGTAATTAAGATATTTGAATTGTCATCGTTTCCTGTCACGTTCTGTCACAAATAGATTTTCTTTTGGCTTGTTTGTGGCAGCAGGGAAACCTGTATTCTAGAACTGAAAACTTCAACTATTGCTATGTGTGGACAACCTCAGGAAATGTGAATGAAGCAATTTAAATTTTCATAATTTGGAATGAATCCTGTGTTCTCGACACACCTCATCTGAGAGCTGGGCTTACATTGATAGGCAGGTACCGTAAATGATATCTGAAGAGAATTTTGGGGGCATATTTTCAGCTTGGAAAGGATAGGACTCTGCTTTGGCTGACCACATTCTCTGCAATGAAACATGGCAGTAGATCAAGAGCAGCCACTTTTAGTTCTCACTAGTCCTGTTGATAATTGTAATAATTGTTTTTGGAAACCTCTGGTGATTTACTCATTGAAACCTCTTATATCAGGATAGTTTGTCTTCATTCAGTCCGAGTTTTTGATCTCTTGCTTGATGGTATGCAAAGACCTGGAGGAATAGTAATAACAGTGCTGGTGTTTGATGACTAGTGACACCATCAGCAAACTGTGATAAATCTATTACATCCAGGAAGTACCATTCCTGTATCCATTTTTCAGTGATCTTCCACATTGCACATTGCATATACAGAATTTTGATTTGCACTAGGGATGTTTCCTGTATCTCACAAAAAATTCCCCAGAGCACCTCAGATAATGCTAGGAGAAGACATTGCAGCTGAATTTGAGGTACAATTCCTACCTTGACTAAAACTGGTTTACAACTTCTTGAATAAAATCTTGAGAAAAGTTTTTCATGTAAGGAAATACTGAAAGAAAACAAAAAAGCAGAGAAGGTCACATTGTGTTTCTAAATTGCTCTAAAAACATTTTCTTAGACTCAGGTCCCCAGTGAATAGTGTGTGAAAGGCTTTGTGAACAATAGTCAAGCAAATAAGTTTTAATCCTAACAAATGTGCCTATCAAGCAGGATCATTTAAAAAATATTGATGGATCCATTGACATTGCTGTTTCCCTTCCTCATTAGACTACCTCTTTGGTTCTCAGGAGTCAATTGCTTTCCATACAGGGAATTTGTGTGCCTCCTTCCTGCATATTTTTCTGTGGCTTGCATTAGTGTTTTCTAAACAGCTTATCACATGCTATTTATCATGGGAATGACTTTGATACCTTTGTGTGAGATCCACAGACCCCCTCTTCTGATGATTAAATCACGGTGCCTATTTCATTACATCATATTCATAAGGAATTACTTCATCCATCAATTATTGCAGAACTATTCTCATATCATGATAATGATATGGACTTTCTGCACCATTCAAAACAGGGTGTATAGCAAACCACCGTGCCTTCAATGAAATATGAAAATGAAATTGAAACAGAGAGTAGTCAGCATCTGTGATGTCTGTGAATGCACTGCCAATAGTTACATCATTGTGAGAATTGACAGACTTTCTTCCACCCACAAAAATGCTTCATATACAGGAAATGACACAACAAAAAGGTATAGCATGCAATAGCACTATATTCTCCGGGTATTTCTCCATTCTGAATCAAATCCTTCTGCATTGATAGTTGTTATTTCACTGCTTTAGATACAAAAAAGAGTCATTTAATGGAAAATAAAATGGCAAAATTAGTTTTATAGAACTCTGATCTTTTGGCTGTACAAGGGTTTTGGTTTAGCAGTTCTTAGATAGAAACAATAGAGGGAGGTTTTCACGGAATCCTAGAAATGCTGCATTCACACAGATCTTCAGCAATGTCTAGGCCTCTCCACTACTTTGAGCTAGCATATGTGTAGAAATGTTTGTCACTTTCCACAATCTCTAGTTGACCTATGCTAATTAAATTATCCTTTATACCAAAACAGATTTCCTTACATATTTACCCAAAAATTCTGCCATTACTGATTCATTTTCTCTCTTTGCAACCTGTATTTGCAGGGCTTGAATGCCACATGGCCTGCCCTACTTCTGCTTGCTGCTCTCGAATGTTTCTGCCCCATTTTAAACTTTAGTCCATAGCCCTAACCCTGTGCTACTAAATATTGGACACATAATTCCAGTTGCAAATTGTTTGGTGCTTTGCAGAGAATAATAATTACTTCTGGTCTTAAATGCAACAATCTTATTAGTACATGACAGGAAGACATTTAGATTCGGTTTTAGGGTTTTGTTTTAGTTTGTTGTTGTTGTTTTCTGGTGTTGTGTTGTAGTGTTGTTTTTTGATTCTTTCCCCCATTATCATTATTTGTTTTTTCAGCTTGGATCCAGTTTCATTATTCCTTCTAGTTTTCTCAGAATTTTATTTATGCAGTTAAGTGGGGGTAGGGGGAAAATTTTGTCTTAGTACTTTGTTGTTATTTGTACTGAATTTTATCTTACAGTAAGATCTTTCAGATCTTTCTTGCAATTTATCAAGGTCTCAGAGTTCTAACCAAATTTTCCAGAATACTTAAATCCACCTTGACTCAATGCCATTTTTGAATTCCACAAGCAGTGTTGCAATTCCATTATCCAAATTGTTAATCAAAATACAAACACCTGGATAATGGGATAGATGGTCCCCTTTTTCTACAGATTAAGTGGAATATTATGGTGTACCATGGAATGGAACCATGGTGTACACTGGAGTTCTATTTTGCCTCAGTATGCTTTGAAAACTGATTTACACTAACATATTCTGTGGTCAGCCTGTCTTGATGGATGCAGCATCCTACAATGAGCATTCCTTGTCCAGGAGCCCTGTAACTGTGCTTCATGCCTAAGGGGTTAAGCTTAATGGCACAACGATGTTGAGTCCAGCACCACAGCATCCATTAAAAACAGTATCTATATTTTAGTAGCTGATAGCAACAGACATAATACTTGTCATTGATTTTATAGGTTGAGTTTGCATCATAATATATTGACATTGTAGTTTTATATAAGACTTGCTTCAGGGTGTAGCTGCATTCTCCACTGAGTAACAGGCTAATAAAAACTGTAGCAGAAACAGCTTTACGACCCTCCATTGACTTGTGTTTTACATTGTATTATCTTATTGCAGACATCTGAATTAAAGGTTAACAAACACTATTTAATGGGTTGTCGGAATGAATGTACAGTACATGAATACATGCCTAGCAATGTCTATCAGTTATCCCACTGTACATGCATTTTGAGTTGGATGAAGACAAGACAGTAAATGGGTGATGGCTCCTGACTGACTCTTTTTAGAAGTATGAAATAGCACATTTTGTTATACTTCCTCCAATTAAGTGCATATCTACCATTAAAGCAATCTGTCATCATTTTAACAATGTCATTAACTTCTACAGTGTCTCACAGATGCTTTGTTCTTCCTTCAAAATTAGCAGCACATACATTTATATAGAAACTTCGAAATGCAAAATAGGGAAAACAAGTTGAAGAAGTCATCATCTGTAAATTATATAAATAATAAAAAAGCAGTTGCAGGGGAAATGTGACTGCTTTAAAAGGAAAAAGTACATAGTACTTAATCTGCAGAAAATGTACAGTAATAAAAATATACTAACCTATAAAAGTATAAATTATTTTTCTCTCCCTGGTAATTATAAGGAAATATGGTTTACCATACTATAAAAATGTACTACCCTATAAAAATATACTAAATTATTTGTCTATCTATAGTAATTATCAGGAAATATGGTTTACAATAGAACAAAAAGTACTAAGCCTGTAAAAATACACTAAATTACACTTCTAGCTATAGCAATTATTAGAAAATATGGTTTACAACTCATAAAAATAGCATTTTAAATATAATAAGGTTGTCTACGGAGCTACAGAATCAAAAATGAAATTGATTCTTTCCTATATTATTCTCAAAAAGAGCTAAACTTGCTTGAGATGGCTCCAGTAAACATAGGAAGACCTAATATATGCCATGCTTAGCAATGGGTGTTTAAAACAATTGATGGATAAAATATGAACACATTAAAATACATATAAATTATTTGATTATTTATTTCCTGAAAGTTTTACTTTCAGATTAATAGTGATATGTCAGGCTGATGAAGTATCAGCTCTAGAGGTGACCTTTGTTAGCACAGAACTATAGTTTTCTAAATATATTTAAGCTGTTATCCTTTTAAATTTGAGTTCAAACAATATAAATCAAGCATCCAATTTAGTTAAAAACTAAATCATAGTAAATTCATCTATATTACAATTTTTAATTCCTTTCAACTGAAATGGGGCAATGATACCAAAGACTACTAAAACATATATTGCATTTTGTCAAGAATCTGCATAATCTATAGGAAGTATCAAAGAAAAAAATTCAAAAGCATTCAAATCACTTAAGAACCTAATTTCTAATTTCAGAATTACTTAGAGCTGGATATTTAAAAGTATGAAGCCTACAAGTCCATCATAGGTGTTTTAATGCTCTAAAAAACTGTCTTATAGATAAGGGCATAAATTTACTAACTTCCAGTGCAGTTTCTGCCACTCCCTGCTGTCATTTCAAACAGTAGCACACACAGTCTCTTTTGGTAACGTCCTAAATATTAACTCTAGTTCCAACAGTAGCTAGTCCTTTGACTCAAGAACTACTCTGTGTTGTTATCAGCTTCTTTAAGTACTGTCATCAAAGGGACTGTTATTCTTTTATTTCTCAATACAATTTAATGTTGGAATCATAGAAGTTAGGAAACAAGTGTTGTATCACTTCAAGTGATTTTTTGTAATATAGGGAATTGTTGTTCTCTATAATCTGGTCATTCACAGCCTAAAACATATTCTTCTTGAAAGCTTATAGGAACTCAATATAGTCTAGATACATAAAAAGCTTCTAATCTCTGACATGAGCCTTCTCTTTACATACAATGATGTTCTGATATGATAAGAACTTTCTGATTTCTTAATTACAAACTACAAATTTCACAGGACGTGGAAAGGAATTTCCATTAAAAAAACCCATGGGGCATACGTCAGACAGGGTTAGATTTCTCACTTATAATTCAGGGAAGAATAATTGTCTGCATTTTATTTTAATACCATGAGTGAGGCATTGTTTCCTTATTCAAAAATGCAACTGTAGCTATTTCTTACCATTTCATTTCAAGCACTGAAAATGAGAAAATCATCAGCTAAAAGGAGGGATTAGAGAAGTTCTTAAAGACTGAGGAAGTGAGGATCCTCTAGTTCCATGCAGACAGCAGTAATAGAGCAGTCCTGGATATAAGGAGAGATACCTAGGTCAAAACTGAAAATCTTGTACCTATACCATTTCTGGGGTGTGCAAGATCCTCTGGAGAGGAGAGAAAGGGTGAGAATCTTTTGCTTTCAGTGTTTCAATTTCTGCATAATAATATGGATACCCAACTACGTACTCTGCTCCACAGAAGCTAAGAGAAACAGAATGGCCTTGTCATTATCTTGACATAGACCCAGAAAATTCAAGGGGATGTGCCAGTAATTCTACAAGAGCCTATTCCTTGGCTCGCATCCAGCTTGATCCTACAGAAGTTTTGATACCAGTCCAGCAAGCCAGAAGGCCTGAGTCAGTTCTCCAGAGAGGCCTGTGCTTTGACATCACTGAGCTATTCAATATACTGATGAGCTGGTGACTTCAAGGGCACATGACAAAGTCTACCACTTTTAGACACACTAGGTTGGAGACCTCAGAGAAACTTATGCTTTCAAATCAGCATGGCAAACTAATGCTTCTGACCCAGTCACTTCATTGTTACTCACCACTTGGCAGCAGATGAGAAAGTTACAGATAATAAGCTAGAGACTTCATAGTGGTTCTTCCTCATTTCAGACTCTTCTTGGTCCTTCTGCCTCAATATCAGTTCAGGGAAGCTGCAAAAAGTACTCTGCCTTGTTTTGCCTTCAAACTTGTATGTTCTACCACTGCAGCCTCTCAAATGTTAATTCTTTCCCATGTGGGCAGCAAAGTAGGACTGCTGAAAAAGACAGAGCATGAGAATTTTTGCCTTCATGTAAGACTGGTAAAATGGATCTGAAAATTTCAGTCTCAAGGAGAAAAGTGACTGTATTTCACACAGGCATTCAGTGCCTATCATCCCTCAGAAATTGTCTCAAATGCACTGAGCTATTGACAATATTAACTGAGACAGAGGTCTTTTGAATGGTCCTTGTAGGAAGGCAGGTATTTCATATGATGTGACAACTCAATATGCTCATGGCATAAAAGTGCTCAAAATTTCTATTCATGCTTAGCAAAAATTTCACATCCTAGATTTCAAGGGGTTTTTGTTTTTGTTTTTAATTCATGTTTGCCACTTTGAAACAAATTAGATTAGAAAGAAACTGAGAGGGTATACCTTACCTGGTGATGGAGATTGTATGATGGGAAAAGGACATGGGAGAAGAAGAAAACAGCTGTGTGTGGAAGATGCTGGGAATGATTCAATGCATTTAGAAAGGACAAGGTGGCAAGGAGATGGAATAGCAATAAAAGAGGCATCAGTCTGTTGGATAGTCAGATTTGGGATTTCAGTGAATCCTGAAAAATCTCTCAGCATTGTGGCTGTCTTTCACCCTGCTGCCTATGCAATGGGTGCCAGTTAGCAAGGATGGGTGGAAGATGTTAGCAAGACAGTATGGGTGCCAGTTAGCAAGGTTGTTAACTTTCCCCATTTCCTAACAATCTGAATCCCCAGAGCTGTTGCTTTCCTTTATTGCCTGTTTGACCAAGTTACTTCCTTCTGACTGCGTGCATTACTTTCAGGCACCTGCACATCTCATGGGTGGGATGTCCCCAGCTTTGCATTAGTATTTTCCTGTAATTTTCACATTACAGGAAAGTAGGTACAGTGTAAACTCTGGTGTTCTGAGGGGGTGCAGAACAACTAGTCCTGTCCTCCCCCACAACAACTGGGTAATTTAGAATAATGCAGTACCTTGTTTGGTTCTTCAGCTAACAGTTTTCATCACTTGAAATAACAGGTCTCCTACAATGTGTATTAATTTTGGAAAGAGTATTAATCTCCTGCAAGTGTTTTGTATTATTTCCTTGATGTACACTTTTAACTTATAGAAATTTAATTCTAATATAATGTCATCTATTAGGATGTACCAGAAATGGAATTTAAAAGAATAGTAGCTCCATATCCTTGCTTGGCTACTCTTCCTCCAGTATTTGACTGTAAAGGATCCATGGCATTGTTTGAGTAGCATTACTGTAGTAGCTTTTGAAAATGGGGATCAAAGATCTATCTGCTAATACTAGAATCACTTTTTAATCTTTTCTTGCTGGCAGTAACTTGCAGCAATGGAAAAAAATTACCTGTTTTCCAGATATATGAAGAAAATTACATAACAACAGGAAAATACATGGGGTGCAGTACATTTTTTCCTAATTATTTATTAGGCTATTCATTGTATGTGCATCTGGCACTATGAAGGAATAGGTTTCTATCCATCTTCCTAGCCATATGACTGAATTCACCTATAATGCATTACCCTGTTGAGAATATGATGTGACAGTCAGTACTAAATGATATATGATGAACTTCAAATAACCAGACACCAGGTCCTATTGATTGACATGCCAAGAGCATGGCATCTTTAAAAATTATAGACAATGCAAACTGATATCTTTCTGCAACTTCACTTAAGTATCTTTCAGTTGGTGTAATTAAACTGAAGCAGCATCTGAAATGTATCAAACAAGTTATAGATTTAGAAGAAATGCTAAAGGATTTAGCATTGGATTAGGATTCTAAGGATTGTAAAACCTTTTGAAGTTTCATTTTGTAGCTTTTTTCCAAAATTTTAGTGACTACCATGAATCAGATGCATTTTTTATTTTATGGATTTTTATTGGCCTCTGTTGCTAAATGTTTGAAATATTTGGTTAGATATGTTAAAGGCTTCCCCTAGAGAAAGGTTTATTCTAGTATATGAGTTAAGTTTCTGTTCATGTAAAAACCTTTCACAGAATATGGATTTGACTGATTACATGTAGAGAGCAAAAAGGGATAAATTAAGTATAAAGATCTATTATTTTTGTATTTGTTGAAGGTATTAAAGGACATACCTACAAACTATCTTCTCAGGAGCTTCTGGAGAGGGAGGGGAAGGCACAGCCAAGACACTGTAAACAAGATGTGTAAAAAGTTGGGAAGGTGTGAAGATTTGCTTGAAGATTCTGTGCAGTTCTGCTTCCCCAGGCAGCTGGTGACAAGCTCCTATAGCTAAACCATTCAGCTCCTAAAGTCAACAGAAACCCCCCAGAGAACAAATAAGTATTTTAACACAACTTTATTTTTGTTTCCCTAGGGTATAAGTTTAGTGCTGCACCTCTTCCCACACAGCAACTTATTCAAGCTTCTAGTTGTTATCCACTTTCAAGTCTAAAACCCTCAGTATTGCTATTAGGAGGAATAAGAGAACTATTGCTTTTAAAAAAAAATTGAAACAAGGAATATAATGCAGAAAGTACATACTTAACAAAAAACCTCTAAATCAGAAACTTACTGATGTCTTGTACATGCAACTGCAAATATTTGTCCTGGTTGCTTTATAAGAAAAATTATATAAGCCTTCCACATAGTGTCTGCTTAGCTTATGTACTTCACTCATGAAGTGATGTGAAACATTTCATTAGGAATAAGACTTCTTCTACCCTATGGAGGACTGAAAAAAAAAAAAAATCTTCTCCCACATATACTTTTTACACTCTGGGCAATGACACTTGTTCATTAGCTAAGATCAGCAAGCCAGAGTGGCAAAGGCAGATGCAAAAACTGCTGAAGTTGAGAAAAATATTCACTTCAAAATTTGGTATGCTTGTTGCCCTAAAGCATCAGCTGTGGTCAAGGGTATTGGATTCAATCTGAGTGAGAAAAAATTAAAACAAAGCAGTGAGACAATAAAACAGGTCAGAAATAGCTCGAGTTTGATGAAGGAATTGTTCCAGTTACTGCAAGAAATTCATGTACAACACCAGGTTAGTTTCTTAGTTAACAAACATTACTTCACTGAGAGGACCAAACAGAAGAAACACTTTACTGAAATGAGATGTCACATTATGGATCATAATGTGTCTCATGAACAATGTCTGTGACTATTCAACTAGGAAAAGGAGGAAAACAAATTACTTCTTCAGTATCAAAAAAAGCACACTCAATTTAGCAAATACATAGAAAAAGATTTGTATGTTAATTTCATTTTTTGGATTCTGTGGTATACAAACCATGTTGCAATTTCAGTCTATTAAACTGCTTTATCAACTATAGAGTTTAACTGGCCACAGTAGCACAATACAGCATTATCCAGAGCCATGAAATTTACCTTTTGCTTTTGTCTTCCTTCCACCAAATTAATATGCATTAATTTACTGTTTATACTGGAGGCTGATGTAATGCTCTTCAAAGTTACTGGGTGTCTTTCAACACTTTTTTGTGGGTTTTTTTTTAAGACGTTTGTTCATACTTTCAAAGAGTTTCCAGCATATGGACAAATATATTGTTTGCTCTACCTTGCAATCAGGCTTTAAAGCTTCCTCATTAATCCAGATTTGTCTTAATATTAATCATAGTACTGAACTGTCCTTCCTCTGTCCACATGAATGACTATGATAACTAGCAATGTCTCCTCTGAGAAAGAGTTAATTTTAATTAATCAAGACATCCATCTTTCCTTTGATAGAAAAAATGGGGATTGTCTCAAGGATCACTTGTTCTAAAACTCCTGCTACTGCTAAGCCTGGGGCAGTAGCAGAAAAGTTTAAGAAGAAACAAAGTAAGTAGAGATGGAACAGAATGGATCAAAAATGAGGACTGAAGATGGGGTCAAATCTTCAGGGATTAATTTTGTTTTGTTATAGTGTGAAAAAGAAGAAATGACTATTCAAAATGACATTGAGTTAATGAATAACCACTCCCTTGAACCCATGTGTAAAAGTATGAGCAGCTCATAAAAGAGTTGAGGACTTCATTTATGTCAATATGCACTGTAATATTGCAGGTTTTGTACAACGAACAAAAGAACATGAATCTGAATACTTATCTGTAAATGTGCAAAAGTCCATTTTGTAAGCTAAGAAAAGTATGCTAAGTGTAAAGCTCAAGTTATTTTTTTTGAGTTGCTCTTGTGGGTCTCCAAACATTGCAGTTAACACTGGCAGTGATAACTATCTTTTTCATTTAAATGTCTTTTCAGAAGACCGTATGACTCGGTACAGCAATAATTTTTAGTTTAATTTTTGTGTAACTGTGATCTTTTGGAACAACAGCATCTTTACCACTCTTAATGCAACATTTTTAAAGGAGAGGAACTAGCTGAAAGAATGCTGAGGTAATTCTCCAAGACTACAGTATCAAATCAGTTTGTTTCTCTATTTCCTATGAAGTGATATAAACTGCTCCTTGCTAAACATAATAAAAGATATTCAGTTACTTCAGAGGTGCTATTCCATTACATAGTAGAGCAACATGAAAAGGAAACCTTTATGGGTCCTTGTTTAAAAGCATGTGGTCAGTGGAAACATGCCCAGATGTTAGTTCATACAGCAACATTTTGAATGCTCTTTTCAGATGAATGGCACCTAGCCAGCACACCTGCCCCATGAGGAAAATACACTGGTGTAACTCAGCCAATTAAAGAAAGGGTATGTAAACGGTGTCAAAGAGGGAAAAAGACCATGTGTAAAGCCTAGAGCAGTCTGACCCTATAAGGCTTTCCAAGGACTGATGAAGAGGTCATCAAGCTGCTGTATAAATACATCCTCTCCTTCATTTTATCTGCTATGCTAGTGATCAGCTGGTATATCTCTTCAGCCACAAGAAACAGACATTTCTGGCACTGAGTGGTTAATCCTGGAAAGAGTATTTTAGAGTATTTTTGGAGCAGTAATAACAGCCATGGTGTTTTCCAAGCAGAAAAAGTGTAGGCTACCCTACTCCCAGGAAAATTGAAAACAAATTAACTGATTATTTACTTACAAAAAACAGTTCCACACCAGATTTAGCCTGAATGTACAAAATGGGCTTGGATGAGAAAATCATGTTTTTGGAAACATTTTTTTTTCTGCTCAAAATTTAATTTAAATTTTGGTAATAAATAAATTATTGGTTTGGTGGGTTTTTTTCTTTTTACTTTAGTTCAGTTTCTCTATCCTCTTCTGCACAGTGGCTTAATACTGGTAGCTTTCACACATCATTTTCTAACCTCAAAAAATAACAGTGAATAATTAGTTCAATTCATGTGTTGCTATACTGTACTGAGGATCAGATTCAGAAACTGAACTGGAGAATAAAAAAAAATGCTGCAGCTGGAGGTTATCTATTTTTTTTACAACAAAACAAATTTAATAAGAGAAAAGTTGTTCACAAGATGTCTCAAGCCTTTTCTAGCTGACAGATAACTGATAAAATCAGCCCATAGATTTTTAAGAGTATCGTAAATTAAAGCTTTCTTGCAAAACATAGCAAAGGATTCTCAGTTTAATTTTAAAATCTATTTTTTGGTCTACCCTGCTGCTACTAGTTGCCAACTCTCTTTCAGCTGCATGACAGCATTCCACCTCATCCCAGCAGGTATGATGTTGTGCTGTAAGAGATGCCATGGAAATTGCTGGTGCCTAGGGGGACAGGTAAATAAATGCTGCTTTTTTAGTATGTAACTATTTTCCCAAATGGGGAAACAATACATAACAGTATCCCAGCAAAGTGGGAGACAGTAAGCTATAACACCAAAAAAAATCTCAAAAAATCAAGGTTGTTGTTCTCAATGTCTTCCCCAGTATTGCTGGACTCTAATACATCTTTTTCAATTAAGATTTCTTCTGCAATACTAAGTAATTAAGTATCATATTCTTCATGTGTAATAAACAGCAACTTTCCAAAGACTGAAAAATTAATGCAGTATCTGAAAAATCTGGAATGCAGTTTCCAAGTATTACATTTCCACCGCAGCAAATTCAATTACCTAAGCTAAAATCAGTAATATTGGTGTAGCCAAGATATTACAGAGTAAAGATTATAGTGAAAAGTAAAATATTTAATAAATATGATTGGGGGAAAAAAAGCTCTAAGGCAGGGGAGAATCAGAAGGATATCATCTGCAGCTGAAGGTTCATTTGCTTTCTACATCTACATTCAATGAGTCTGGTAGAAGAAATTATCCCTTCTCATAAATTGTGCCTCATTAGATTTGAAGCTCTTCAGTAGCTTTTGGCTGCCTTTGAATCCACACTGTTATGTTGCTCTAAAGATACCCTAACAATTTTGTGTTTTGGATGATACATCAAAGAGCTATCAGTAGAGCAAATATTTAATCTAGAGTGAATGGTGAGCTTAGGTGTATGAGTAGCAACTGAGGGGGAAAAAAGGAACAAGAAAATTTTCAGTTTTAAAGTAAATTGGGAAGTATTTCTAGTGCTTTAATATCCTAAATATTGATGTATCTTTATTTTCTTTAAAATATTTTCTGTTTAATAAAAATTTTATTCATGTATTAAAGAGCAACAATTTGCACTTCCCTTTGCTGGTGTGCTGCACTTGACCAATACTGAGAAGCTATGATTACTAGTGGGTTTTAGGTGCTTTTGGAGGAAGCCTAGAATATAGGAAAAAATATAAGAAGTGATCCAACTATGCTAGTTTGAAAAAGAAGTGGAGTTTTCAAGTTCTTGAGAAATTTTCTGGGGAGAAACTGTAGCTGAAGAGGCAGGTTGATGAAGAAGGAGTTAGGATAGAGTGCTTTGGAAGTATGGATGATGCTAAGGTATATATCTATATACAAGGCTCCTTCTGTAAAAGGTGTTCATTGATACTGTACCTCTGGTTGCACAAAATTCTCTGTGGTTCTTCCTCTAAAACAAATCGATGTTATGAATGTAAGATAGGTCTCAAGAACTTTACTAATCAAATCCTGCATGGCACATTCACCTGTAATGGATGGTATGATAAGGATTGAATTTTTTTCTGTGTTGTGGATTATTTTTTCACATAGTCAAGAAGGAGATAAGAGAGAAAAACAAGTGTGACTGCCAATGTGTAGCAAGAAATAATTTCATCCAGCTCAGAAGTACTGAAAGACAAAATAGAGAAATACTTTATTGATAATGGGGAAAAAAAGTCATATATTTAGAGGAGTAAATAAAACTACTTGTAATCTGGGAGGCCTAGACAGGGTGGGGGGACCACCTCTGGTTGGTGCTGATAGACCTCCTTAAGAAACAGGTAAAATCTGATAGGTGTTACACTTAACCACAATGCATAAATGCTATTTACTTCTTGGAAAATATCAAATTACTGTAATCTCATATCTAAGAAATGAAACAGCACAGGTGGGTATTGTTGGTGAAATCTGGAGGAGGTGATTTCAGGCAGCTGATCATGTGGTAGGGGATGGCTCTGCCCATCTCCAAGGAGTACCCAGGGCATGAACTCCCTCTGCTCAAGTCCCCTCCAGATCTCCAGCCAATGCAGGAGGCACAGCCATCCTAAGGGCTGGTGCTTCTATTCTGAGTTTGACAGCAACGTCTCTTTCTCTCCTGGTTGTCTCTTCCATAGGCGGCAGCACGTCAGGAGAGCAGGCGTGATGCTCCTCTGCACAGGATTCAGCAGTGCCAGCCAGGGAAGCCAGCACCAGAGCTGCCACCCCACCTGCCACAGCAGACCCTGCCTGAATCCCTGCCACAACTGCGAAACCAAGAAGATCCGTGTAGAACTGCGCGAAATTTTTCAGTAGAGTATTTGTGTCACTTGGAAGTGCAAATTTAAGCTGGATACCACTATTCACCAACTAGTGTGATTTCATAAAACTATAAAGTTCTGAAAAATTAATATACTATTACTTCTCTAGAAAAGAAAAGTGGCAAAAAAAACCCCAAACCCTACTGGTTTCAATTTCTAAAAAGAAAAAGAAAAACCCAAACTTGAATTTTAAAGGATAAAGTAATACTTTAAAGGATAAAGTAATGTGACAGGAAAGCAAGAAGATTCTATTTTGAAGTTGCCTGACTTTTCTGCTGTAGCACTGCTGACAAAAGGCTAGTGATATGGCTTTAATAGTTTGCAAGGCAATGCACAGTCTTTAGAAAATAACAGTATTTTGCTTCTTGTCTCATACATTCAGACTAACATAAGTCAGTCACATGAAAGATATTGTAGTATTCAGTTTAATTTTCTAATCTCTGCAGATAGAGTTAGGCTTTATGAAAAGTGTGACAAGAGCCACCTCCCAAAGAGAGGAACTTGGGAAAGGCCTCAATTCACTGAAAACACACTAAAAGAATTAATTTTTAATTAGATTTATTACATAAATGAGTTTCTTGGAAAGTGTCTGAAACAATTTTTTGTTTGGAGATTCTGGACTGTGGATTTGATTACAATAAAATTAATTTCAGGGCAAACAGAGAGGATGAATCTTCTCTGTTTGAAAGTTTTATATCTCCCTGTTCAAGCTTTGGATTTAGAGTTCCTGTGAAAATTTGACATCAGTTGCAATGATTTATGAATCAAGTGACCTTGCTGTTGGGATAGTTTCTTTCAGCGCCTTTGGCATGCTGGAATTAGACACATGACATTTAACTTAATAGAAGCTTACTGGAGAAACTCTAAGACAGCACAATCCTAAAAATAGCAGGAATTAGTAAAATCTGTGCCCTAGCTTTTAGGTACTAAGGTGCTATTTTGAGGATCGCAGCAGCATTACACAACTTCTTTGGTCACAAGTCTGAAATGAGCATACAAACCCTGAGTTGTGCTTTTGGGTCTGAGAAACTGTTATTGTGCAAAGCAGAGAAGCACCAATAGGTGCTGTTGCAGGGACAGAAGAAAATCTTTCCAAGTCACTCTTCTTAACTTCCAGGGTCCCTTATGCTGGTCATTGTTTACAATGTTAACATTCCATGGTGCTAGAAATCGATCTTCTTAGTTGGATTAGCTTTTAGACATGACGTCCCCAAAGAAGATTCAGAAATTCACAACTTGGAAGGCACATCCAGCATCTTAAGTGAGGGTGAGCTGGCTAATCCAAGGCATGGATCAGACTGTCACTTACAGTGGGATATGGCACAGACTCCTCATTGGTGGCAAAGGAGCTTTGTCAGCTCCTGCCTGCTTCCTTCAGCAACAGAGAAAAAGCTCCCAAAATGTGACAGGTAGGGCTGCTGTAGCCATGCTTTGCAATTTCTTCTCCTGCCCTTTGTTCCCAAGTGCTGTGTGCACTGGCGATAGCTCTACAGATTTGGAGAGAGTCAAGGACAGAATGTGAGTTTATTTTGTTTCATATTATTTTCCCTTTTCTAGTAAATTTGTCTCAGTGGGCACATATTCACCTATTTTTTAAAGGCCCTGCTGTAATACTTTAAGGGCTGTAATAATTGTTAAGGGGGTTGTTCTGATAGATATCCTAGTACCAATACTGTATCATGCTCAACAGACCAGCTCACTGGTCTAAAAGTATTTCCAGTTCTCTGCATTGCACAATTTCATTTACCCTGAGTAAGTAACAATTTAAAAGGTATTGACTGAGTTCACCACCTAAGGTGACATGATATGGAAGATTGCCACCACAAGCTGATGTAGATTTTATAGTAAACCCCTGTTTCTCAAATGCTATGTTGTTGTTTAAACTCTGGTGACAGTGACTGAAACTGGTAGATTGCCTTCTGGTAATATTTCTATTGGACAACATGACAAGTTGAATTATGCTGTATAACAAATTCTACATACAACCACAGCTTTTAGAAAATTGTTTTTGTCAGCTAAGAAATTATTGATTGAGTAAAAAAATATTTAAAGTCAGGCAGTAAGAAAACTGGTGAAAAGGTTAGGTATGGTGTACTTTCCCAGAAATTGCCCCATAAATTCTTCAGTCATCAACGCTAAAACCGTGATACCACCTAGAATTCCAGGTAGTCATCTCTAGCTACAGAACATATGCTTTAGGAGACTCAATTTTGGTTGTACCACCAAGAGTCAATAAATTAAACTTCTTATGGAATTAAAATTATGTTAGTGAAGCTTGTTTTTGTCCAAGTCAAAGAAAAACAAAAATTTATTTTCAAGAGTCTTTTCATATGTCAGGACAGCAAAGTTAAAGGGAAATAGTGTACCTAGGAAAGCAGTGAGTACTGGGCTTTCAGAGACTTATTTATTATTTCATAAACATCTAAAATAATACTGCTAATAATAAAAGCCTTGCACAAGACAAGAAAACAGGTTTTTTGCACGGTGAAGGGATCTGATTTAACTTGTAGGTATGAAAAGTGTTAAGATTTGGAGCAGTGCTTCTAGGGTAAGTTGTACAGCTTAATGAATGTGGAGACACATAAAAGTAGCATAGAGGATCCAGGGAGAGGAGTTGATTGGCAAGACATGGCCCAGTGAGAGGCACAGAGTGTCTGTTTATTCAGACTCTGCATTGAATGCAACAGTTGTCTTTCTCCTTAGTACAGACTGTGAGGATGGGGCTTTCAAGAAACTGGCAGGACAGTTTCAATAGGATATCTCAATACTGCATTTTGTGGACTGTACTACATACATGTGTTACATACTGACCCTAATTCTAAATTGTCCTATGAATACAATTCCTTAAGACCTTGCAGCTTAGGGCCTTCAACTCTCCCCTAGTTCCTGAAGAAATATCCTACTGTTTTAAGAAAACTGTAGATAATCCCATCTCTCAAAACCTGTCCATTTCCAGATTAATCCTTCATTGCTTAATTTTCTTGCTCTGTGTGGCCTGATAGTGCATTTATGTAAAGATTCTGTTAGCTTCCATGGGAGCAGTGGTTATGCAAGTACTGCTGAGCTAATGCTCTGCCACATTTTAAATCTTTCCTTGTGCCTGCCACTGCTCTAGGATTCTCAGAGGTTTCTGAAATGGCATGTATACAGAATGTGTGAGCTGTGTGAGCTATGTGAACAGTTCAAGCACAATGTCTCTTCTAGCTTCAGCTGCTTTCAATGTCTAGAAATTTATTTAGTTGCATATTCTAGCCACAGATTTTTTTTCTTTAACAATATGATAATATCAGGCTACAGGTGTAAATACACATGCAATTGTCAGTTAACCTCATGCTATTATTTTCAGAGTGCCTGCGGCACTGTATCAGTACTGTCAGAGGAAAAAATACCACAGAACAAGGTATTTCCACATCCTTTTCCATGAGCCAAGACACAAAACGGGCTCATTACCAATATGTGGCTTTTTGCAGCTCAATATTAATATGTCTGCAGCTATCCAAAAAGCACAGAGTACATGTGCAATTCAATAAAATGTAAACATGTGTTCCTGAAGAGACCAGGTGCTGACAGAAAATGAAACATTAAAAGCCTGTGTGCAAAACTGTTTGGAAAGCCTTTGGCCTAATTTCAGTACAACTTTGCTTGATACAGAAAAATTGCAGCTGCTAATGGCAGCTGAAGGTGTTGCCCAGAATTGCTTGAAGTCATTAGGTAACACACTGGTGTACTGCACCTGAGGACTGGCGAGAAAATAAAAAGGTTCCAATTCTACATTTGTTGCAAATATGCAGAAAGAACTTGTTTAAAATTATTTATGACACTTAACTAATGTAGACACTTAACTAATGTAAGTGCATCCCTACTGTACCTCATGAATGAAGATGGCCTTCTGTGCCAGTTGCACCACCACCTGTAAATAGTGATGATTATAGAAAACATTTACCTCACAGGGATATCGTCAGGATACATTAGTTAATGTATGTGTGGTGGCTTAAAAATATTAAATGCTACATGCTGGAAAAAAAAATCATTAGAATAGTTTAAAAAGACCATTTTAGAGATCTTTTCTCTTTTTTGTATACATGCCTCTGTTGATAATAGGGACTTCTCATGTGCCTCAAAAGGGGAGTAATACATATAGGGGTTTAAACACTGTGGGACAATATCTCTTGTTATGAAACCTCAAAAATTCAGTCACAGCACATCTGGAGCCTTGCTGTTTAAAGTTCTTATAACAAATTTTGAAGTTTAAGTAGACAAGATTGGATGCTGGTGGCTATTACCCTATCATATCTATTACCACACCTAATACCTGTTTTAAACATCATTATAAATCAGTAGTAACTTTATTTCATTGCTGTATGTCCTTATGCTATGGATGGAGTTTTTATATCCTTCAATGTCATGTAAGGTGTAACCACCTCTCAGAAAAGGTGCTCCTATTGTAGACTCTGACAGACTGTCATAATTATGACACATATATTTTCATGCTGAGTAATGGTAGTCAGGCTGATTTTTAGCAATTTCAAAGTACAGTAGGTCTTGTGATACTTTATAAAGACAAACCTCCACTATATTTGTGAGGTAGGTGAGATGAGAGAGGTCAGAAGTTCTGTGTAAAAGGAAAGTAGATCATCTGAGGGTTGTGTAGTACTCTAGTTGCTGAACCACTTTGATGAAGCCAGTAAAGTTACACCTGCACAGCAAATGTGGTAAATGTAGCCCTCTGTATTTACATTTGAGTGGGGTGGGCATGTAAAGCCATATTTTATAAAAGTCTGAGTAGCCTGTATTTTGTGGGAATTCCCTTATATTTTTTCCATATGAAAGTATCCAGTAAGTGCACTTACATCTGGATTGCAAGAGGAGCACTGTAACATATGAAAGTAATGCCATCTTCTTCTGGGACAGAGTCATTCTTGACAAAGCTGTGTGGGAACTCAGATACTATGGTGATTAATTTCCTGTAGAAAGTGTTATCAGGATTGTTCATACAGTTTGTGGGAAGAGATAATTGTCTATTTGTTCTGACAGACAAGAAATGGTGACTTCCTAGGTGAAGCTGTTCCCTTTCTTAAGCATTACTCTGTCATCCAAAAACATTTCCAAGGTAGGGAAGTCTGACCAATTAACTGGCTTTCAGGGCATTGCAGTATTTAGCTCAGTAGATTAAGAAAAACAGAGCACAAAATTATCAGCAAGAACATTTTCACCTGTCCAGCTTTAATTTTTCATATTTATTTGTTGAGTCCTCACACAAATGAACACAGAGAATAATGAACAGAATGAGAATCCTCCCTGCTAAAGAGCAAGGTACACTGTAGATGATAAAGTGAGTTACTTAACAGGTACCTGAATGCCTGGGCTAGGTCATCTGTTTCTCATTTAAAAAACAGAGGGGGGAAATATCCAATAGCCAGTCATACACATTATTCCCATGTCTTGTTGCAATTAGTAATCCTCTTAGGAGCAGAAAGACCAGATTTGAGGATGCAGAAAACAATTTGAAAACATTTCACATGTGTGGGAATGCCAGACCATCACATAACTTTCAATATTTTTTCTCTAAGTCCTTCCTATTGAACTGCTTGATGTCAATAAATTAATATTATTTGGAATAAGAAACATAATCTGAAGTTCACAGAGGCAGTAGAGTCAGTATTCATCATCTCTCTTTTTGGACAGTTTAGTCATGTCAAAGATATAGAGAAAAACAGAGTTGTCTTTGTGATACTATTACCTGTGTTTTTAGTGCTAAAGATCTGGCTGTCAAAAGCAGACATCAAAAGTTTGACAGGTGTGATACTGCCACTCCTGCACATCAGTGCTGGACTTGGATGCCTAAGGTGACAGCCAGGTGCTTGTGATTTACCTACAGCTGTTGGCTGCTCCCTGGCTGTGTAGGCACCAGGGCCACGCGTTTAAAGGCAAGCATGTACCCTTGATGCTTACAAACAGAGGACTCCCACTTTAATGGTCAGGGTGCAATTTGTCCCCTGTTGTTTAAAAATAAAGCTTCTCATGCTCAAGATGGGAAAACTCTCATACCTCTGAGACAACATAACTTTGTGAGTGCATTCAACTATGAATAGAAATACCCACCTGTCAGTCAGTCAAGGTAGTTTAAAATACCTGTTCTGCAAAAGCCTGTGTGTCATTATAGATTTAGCAGTGTGAGCAATGTTCTCTTTGTCAAACAATGAAGCAATATGACTAATTAACACTCACTAGGGAATCTGAAATAATGATCTCTCTCTCTTTTCCTCCAGCCAATTACCCCAAATATTCAGATTAGCTACCCACTATTTCTCTGAAAGAAATGTCTTGCTTTCTTTTTCTTTTTAATTTAAGGCATTATGTACCATGTAGCATCATGTTATAGGATGTTATGTCACATCCTGACAGCTTACAACTAGGGATATGCTGAATTTATTGGATAGTTAATACCTTCATGAATTAACAAGATAACCAACTTTTCAGGAAAAGGAAATCTGGGAAATATTTTCAGAAATTCCTTCTATATCTGTAGGGAGAATATACCTGGTTGATTTAATCAGCTGTACTATTTCATCATGGCTTCCCATTAAGATAATGTTTAAATACATACATTTACTTATGCAGGCGTTTAACTAACCTAAATGTATGGTCTGATTTTACAAATGCATACAATATCTATAAAATACATGATGTTCCAGCATTGTAACATCAAACTATGATGTTTGAAAAATCCTTGATCAATTAGATACTTCCAAAATGATAATTTGGGTCAAATTTACCAACTTCATAAACAATTAGACCACTTATTGAAGTTTATAATCTTTCTCTTGTATGATAATTGTACAGTATTTCATTAGCAACTTTCTTATTTTTTATGGAGGAGAGAGGTTCTTGCTTTGTATTCTCTCCCAGGTAAAATGAGAAACCAGAAAAGTATTTAGGCATTGCAGTTCTCAGATTGCAACATTCAAACTTTGGGCACCTGAGTCTTACATAGAAAGCAGAACAGTGTTAGCTCCAAAGGCCACCAGACTTAATTATAATTAATTCAGAGATATGAAGTACAGTTAATAGAGAAACTTAATTTCACAAACTAGAATCTGAAATAAAGGAATAGAGCCCTAAAACCAGAAAATATTTTAAATATCACAGATTTCCAGAACTTCATCAGGTCTGAAGAAAGATGTTTTTTGTGAACCAATGGCTGAACATCCTTTCCTGTAGGTAGGAGGGTTATGTGTTCTGTTTTACAGAAACAAAGCTGTTCTGGCTCCCCCCCACCCCACCCCCAAGATGAGAGGTTGGTTGGGTGTGCTGCCTGTGAACCTTGGAAGTACTAATTGTGGGTTACAAGTTGGATTGAAAGCAAATTTTATGAAGGAATTCAAAACATTTCTCAGCAGTCCAGAGATTGCTCTGACTACATGGGTGTTTCCAGATGTCTATGTTGTCACTCCTGCTGAAGATTTTCCATTGGGCTGAAGTAAAATCATGAGTCACCAGGAGCGTGAGTGATCTGAGTGGATCTGAGTGGAGTGATGAGTAAGATGAAATTCTTTGGAACTTATGAGGGGTAAAAATGTCCAAAACTTGTTCTTGTTCCATTCTTTTTTGCATTATACCTTTTTTCTACTAATGGTTTTATGTCACTCACAGAGGGAGACTTCTGAGCCAAGAATGATGTGAGCTGTCTTAACTCCAATTTGCATTCATGCTCATTTAATAAATTGTCTATAAAAAAGAAATGTTTATATCCCTCTATTATAAATTTTGTAATTTCTTTTAAAAAGTGGCAGAAAATAAGTAATGATGTGGTGTTTTCCTTTTTTAAGCAACAAGGTTGAGAAGCAGGTGTCCATCTTTGCAATTCATAAAGTGACTGTCATTCAGTTTGTATTGAAGATTACTTTGAATTTACAGATCAGATCTAGATTTAAAATAATTTTCTTCTATCTATTATGCAACTTGAGGGAAGATAAACTTGATTCTCAAATCCAGCTTTTTAAAGATTGTATAAAATGGGTGATAAGCAAAGGTTTTTTTGCCATGTTGTAGAAAATTAGAGGCTGCTACACAAACACAAAAATTTATGTCGTAAAGGTTTTGAAAATTTTTAAAGAAAATTCTTCAATTTCAAGAGAAAAATTGGAAAAGCTGTGTGATCTGATGCATCTGATGCATGGTTTTCTTGTGCAAATATTTGCTTCTGATTAAAAACACTTAGAGTCAAAAACATTCTTATTTCTGCTCCTGGTTTAAAAATACCTTTCTACTGATGCTCTCTATTGTATTTAAACTTTACTATCAGTTAGCCTGTAAAATCATTCCCTGGGCCAGAGGTTTGTGTAGGTAATATAAGTGGTGCTTGACACTGATACACATGTATTTATTCAGAAAAATGCTGTCTGCTTTCTCACTTGTACATATTACAACATGCAGCAAGCATAATCAGGGCTTGTCAGCCTGACGTGATAGGGTGGATTAGCAGAAGTTATCCAGCTATGGCTTGAGCATTTGTGCAGTAACTACAAAAATAGTCTCTGTATCAAGCTTTGAAAAGAACATATGTGGACATTCTTTTATTTCTACTTGTGGCTGACAAAAATAAAACTGGCTGGGACTGACAGAGGTAGTGACATCAAGGTGACATGTGAGGCTGTCAAGTGCAAAGTCAGTTTAAGACTAAAAATACAGGGCAGCTTCCATTGACTTAACTGGAGTGCACACTCTAAGCAGGGAAAGCATGCTATGTCCCCGGTGTTTGCAAATTAAACTGGGGACAGGTAGCACTTTAATGTTGCTCTGCATGTCAAATTTATAATTGCTTTAGAAGAAAACAGCAGAAAGTGTTCTGTCCTGTAAATCTGACTCAAATCTAAGTTGTCTTTGTCTTATTGGGCCTCTGATTTACCAAAGCTGAGCATCTTAAAACTGATGGCTCTTAGGGAAGATCACTGAAAAGTTACTTCTGTCAAATTTAGACTTCTTCACATTTGCCATCCTGCTACAGCTTTCTTACTCAGACAAACTTTTGCCTATCAAATGGCAAGTCCACTAATGCCATTTGAAGTTGCACCACAAACCTTTAATGTAGAACCTAAGCTGGCACTGAGGGGCTGCCACTTGCCACTGGCTTGTATTGCTGTTTTTCCACAGCTTGGATCTTTTGATGCTTATATAAACTAACTAGTAGCAGCTTGTTCTATTTAGGGATTTTTGGCAACCATAGCACCAGAAATTGCAAAACATTGTAATATTTATTTTATTACAGACATTTAATGATTATGTTCTTTGTCTCCTCTTACTTTCTCAAAAAACCCCAAGGTTTCTTAACTGTTTCTTTGGATACTGTGTTTTACAGAAAGCTGTTTGCTGGCTGGCATTGTAAATGGAATACTGATTTGCTGTAGCTTCCATCCTTTACTAGTGCTCCTGCTGCTCTCTTCTTCTATCTTTAGAAACTTCCTTTTTAGATGATGAAAACAGGATAAAAAACCAGAAAAGTACTTAGTTTATTCATTGTCTTTCTTCAGGCTGCATCATATGTCTTATATTACGATGACTAATATGATAAACTATATGGCATTGAGACTGAAACAAAAGTACTTACAGGAATTGGAAATACTGTTCTACAAATAATTTTTCATTACCTTTTAAACTGAAAGTTCCATAAAGATTCTTGAAGGCTCTTAATATTCAGCAGACAGCACTTAATGCATCTTTGTTCAGAGTTGTGTGGGATTTGGCCACAAGATTTCAAACAGAATTATGCAGCCTGTGTGTATGGGAAGCTGTGATTGCTTTAAACCACAGAGAAATACTTGGAACTACATGTCACTACACAACAGTATTTTTAAGTGACTGAGGTATGTTAATAGAGTTTTCTGCTCCACTTCTGCAAAGCTAAGAGGACATCCATTAGTGAGCAACCACAGAAATGCTTTCTAAAGTTGTTGTGGAGCTTATTTTACTTAGACTCGGAAATGTAAGGGCCAAAGAGCGTAAGTTTCTCAGAAACAGAGTGTGAAACATGTAAAAAAAATTATGAATTTGTTATATGCTGATCTCCAGTTCTTTCTGAACTCGTTGCCATAGTCTCTTTAAAAGGATAAGCTTTTAGAACCATGACTCATTCAGGTAGAAGTTAATCACTTGTGACTTTTGTGAGCAAGTATGAACAAAGGCAAGTAGAACAGGCAGAGTCTTATGCAATTTAGAAAGAACATTTCTACACTTTAGTTTGAAAAGCTGTGTTACTAAAACTGTTACTGCCATTGAAGATCTCCAGTATGATACCACCATGACTGCAACTTTTCCCTTGATAGCAGCCTAATCATTGCTGAATAGGAAATTATTTTTGAAACAGGTGTTTGCTGTCCTTTTCGTATTTTCGCGTGGCTGTGCTTGCTTCTAGGGAATTGCAGACTGCTAGTCAAGCCAACTATTGTTCTGCTGTTCCAATTGAGAAATAGCTGCTTCTAGCAATGATAATTTTGGAAATTATCACTATGGGAAGAAAAAGCAGCAGTGCTCTGCAGTTTATGAATACTTTTCAAATGTCTGAACCTTGTTAAGAGGACATCATTTTTTGTTGGCTCTTATTCAGAGCTGTATCAACTTTCCCGGCATTTCTTTCAGTATCACCTTTGGTTCAGTTTTTGGTTTTCTAGAAAAGCATATCCAATTCTGTACAGTGGCAGTGGTCTGCTAAGAATGTGCTGGAGCCCAAGCTGATGATGCATGTCTTAAAACTCTGTTGTGAAGTGAAAATTATAGTTTTAATTCACTGCCATGTGTGGCCAAGAGCCTGCATACATGTGGACCTTTGGAGCTGGAAAGCACTTGAGTTAGGAGGATCAGGTGCTCCCACTGCTGGCTCTAGTTGGCACAAAGCAGAGAGGAAACCCAAGAAAATTCACTGCTGATTACAGCTATTGTTGAACTCTGGGTCCCTGTCTCTGCTAATCCTGCTGCTGTGATTAGAGTGTTTGCCCCTGCAAACATTTTTGGCTCAGCAAAGTTACCTCTGTGGTAGTCTAGTGCAAACTCACCCTGTTGGCTCATACTCCCTGAAGTCTCACATCTCTTGGGCTCATTATAACATTCATAGAGTCTTTTGTTTAATGTTTTTTTCTTTTTTTTTCTGTGCAACAATATAAGATTTCTGAGCATGAAATGATTTCTGAGCAGAGTTTGTGCTGCATGCTGTCTCCCTGTGGAGTTTCTTTGCACTTGAAGGTCATACATTTAAATAGTCTAAAGGTACTTTGTTTTAGGGGATGAATACTTTTGCTTGGATTATGAATTAATGTACGTTTCAAGACACAATGAATGTAATGAGAAGTTTCAGACTATGCATTTCTCACTGCCTAGAGAGGTAAGGAAGTTCAGACTGTGCTCCTCTAATGGACAACATTAAAAATGGGAGGTCTAGAAGCTAAGGACAGTCACTCTTGATTAAATATGCATTGGTCATTGTAGGATGCAAGAGATTAGTTATGGAAGAGACACATGCTGGATTCATTCATATGGTTTCAACTAATGTTCAGAATTGTAAAGGTTAATTTTATGTGGCTTTCATTTTCGTTATTTCAGTGCAATCACTCTTTGATGAGTACCACTTCAATAAAAACATTTTAAAGAAAACTCTGCATGCAGTAGAGATGATAGATGGAGACACAAATAAAGTCCTACATGATTTCAAGTTTCAAGTGATTTATCTTGCTAAAGGTTGCATACTTAGTGCAGCTAACCACTTTGGTTAGATTGATACAGTTGTTGTTTTAGAGCTTGTCCAAATAGCCTTTTATGTTGCAATCAAGTAATAGATGCAAGATTGACAAGTTACAAAGAAAAGGAGCTTTCAGTCAACAAACAGACTAAAATCCATTATTGTGGTGTGTACACTGTGTCCTGGACCTGTAAACACATCTTCATTGATCCCACAGAAAGATAGAAATATCTCCTCTTGTATAGTTCAATCAAGACCCTTTTCACAGAGGCAAAGTGCAAACAATATTGAAAAAGCAGAAAAAGACTGACATTACAGTCAAACAGTAAATAATGGTTGTGCTCAGGAAGCCTATCTATAACATTTCAAACTGCTGTCAGCTCAGATGAAATGTATAACCTCTCTATTACAACCTTAAGAAAGATCAAAACACAGGTACTGTACATTCCCTTTACTGTCATACCCTTTTTTACCAACTGACTAAATCAATAAGAAAAATATTTTTTTTTTCTATTTTGCATGTTTGTGGAGCATTTAACATATAAAATATCATTGGAAAAAAGACTTGCTTGCTGAATTTTTCTCTAAAAAATGTAGTGTCTGACAAAAAACATTGAAGCATTTTTAGCTCAGTTTCATGTGGTTTAGCAAAGGCATATAAGACAGATGATCTGATAGGACATTTTTCTTTTCATTGTTTTGTTTAATAAATTTTATCATCTACATTAAGCCTATATTTAAAATTATAGGTATAGTCAGAATCTTATTATATCATTAATAAAAGGCATATTCTATTACTTTGCTTCTTTTTGGTCTAGAAACCACACACAATGACTTCCCAGCAAGTGCACCACTCTGGTAAATGACTAGTTTAGCCACCCCTCTCACTCCACATTCCCAAATCCCATTTAAATCCTTGTTTGAAACCTTAAGTGGAATTGAAATCTAGCATAAGCTGTGGTGTCTCTCAACAGTGGCAGTGAATTTTATACATATTGCACCAGGAGGTGCTCATAACTGTAAGGTTCTGCCCACGGATTAAACATGGCCTGTAAAAAGATTAATTTGCTGTTTACAGTTGTTATTGCTCAACTTGAACTGTAATCTAGACAGTGTGAAGTTGGTCCTCACTTTCCTGAACACTGAAAAGGGGCTTTTATGTAATGAATCATTACAGCCACTGGCTAAGGTCACTGGAAATCTGTCCTACAGGAACTTGTGCAAATGCATGGAATTATGATATCTTTTGGAGATATTCTTTTATGAATTGGATTGAAGAGCCATAGCCATTGCTGGCTGACATCTTAGGAGGTACTGCATGGGACTGTGATTATTGTGGTCTATTAATCTACTTCTGTAGAGGAATTACAGGCACCTTTCCTTTGCAGATCACAATAAAACTTCGTTGAGTAATATTTGGTAAGGAAGCAATAATAGCATTTGCTTGGGCCAAGTAGTTTCAATCCACTTGGCAGGTGTTACAGAATCACAGAGTGCTTGAGTTTGAAAGGGACCTCTGGAGGTCATTTAGTCCAGCCTCCCAGCCCAATCAGGGCCACCTAGACCTGGACCAGCTCTATGTCCAGAGGGCTTTTGAATATCTCCAAGAGATATATCCAAAATCTCCCTGGGCAACCTGTACCAGTGATCAGCCGTCCTCAGAGTAGAAACACATTTCCTGATGTTTAGGAGGAACACCTTGTATTTCAGTTTGTGCCAATTGCTCTGGTCCTGTCACCAGTCATTATAAGTTTTCATATTCTTTCATTGCATTGTTGCTTGCTTCCTACCTAGAAACAGTAAGCAGGAATATCTTACAGGACAACATGACTTTTATGAATTCCTTTTTGTTTCACAATCTAAGTGATGCAACTGTTGAAGGAAATTTCAAATTACCATTGGGGTGAAATCCTGGCTTCATTGACATTGAGGGTAATGAGACTGTTGCCAAGGCTGCAGCTGGGCTGAAAGTCTTTGAATCACCAGATCCTTCCTGCTTATCACTTACTCAGCAATATCTGACTTCCTCACAGGACAGGAGATGCTGTGACCCAAAATTAAATTTTTAATATATCCAAATATTTAAAGTCCTTCCAACAGAACAAAAGGTAATAATTATTTTTTATTATTATTGTAAATAAAAGATAAAATAGATATCAGTACTTTCATTATGACAATTTGTAGGGAAAAAATGATAGCAAAAGGATAGTGAATGTTACATACTGCAGCTGGTTAATGTGAAGGAGGGTGAGAGTGAGAAATTTACCATGAAACAGCAGAAAGCTGGATGAATAAATGAGTGGATGATTAAATAAAGACATCAAGAATCTTGAGCAAAAATATGGGTGGATTCCTTTCCAGGCGTTGTATGAATTACTAGATGCGGTTGTGTGGCCTGTGCCAGGGAGAAGTCAGAGCACGCTGCACTTGAAGACTTGTGTCTAATTAAGCCTGAACTTTGCACTGAAGCTTCCTGTTTCCTGTTTATTCGTGGGTGGGTTGTAACAGCTCACTCTTCTATTCATTAGTAATTCTGATTATTAAATTTATTCATTTTCTCCAGCACCTCTCTACTGAAGGCAGTTCAGATGAGGGGAAATTTCCATGAAGTACAATTTCTGCAGTTGCTTGCACAGTAAAGCTCTGGCTGTTAAATTAAGGGAGTTAACAGATCCTGGCAACATTCACAAAAAAATTTTATGGGAAAATTGAGGTTATTAATAGCTTAGAGTCTTAAAAGAGACTTTGGGGGGAAAAAAGAAAACCAAAAAAAAAAAAAGATTTGCAAGTTTAGGACAACACACAATGTAACAAACACTTGCCTGCTTATTATGTGACATCTCTGGTAGATGTGAGACTTCAACTGAAGACCTTCTTCTTAATTAGTCTTCCTAGGTTGCCTACATTCCATGTAGATGCAGCAGGAAAATGAACCTTTAATTTTTTACAAAACCAAGCTAATTATCAAAGTTTTGTCCTGCTCAGATATACATCAGGATAGTTAAAGAATTTACCTAGAAAGTCGGACCCTAAGATTAATCGAAGGCATGAACCAGTAACTCCCATACCCACATGGATGTAATGGACACTCTCTTATTGATATTTGGACCTTAATAATCCTTCACTCTTGTTTTTGTTTCTTTGTGGTTTTGCCTTTATTCCCATCAAAAGTCCTTCAAAAGTGTTGCTTTATAGTGCAGTAGTGTGGAGGGACAGCTGTTAAAACCAGAAAAAAATGTCTGTCCAAATCTCCAGCTCTAGACCCAGTTAAGAACCATGAGGTCTAGAACTGGTATATAATTTTGAGAGTGATGCACTGCTTCTTTATTTGTTGCCTTATCTTTCCATAAAAATAAACCAGAGAGAAGACTTTTCAGTCAGGTTAAGCTCTGGATAAAAATGTCTAGAACAGAAGTGATGGAAATCCTAACTAGATATTTAACTTGAAAATAGCTTGAGTTAGCAAGATTTAACCTCCAAAGTGTCAGATGGGAATTATGCACCCTAAAATATTTCATGTTAAATTCTGAAATCCAAATTTTGAATCAATATCTTCTTGTTTTACCATTCCATTATTCTTTTTTCATGGTAAGCCTGCCATGGTAAGTCACGTCAGGGTTAAATTTAAAAGAAAATCCTGACTGAGGTCTAATATCTGCTCAGGAGCAATGGCATTCATGCTTTAGATAGTCTTATTAGAAACTGCTCATTTTTCAATTTCTTTACTTGGCCATTAAAATTACCTGTGTGCTGGAATTAATTTAGTTTTGTAGCACTGATTGAATAACACAGATTTACCATTTTGGATTCTAAAGTGAAAGAGACTCTTCTTAGTTATTTGCTTTTCTTTTATTGCTAAATACATATACTATTTTAAAATATCCTAATCTGTTTTCATGTTATACTCCATGTATCCTATCTCTTTCCTTTAGGCTGTTCCTCAGAAAGAACTCTACAGGTGACCTTTCTAGAAAGGTAAGAGAATACCAAAGGGAGTCTGACTGTCACCAGGATATAGAAATATACATGATGTTTGATTCTATCTCCTCTAGATAGGTGCCCAGGCCTCCACTTTCAAAAAAGTAATCAGGAGTTTATTTTCCTGTGAAAACAAGAAAGAAATAGTTGGCACTTCTTAAAGCAGCACTGCAGGGGAAACAACACGTAAGGGAGTAGTGAATGTCTTGGTTCAATTTCTATTTACAACCAAGAACCAACAGGATCTCAGGGAGAGGTGGCTGCTGAAAGTCAGGAGAGATACTTCACTTGATATCAGTGGGATTTATACCTAGAATCTAAAGAAATTATTCTACACCTGCACATTCTACATCTGCACTGAATTAAGAGCAGCTTCTGAGCACTCAATATTTATCAGTCCTGCCTATACATCACCAAAGTAGATTCCTCAAATAAAATGCTTAATGATCTGGCAATAAAATATGAATAGGAAAAGTAAAGTTATCAAATAAGGTATTTGCCCATCTCTAATGAGGGCATCTGGTATTATTAGGACAATACCTTTAGACTGCATTGAAAAGAAATAAAAATTAAGCTGGTGAACAACTAGACATATAAGACTGTAGAAATCAGTTGATGTTGCTTGAGAAACAGTTGATTTTCAAGCACTCATAGACTGCTTTCCAATGAAACACCAAGAAGATCAGTGCAAAGCAGTGATTTGGACATGGATTTTTTTTCAACTCTTTGTTGTCTTTGTGCTCAAGAAATAACATTTTTCTAAAATAATATTGAAAATTGATAATTTGAGAGTATGTGTTTCCCTAGAATGTGTGTATAATACACGCCCCAGATAACTGTTAGGCATTCAGTTGATGCACTGAGAGTAGAAACGCTTGTCCTAGGATACTTCTAAAGTAAATGGAGGCAGCAGGCACCCCAAAGTGTGATTCCATTCATGTGAGATCTGAACTGCAGTTTGGCAGTGCCTCTCAGTCTTCATTGACAGTGTAGAGAGCCTCAGGACAAATGTACATCTAAATCCATCCACCTAACTTAGGTGCTCCAGTTAAACATGGAATGTTAAGTGGCATAAACCTGGGCACAGTGAATTGTGTAAATTCTCACTGATGTTTAATTCAGTCCTGTCACAGACCAAGGTCATTATTATACTAAAATTGAATTACAGTCCTTTTTCCATAGACACCCATATCAGATAGCCTCAAGCAGTACTACATATAATAATTAAACAGATACTAACCAAAATAGCATATTCAGTTGGAAAAACAAGCAATGCAATGTATTAATATTGTTGCTGGCAACAAACTTTATGTGCATATTTATTTTTTAATTAAGGGAACAAGAAACACATACAATTTTTAACATTAAGGAACTTTTTTGTATTATTTCTGGCCTTTCGACAAATTATAGTTTAAAATCAAATTATGGAAATTACCTCTATTTTCTGTTATGATTTGTTTTTAATCAGCTAACAATAAACCTTCCTGTGTCTCAGCTTTCATTTGCTTCCTTCAGGAGCCTGTTCTTATGTGTGACATAAGCCTAGATAATGGATTTGGGATTTTAGCACTGGACTAGTGTTGTAAAATGCACAATATAGTGTGTTCAGCCTCTAGGAGAGAGACACCAACTTAAAATAATTGATAAACTATCTCTGCTGGGTGATCCTTGTTTGAGGTACACTCACTGCTGCGTTCTCTCAGAGAGGGTGAATAGCTATGAAACAAAGCCCTTGAAAAATTGCTTGGATTTCATATGACACCCAAGAACAATATGACTTCCAATAGTCAGTTATGCAGTAAGAATTTTGTAGCTTGCTTTCTGTAAAAAATATCAATCATTTGTGATTGAAAAATGAATCTGTAAGGTTAACCTACTCTGTCAAATTTGATTTATTCAGAGGTAAACAACATTCCAAGAGGATTTAGTGAGCCTGTGTTTGGCAAAGGGGTATGTTCAGGTTGTGGCACTACATAGATTGAATGTCCAAACATTTAAAAACTCTTTTATCACTGGCCTGAATACAAAAACGACAGCCTTCATTTGGTGACCTTAGAATGTCCCTGCTATTTGTTATGGGCTTTCTGTATTTAGTTTAACCTTCCATCATGCTGGGGTTAAATAAATGACAAGTTGTTATTTTTCTGATTTTTAGATTAATATTGAGCCATTAAGCTATAAACATATTGAGCAAGATCTCAAGCCAGTGTAAATCAGTGTAGCTTCATTGTTTCCAGTGGAGCTTTGCTGAATTGCATCAGCTACAGGGCTATGCTGTTATTTGGAACAGCACTGTATCTTGCTTTCATACGCAGCTTTTGGCTGGAATGTTTAATCTGTAAATCACAATATTGTCACTCTATTTCTTATCCTAAGCCCTGCCTGCTCATTCAAACATGTCTTTACTCTTGCTTACAGCTGTTCTCCCCTCCTCCTTTCCTTTGGAAACCAAACAATAATCCAGGTAATATACTGGATATTTTTGAGCAGCAAAATTTTGGAGCGGTAACTCCATCTCTGCTGTCTTAAACGTGGACCACATTTAAAGAAAAAAAAATCAAGGCCTGAGGTCAATTTCCGCGCTATATTTACAATTGAAATTACCATAAGCATGCATGCAAATGGAGTGTCTGAACGCAAACCCAGCGAGATGGATGTCTGCCTAAAACAGACGGAGGGTAATTACATGCAGAAATGTCACAGAGCAATTGCGCAGACCTGTAGCCTCCATCTCAGCTGCATTTAGCCTTGGAACGACTTCCCTTCTCTTGCAGGCCATGGTACACCCTTATGGTGTAACTTCTTGTCCTGAGGAAAACAAGCAGACATGCAGATTCTGTGTTCTTTCATTGTTTATATTTGCTGCAGGCAAAGGTGGTTGCTGTTGGGAGAAAAGTAGGAAAAGAATTCACATACAGATACCCTTTTCCAGATCTCTAGCACAATGTGTTGCTGCATTCAGTATCTTCAAGCTTCTAGGTGCTGCTTCCAATTAACCTGGTGCTGCCTCAGATCACACAAAACCCTTCAAACAATGTAGAAAAGTGTATGCTTGGCCTGCTACTCTGAAATTACAAGACAGCTGTGGAAGTGGGGTTTTTTTGACCAACGAGTGGCAGTGCTCTGTGGTTGTGCTAGTATAAAAGCAGTTTTAAAAAAATTACATCCTAAAATAAAATGGTCTTTGAAAGAACAGATAAGGAAAGGTGTCAATTATTGTATAAATTTCTCCTTTTTTTTGCTTCATGTAGTTAACATCAAACTAGAAAGAAAACATATTAAATTATAATATTTCTGTTGATTTTTAATGTTTTTACAATTGTGTTAGAATATTTTTGATAAATTATACAGGTTTATGCTAATTTTATTTTTATCAGATTTATAAGCCTGTCTTGATACATAAACCAAATTTTCCTCATGGAGAAACAAGTTACAAGTTTCTGGTTTATTGTATTCCCCACTTCCTGTCTTAACTCCAGTGCCAAACACAGCCTGAGCTCCTTTTTGGACATTGTGTATGATGAATGTCTAATGTAAATCTAAATCTAAAAGGAAATATTCATCTCCTGCATAACCTGCATTTTTTTTTTAATGTTAAAGCCTTTCTCAATTTAAATACAACTCTAAAATTAAATTGTTTTAAGGAAACTGATGGGCATGGTTTTAGCACAGGTATATGGCAGAACAAATACTACACACTTCTTGAGTATGTTTCTGTGAACCTCAAAGAGTGCATGCAATAGATGGGTGCTTATGCATGCATGTAGAATAATAAATACAAAAATCACACATTTATGAACCTTCTTACTTCTACAGCCTTTTTTCAAGACGATCTGGTTGTGCATCTGCTCAAGCACTGTTCACTAAGGAATCTGAGACACTGTATGGTTTACGTCGTCATCCAATAATGTGACAGTTCTTGGTCTGTGGACCTGCTGGAGAGATTCCTTTTAGAAGTTAATTCCAATTAGAAGCAGTTGCCAGACATTTCTGTGCCACCTGCCTGGTTCTCTGTGTGACACACAAACTTACCTTTCTGTTTTTCCAGTCAATGCACATATTTCATTTATCATATTTATTTTTCGTCTGGTCTAAATACTCCTCTCCTGAGCTGCCTACTTTGTAGCATGGTGGACAGCACTCAGTAGTCCTTCCTAACACCCCCAGGCCACTAAAATACTTCAGAGAAAGAAAAATGTTTTTTGAGGAATTTCCATTTTCCATTTGGTCTTCTGCTCATGTGGGTCCCTAAAATGCCTTTATTCATGCAGCACAATGCCAGGTGCTTTTGCCTAGAAGCTCCCAGCCATGGATGAGTCTCATGGGTCAGTGTGCTGCCTGGGTCCAGCAGCTGACCCCAGTTTCCTGAAAACATGCTTAGATTGTAGATTGGTACAGTGTAATTTTACCATTTTTGTATTTTCTGGGTAAGAAAATACATTTTTAAATCGATGTCTTTTTTTTTAAATTTTTGTTCTGTGGAGTGACAGAAAATATGCTTGCCATTAACATGACATACCTCAGGTTTGCCTGTTCAGTGTTTTCTTCATTGTTTAGAAAATACTGCATCTCAGTGTATTGTTTCTGAAAACTGAAGAATTGGTTACAGGCAGGTGTTGCAAGATGGATCCCTTAAAAGCACATAGCTTGTGACCTATGATACCATTGCTGTTAGTATTCCTGGACCTTTCTTATGGGAAAATAAGAACTAAAAAGAGATGTCAAAATTTGGGTTTAGCGTGATCTGGTTTATGCTGCAGCATTTCTCAATCAATGGATGGATACCATACTGATGTGTTCTGCCACTAAGCCCCTTTGCTCCTTCTCACATGTAAAATTGTGCACAGAAATTCAGTTATGGTGTCATTTCCTTTATCATCTTGGGTGTGGGTGGCTCTGGTATGTGAGTCTGTATCATTCCAGGTACAACACAGGTTTCACCATCACATGTGGTGGAGAGGCCAGTTGAAATTGTGTTCCTGGGAGCTCTAAGGAGCTGACCAGCCATTTGCCTTGGAAGCCTTTCCACACAGTCTGGAAGTTCATGATAAAATACTTTTCTGTGGTGACTTCCAATCCCATTCAGCCACTGTTTGCCAGCAAAGCAGTGATTTTCTTGTTATGAATATTCATTTCTTGTTCTTCAGTGTATAAGCTTACATTGTGCTATGCTGACATTTTGCATGGATGGACCCAGCATGCTATGTCATCTTGACTGCTCACCGTGGCTTTCCTGATCTCTGTGCTACCTGCCACTTCTATCAACCTTGATAGTTTATTTACTGCCATATGGTGGATGCAAATTTTAAATAGGGTCAAGCCCAGTGTCAGTTTCACATACTAGACACACCCTCATTTTCTGGTAATTCTTGGCTGAAAACCACCTGTGGGACCTGTCTGCTGGTCAATTATTAGTCCACTTAACCACATAGCTTACCCTGCCTGAAAATTTACTGTTTACTGGACAAAGCTGTTTAGTGGAAAAAGTTGATTTGGTTTTATATCTATATAATTTATCAATGTCTATATCTATATCTACATCTACATCTCTATCTATACTTGTCAGCAATGTAGTATCTGTTCTTCACATTTGTAACAGCTGTGTAAATGTCTCAAGCCTTGTTTCCTTTTGAAAACAGATGTATTTGTCTCCATTTCCTGACTTTTTTCTATGTCCTCTGCTAATCACTTCAGAAAACAATTTCTGATTTCCACTGAATTTCATACGCAATATCTATTGGATAGGATACCAAATAAAATAAAAAATGTTTTTGAGGTCCCAAGTGAAGAAGAAGGACTGTCTGATAATTCACATCTTAAAAGACACCAGAAAGCACATCTGGGAGAGATGCTCATTTATTCACCCCATTGCTGCTGTTTTAAAATGTGGAGTACCCTGAATGATGTTGAGGTCAGTGACAAGGCAGAATAAGTGCTATTACTCTGAGAGTTTGTCCATTTCCCCTTTCTCAGGTTTGAGGCAGGATATGCAACCTTCCACCCTTACACTCTGTCCATGCATAAACATTGCACATGTTGAGAAATAAGAAATTTTTTTTCTGATTATTATGTGCAACTATTAATTTTCACTCTCTTCATTGCAATTGTAAAGGGGGAGTAGAATGCTGACTGGTACCCAAAGGCTGTGGGTCTTATTATTAATGGAATCAGTCAATGAACAGAATCCTCCTCATGTTTCAGTATTCAGTCTTCATTCACCATATCACTGTACATGTAGGAATACAAAAAGTGCAACAACAGTGCCAAACATTGGCAGATCAGTATGTCACATGCTCTACTAGATGGTAACACTGGTTATGTCAGGTCTCAATCTCCCTTCTTCACACTTTCTTCATCATCTCATATTGCAGACTGTAAACAGGACTCGAGTCTCCTTGCCTGCTTCATGTGTCTGGCACAGGATGTGATGCTGGACAGGAAGAGAGCAAATGGCCAGTGTTGAACCCTAGGCATGTGTTTCTTAGGCATGTCCTGGGCTGGCGTAGCGTTAAGAGCCATTGTCCCATAGACATGGGTGTCTACAATTGCATTAATGTATAGGGTGCATCATGCCCCTCCTCATGTAGCTGTGTTTCATACCTACCCCTACTCATGTGACACGGGCTCCTCACACCTTGGCATGCCACAAAGGTAAAAAGCCTACTTCTGGTTTGTGGAAAACCATAGTTGTGCAACTTCCGAAACAGCACTGCTGAGTAACTTACTGCACTGGAGTGAGAGAAAGCCTCAGGTTTCAACAGGGGATGGAACAGAAAAGGGAGCTCAAAGTGGCTGCTGAGGGACAGGCTGCAGAGCTACAGCACAGATTGCAGGCTCCTGTGCATGTCTAACAAAGCTCTGAGTAATACAGCTCTGCTTGCTTGTCATGTTACCTAGGGCAGTAACAGAACACGTGTGGAGGGAGCCCCGAACCTGCAGGCAGACCTGGAAATGCAGCAGCAGCAGATGACAAGAGTGCTCACCCCACCACACTGCTCTGGGGATCTCTGCCAAATGCTAACATGCCTATCAGGGAAGCCATGCTGTAATTTAAATGCTTGTGTCTTCAGGGCTGCTTGGTAAGAGACATGAAGAAGTTAACTGTTTTTAGCTGAAATAGCTTCCATAGAGAGTTTTGGTGGAGAATATAAAGGAAAGTGCACACAGTATATCATAACCATCATGGATAACCTACAGAGTATTAAATGTAAATGCCATGTTTGCTGGGTGCTGCTTTTCACTCTTTTTTCCTCTTTCTTTTCTGTGTTAATACAATAGAATGGAACATGGGCTTTAAAGGAGTCCTTGGTTTAACTTTTATTTTAAAAGGAATTTCTTTTATATTCTTTGGAAACTATGTACATTATGACTTTCAAAGCACAGTGCTTACAGCATTGACATGCTCATTGGCTTCAGTAGTGCCACAGCTCCAGTTTTATTTAGTTTGTGGTATTTGTCAGGATGTAGGCTTTTCTTGGGTTTTTTTCAGAATGTGCAAAATCAATCAAAAGTATGATTTGATCAAAGTGAAAATATTGTACAGAGCTTTGTGTGCTAGATGTGGACTTATATCATCTGACTTTTTCCACACATAGAGCTTGCCACCACTCTATAGAATATTTACAATACACTCCTTGATCAATATTGTAACAATTACAGAGAATGCATTGTAAATACAGTAGAGAAAGAGGCAACCAGAACATAAATGGAATTACTTTGTTTACTTGAATAGTCCCTGAGCAAATTGTAGTCCATGAGAAAAAAAAAATCCATAATTTCAAACCATTTTGCACAATTGACAGCCCCAGGAGAGGAAAAGATTAAGGAACAGAAAGATTCCCTACCTTGGCACTAGAGAAGACTTGTTTTCCCTTTGCTTACCATCATCAGCTTGGAGCTGCAGACTGTATTATTCAATTGTTGTATATAGCTGGTAAATTACTTTGAAATGTGGTGTTTCAAAGCACTGTACCAACTGGATTTTGTGTTGCACAAGACAGTTGCTTATTATTGTGGCTACCAAGGTTCTGTGTGGCAGGACCCAATGTTCAGGACTTAGAAGAAATCGCAGTCTTAGGCTGACACTCAGTCTCTTGGTGTGTGGTATAAGGTAGGTGGTACTGGTGCAATCCATATGCCTTCTGAATGGGAATTAGGATCTGAGGCATCCTGATTTTTCTAGTAATAGGACTTTTTAGAATAAATATTCTATAATTTTCTTTCTTTTACTAACAGTTTCTTCTAAAGCAGATCTATATTTTTTTATCAATCCAGGGGTTATTTTTTTAACACAAAAAATAGGTTCTTTTCTTCCAGATAAACTACATTTTTCAGCAATTTTTATTTCCAAATCTATAGGAACAAGTCTAAATATGCCATAATAGAAAAAGGAAAGGCTTATTTGTATAATAGAAAAATTACTTTTGAACTTTCTAGATTGTGTTGTTATTGGAATGTATATACAAAATCATAAAGGTTTTTTGGTGAGAATGGTCTGAATACTGAATTCACCTGAAGATGCAACTAAAATCTTAAACAAATATGAAACTGTTAAATTCACATGTACTAGGGCTTCCTATTTGCAAGTTTTGACAAATAATAAAAAATACAAAGCTCTTCAATGCTTAAAAATTTGCATGATTTTTCTTTCTTGTAAGCAGTGCAAAATAAGCATGGAATAAACGTGTGTTTTGTGTCTCAATATAGAGTAGAAGAGACCATTTAATACACATTCAGGGGCTACTGTGGTGAACACATGTAAAGGAGACACAAATAGGAGAGAATGTTATGAATAACTGCATCTGTATGGGGAAAATGCAGGTATGAACCTGCATACCACTCTGTTTTTCAGTGTTCATAACTTGCCTGTCTAATGTCCAAAATATTTGAGTCATCAAAAGGAGATGCAGAAGAGAAAAGTAACTTGGATGACCAGTCACACTGAAGAATACACTGAAAGAGTCAAAATTAACACATTGCAAATAATCTGCCACCAGCTAGTAATTTAAATTTTAAAATAGCTAATGATGAGAAAGTGGGGAGCATAAATCAGCTGCTTCTTCAGGGATAATATGAAGGTCTGTGTTGCACTGATTATAGGCAGTGAAGAGTCCAAGCCAAGTCTCCTTTTTACATCCCTTTAATGCTTTCTGGCCCAGACAATTCCATAAGGTAGCCATGCCATGTGATATGTGGCAGTGGTGTATCATCGCAGCATTTCTGTAGTAATAGCAGACAAAGGCAGCATCCTTACTAGCCACAAAAGACTTTTCCTTTGGAGAAGCTTGGTGACTACAATGCTAAGACCTCAACCTTGAAAAAGCAAACACTAAAGATCTCAATTTTCCTGGTGTTGGGCAATTCATGGAGGTTGGCTTCACACCTGAAGCATTGCATTTAGCTGAGAGAGCACCTAGAATAGATGTCCAAAGTAAAGTCTAATGAACCTAGGACAAAATACCCATATAGTTTTAAAATTTTGGAAGAAATTTTTGCACCTGGCAGGCATTTTTAAAATAAAGTTGCACAAGTCAGATGCACTGGCCTCAGAGGGGATACACAAGTTTATAGCAGCTGAGAATCTGGACCTTTGTATGACAAAAATGGAATTAGATGAAGTTCATTATTCTAAATGTCACTTTTATAATAAAAAAGAACTTGACAGTGACTGCATGACAAAACCTGCTATGAAAGGGTAATGAGGGGTAAAAGACAAAGGAAGTCTAAATAAGTCCTTTTACCACAAAACCAGAGAATAATAAGCAGAAATTGTAATGGATGTAGAGGAGAAAGAGAAATCTATATTGGGCACTTTTTCTGCCAGGAAAAGACTTATTTAATTTAACAGGGATTAAACCCAATAGGTTTCTATACAGTCTGTGGAGGATTCCTTAAAATTATTGTAGAGAAAAAAATATCACTTTAACACAAAGCACCTAAATTGACAATGGTCACTCATCAGTGTGGTAGTTCTGCTTTTCCTGCATGTGGCTTCTCTGACTTTCAAAAGTATAATCACAGAGGTGGTCAGAGAATTTATTTCAGTACAGATAGGCTTCTTCAGCTAATTTTAATCTCACTAGAGGGGTTAACATTAGCTAAGAAGCAATAACTTCACTTTTTTTCAAAGGGTTGCCACTTAAATAAATATGTTGTGGTTTTGGTAGGCCAGAATGTTCCCCATTACTTTAGGTGATTATAATTTTTTTTCCTTTTAATGAAGAATGTCCTACCTCCTAGCTGTTATCCTCCCCCCCTGCCAGTTGCATTATTGCTTATTGTTACGCTGTCTTGCATCATCTGTAGGATCCTGTGAATAGTGACTAAATAAAATACTTGCAAAGATATTCAACATTAGAATTTCTCTCACTATTCCATTCCATAAAAATATTATTACTGAAATCTAAAATAAGATTCCACACTATTGTGGGAAACAGAGAAAATTGCCATTTTAGATTCCTCAGTAAAAGTGAAGAAAGTTTTTGTATGGTTATTTATTAAAACATGCCCCAAACAATACCTTAACAATACTTGTACATTGTTAAGAGAAAGTGGGAAAACTTAGGTAAGGGGAACATTATTTTCTGTAATTTGTATTTATTAGTTCCATATAGTTTCCATCATCCTGTGTGAAAGTCAGCTTAGATTAGTGGACTACTAAGCACCAACATGCAAAAAGGGCAACATTATTTGAAAAATAATGAATCTTGTGATGAGTTTTTTTATTTTAAGCCAGATGCTTAAAATCATGGGCAATACATTGTTTGTTGTGATGCCTATGGCATGGTTTGTATATAGTGTAGCTTGAAAAGCCTACCATACAGTTCTGATGAGACCAACTTACAAATCAGTTTCTCAGAAATGAGAATTATTAGAACAAGCAATAACATCCTAATTTCTACATGACAGCTAGAGTAACACTTAAAAACATTCTGCATTACAGATAAATACACCGCTCATTTTCACAAATGGAGTCTGTTTCAATTCTCAGCTGTTGGATGATGATTTGACTTGGAGCAAAGGCAGCATAATTGGGTAACAGCTGAAATGTGCTTCATTGTAAAGGGTTGAAAGATCCATTGCTGGATTTTCAGGAGTGTGAATTACAATTCCAATAATATCAGAAGCAACTAATTCTATTCTTTAGAAGTAAGAACATAAAAGAAGTTTCAGGTTTTCTTATTTCAAGCTTTAATTGAGGCCTAGGTTGTAACTCATTTTCATCCCTGAATGGGTGGTAAAAACATACACAGTAGGTAATTCACACTACCTCAAAAACTGTTAGTGCCACAAGAAGACTAATCAGGGTAAGCTTCCAGTAGCAAATTATCAGCTACAAATTAAAACCTTGCCGCCTGTCTGCTAAAGCAACCTTTCCCCCCCACCCCAACATATTTGCCTGATTAGTAACTGTTGGATTACTACAGGATATGAAGAATAGGGGGTTGATCTGAGAAAACCTTCAAAACATTATGTTTCGTAAGTGAACAGGGAACAGCTTTAAGCTCTTATTTTTGTTTTACTGCTTCATTTATGGCATTTTGAAAATCTACCGGTTTTTTCAGTGACACACTTGAAAATAAGTCAAGGAAGCGAGATTGATCTATATTTTTATTTAATTTGTAATGCATCATTGTAGGCTATAAGTTAAGGGAAAATGTGCATACATTTAGCAAAGCAGCCATACTGCTGTGGATATTTATTTAGGAAGTGACCTATCCCATCCTCCATGTGAGTCCTTTGCCCTTTCCAGAGACACATTAAATCAAAAGAGTACTGTCTATCACTAGGAGCACTGAATTCCCCAAAATTTTCAGGCAGCTATGATGCCTAGCAGAGTTTCACTCCCTTTGAGGTTAACCATTGGATTCATTTAGTGCCTGAATCAACATTTCTAGTTTTCTGTTGTGCTCATCATAGCAATCTGGTTTTAAATTAGATTGGAAGTCAAAATTAAATATAATTCCCCACTCCCACCAATAAGGGAATGAAACATAGAAGAGCAAGAAGTGAGCAAGTTAAGGATAAGGTCTCATATAATATGAAATATTCTCAATTTGATCTTATACCTCTGAATATCTTTCCTGAAAGCATCTAAATAAAAAAGGGATGGGGGAAAATGATAATTCAAATGTTCTTTTTGGGAATAGTGTCACTGTTCCCTTTCCTGACTCATGAGTTATTTAAAAGTGTTAGAAATATTTGCACTATGCACTGAGAGAGCAGCTTTTCCGATATTGAGGGTGGGAGATTTTACAAATCACAGGAGACTTGTTCTCTGCCTTAATCTCTCCACACAGAGTCAATTTGCAGTGGTTTGGGGATTTTTTGGTGGGTTTTGGTTTTTTGGGTTTTTTTTATTTTTGTATGGATGTATAAGTTAAAAGCGCAGTGATCCCTGAAAGAAAGGATTTTCTGCTCTCTTTGCAAGCCCCTTATTTGTGGGTTGCTATATACCTAGTGTGAACAAACAACTTACAGCCAGAAAATGCCATGAATATCCCTCCCAAATGCCCATTTTATGCTGTGGATTCTGTTTCATAGACTTGAATTCCACAAAGTGCTAGGGCTTGCATATAACTCCAAACAGTCTGTTCACTCTTTAGCTTCAACATGGGGTTGTGTGCTGTGTCCTTCTACAGCTAGTCATTACGATCCTTTGTGGACTCCAGTGATACAAGTAGCACAGCTCATCGCTGAATCCTTACCAGTGGCCAGTGGAACTGCAATGAGTAGTGAGTAGACAGAGGATCATTTCTAGGGAAGGTGTTTTTCATCTGAAGTTAGGTCATGTGCTAATATTGTAACCTTCACCCTTTGTCCAAAGCCTATTCAAAAAAGAAATAATGATTATTTCTATATTTGTCATGCATGGATGCTTTTTCAAACGTATTTTATATTTTCAAGGGCTTCATTATTGCCCCTGAAGGGAAAAAAAAAACAAACAACCAAACAAGAATCCAGGATAAGACCCATTGTTCTGCTGGTTCCTCTTTGTCTGGGAGCAGGTAGCTCTGTGCCATTTCATGACAGTGAAGTATATTGTGTATTTAATCAAGTCAAAGAGTACCCGAGCCAAATTAAATGAATCTGTTATGCTTCTATACTTCCAGATGCTTCTCTTAATTATGCTTCCTAAGTGTTGGGACTTTTCATCAAACTAGTCATCATCTTGCATCAGAGCCTGGGTGAGTCCTAGACAGCCAAAGCAAAACACAATACTTTTGTTTTTGAGGTTCCTGACTGTTCCTCATATGTGTTAAGATATACATGAATGCTCATTAAATCTACTAAGATAACTGTTTGATGTGTTACTCAATAGATGAAACATAAAACTGTTCTTAAAAAAAATCAGCAAAATTGCTTGGAGGAACAACATTTTCATACATCAGCCCATTCTTTATGTTCTAAAGTGCAATTTACAGGACTGAACTAAAGCAAATGTCATACCTTTAATTTCATAAAAAAGTTATGTACAAGTCTATTATTCAAAATAATCACATAACTGGGAAATTCACTGAACAGCTACCTTTCTGCTCAGCAGGGTGCCATTTTATAGACTTTAAAATTCACTAAGTTCAAGCAGCTTTCGTTCTCAATAATACATGTGCTAAATATGTCACATTAAAAGTGCTTTTGGCATGTAAATGATCCGTTTTCACATAGAAATGCTTTTAAAAGAATCTGAGCTCACTTTTTTGGAAATTATAAGTGCATTGAATTTCATTGTCCTACAGAACCATGTAGAGTTGATCGAAGTGAACTACAATGACAAACCAACCCTTGTCAGCCCTTATATTTATGTATCATTTGAGCTGTCAGAAGTATATTTAGTTGCACTTTCTTATACATATTTTCTACTCAGTTCAAAAAAATAAGAAAAAATTTGGTGTAAGGAGGGGTCTGTGGGTTTCTTTTCTAGGCCTAAGTGCTCACAAGCACTTCTGTGTATCAAAAGTTAACATTTCCCTGGAAGCCTTGCAACACGTTAAACTGATTACCTAAGCGAGTTAATTTTTTTCTTAGAACTCAGCAGTACTTCTACCACTGCTTTAATGTTGAAAGATAAGGCAAATGTTTTACAGGTGATTTAGGATGCTTATCCTCCAAAGAGCGAATTCGGAATTCTTATGCATAATATGAATAAAACTGAAAGCATAATCTCTGTCTCTCACTGCTTCATTATACTGCTGCATACTGAACAAATACTCCATCCTCTGTATACTGCAGAGTGAGCTTCTTTCATGATGGGTTGATTGTAGCTATTTCCATTCTCTGTACCTCCATGTAAGAGACCATGATAATGGCAGGCACATCTACCTTTTAAAAATCTTTTGTTCTTTCTTACTAGAATAAGTAAAGCAACTTGAATGCTGTTTGGAAGTCATTAAGGTATTATTCTGGTTCCCTATAATACCTGTACATGGCTCCAGGGTTCTCACAGATAGGTGTTTAAGAAAACAAACTGTCAGAATGTTCACTTCTTATTTTAAATATAGAAACCAGGATTTTAGAGATGACTCAAAAACAAAAACAAACAAAAAAATTAAACTAGAAAGACTTGGTTTCAGAGAAAGAGAAGAAAAATAGGAAAGAAACATACGTATCTATAGCTGCTACTCTAAAATTAAAAGCTGTACCTCTGAGCCGGCTGTAGGATTTCATTTAACTTGCTTTTAAAAAGTGAGATGTACCTTGATTATATATTGACATATATAGGTGAACATTTCTCCATTGCTGTTGTCTGTAATTCACAGTGCAAATAGAGTAAAAATGGGGGAAAGTGAAGTGGCATAAAGGCAAAGGCTAAGTATCTGTGTTTGGTACATTTTTAATTGCCATTTTAAATCAATTCCTTTGTGTATTGGTAATATAACATCAATCTTTTCACTATTTCGATTTTTGAGTGACACAGAAACTGAAATATTTTTCTGTCTCCTGAGCCAATGCAAGGTGAAGAAGCGCTTAGACTTACATTTCTCCTCTTTCTTTTTTTACACGTTCCTCGTATATCATGTTTTATCTAAAATTCATCTGAACTGGGAATATTGGTTGATCCTTTGAACATGGAATAACTGACAGAAAGACCTTCAAAAGCATTCAAGCAAAATATTCCAGCCCAGTAATGGCTGCCTATCAACTGGTTATAAGCAGCCATCTGCTCCAGATAGTGCCTCTGGAGAAGCAATTGGCCAAGGCATCCTGAAAGTTGTCTATTTGGCTGTGCTGATGTGTTTGCTAGATGTCAGCAGACATTTTAAGCCTTCAGGGCTCTCAGATTAGCTATTGTAATTTTTTTTTTTTTTACCAAGCATCAGATTGCTAGATTTCTACTGCTTTTGTAATACCTTTTAATAATGAGGAAAACCATTGTATTGAAGTGTCAAATATTTGTTTTACCATCTTTCAGCTTTGTGTAATTATTTCAACAGTCATGACCTTGTCTTTCAGGTTCTAAGCCACAATAAGACATGTAAAGGACAATAACCTACTTAATCCTGGTTTTCCATCAAAAAATTTCCTAATCAATGTTTAGGATCTGAGTCTGAACTGATGGTGTCCACATATTTCTACCTCTTAAAAATAGATAAACTTCTACTGAAAGAAATGCTTTACAATGTCCATTCCAGAAATGAGATGTGAAGAATGACCTCAGAATATGTCTAAACACAAATACGGTCTAAAAATATCTTGAAACACGAAGAAATTTCTTTAGAAATGTTACTTTTATATGTGAAGTATTTATAACTTCTAGTTCTCAACAGCTATAACTCGGTATGGGGTGTTTCTTATATCACATATATTGTCTCATACCCCCTATGAAAGTTTCACACAGAATAAATAATAGGAGTCTACAGACATTGCATTTACTTCCTAGAAATCAATGTAAATCTGATAGTCTTTAGTAAAGTACTATATCTTTTTGTCTATTTTTTAATCCTTTGGCATAATATTTTATCACAAATCCTGGGGTTCTTTATTTATTTCATGAAGGTAAGTAGTTAATAAAAATATATATTTTAATTTTAAATAAATTCCATTGAACTTTTTTTATGGATTTGTTGATCCAACTCAAACTTGGTGCCAGGAAAAAGCACTTTCATATATTTCTGGCTTCATACAAATTCTAACTTTGTGTCTGGCATTCAAAGACATTTATGGGGATTTTTGAATTACTGACATTTTTAGGCCTTTAGATGTTGCGGATGCAACTTTCAGTACACTGAAAGTACTGATTTACTTTTTAACTTTCTGCAGTATATTTTAATAAAAAAGAAAGTGAATAACATTGCTTAACTTTGAACATAAAAGAAATCTCGGTCTCATTAAGTCAACAGTAATGCTCTCCTTAACTTCAAAGGAGACCATGATTTCATCCAACATATCTAACAGTTCCGTAAAACACACAATGAAAATCACTTTACAATATTGGCAGTCAGAGCAGGCATTTTGCATGCATCTCAGTAAAGAAAAGGCACAAGCGTTCTCACTTATTTACTAATGCATGACAGCTAAAAATTAAAAGAGCAGAGGAATTTTTTGAGAGACATTGTGTTAGGACCCTGGGAATATTAAGTGTGCACTGTATCCATTTCAAGTGAGACTTAAAATCTACGCTGTGAAATCACAGTTATGCTATTCTGAGTACTCCCTTATTTCCTGGCTATGAAATATGTTGCATGATTTCTCTTCATGAGGGCACAATGTTCAGGGTGTGTGGGTCAAATGCACACACCAGCACAAGCAACCCATTGGGCTCAAAGCAGAAAACACACCAGTAGAGTTTCTATTGGGCAGTAAATTCAGTCACCTAAGTGTTAATGCATATTCTGTTAGTCATTTTTTTATGCTGATGGTAAAGCAAGTCTAAAGGCATACCTTGAAAAAAACCTGCAGGAAAAGACAGATGCATTATGGTGAATTTTAATATGGCTATGTGTAATTACTTTAGTGTATACTTTAACTTACTTAAACTTGAAGTGGGACAAAGGACTCGAGAGGAATAATTTCAAAGCTACGGGAAAAAAATGTGTAGAATTTTTTTAATAATATGTAGAAACAAAGAAGAAAACTCACCCAAAAGCTAATGTTTTCTGTCACTGACTCTGATGGTACCACAGTCAGTGTCAAGAGTAGCTTTTTAATAATGAAGACATAGTTTGAGAGAATTAATTGAATACACAATGATGCTGACCTTATGGAACAACATTTTATGACTGCTCATATGTCTCAAGTTCTTAATTGCGGATAAACACTTTCCATTTCATAAGAAAGGCTTTCCAAACCTCTGGTGAATTACAGTAGTCTTTATCTGGCAATATTTTCCACTCTGAAAACAGTTGTATGTTGATTTCAGCTGAGTCCTCATAGTGACAATATTTTCCAACCTTCCCTTTGCATAAAAAAGGAGGCCTAACACTTCCACATTCCTACTTAGCACCAGAGTCATCTGCTTAAGCAAGGCTGAAAAGCTTCTTTATTCTCTCTACGAAGAGTATGACTGATACCAGGTTGGTAAGAATGGTGTGGGATGATGATTCAATATATCATCCTCCTGAATCTTACAAAAACTAAAAAAAAGAAGCATTGCAAATGCTGATGGACAATTTTGTGTCTGGGTCTTTGGCAGCCAGTCTCTGTTCTTCATCCACAGAGGGTGTCAACAAGTGTGTCATTACTGCATTCTCCCCAGGTATGTCAACCCATGCTGGTTCTGCCTCTGCAGCTCCTCACTTGTGTGTAGCCTGTATGCCCATCTTTAATCTCCTTATCTGTATCTAGCTCATTTATGCTGGGGAGGAATTTTCAGGAATTCCCTTTCTCAGCTGTTAGTTATTGCAGTGGGGCTGAGCCATGCTCTCTGCTTTCATGAGCAACTCTAAGGCTTTTTCACCTGAAGCCAAGCAGGTTGTTTGAACCATTGCTGCATCATCATGAACTGTGGCTTAAGCTACCATGTCTCTGTCTTCACATTGGAAACAACAAATGCTGAGATTCAGTTATTGTGTCAGAGATGGTGAAATTCAAGAGCAGAGTTCACATTCTTCCTTTAGTTGGGTTCCTTACCTCTGGCTCAGATCAGTCTCCACTATGCATTAGTATTGGATATTCAAGTGATTCCCAGGGGCACTTCTTCTAGGACAGATTGAGCATCACTGCAATTAAGGACTTTTAAAGCCTTCTGATATAATAAAAAAGATGCCTATATATATATCTACTGCTGGCATTAAAAGCCAACAAGTCTCCAAAATAGAGCACAAAGGCCACCATTATACATGGGTGTATAAGTAATGGTGCATTCCATTTTTTATTGAAGAAGATGAAAGAAAACGTATTTTCTTAAAATAACAGAACTTAAACAGAACTTACCTATTGAGGATAAAATGGATTTTCTGATCTTTACAATATGTGTAAAACAATACTGCAGAAAATTGGTGCTTCAATAAATTGTGCTATTGTTTGTGAAGAGTCTTGTGTGTGCCCGTGTCATAGAGAAATCCTTTGTAATTCTTTAAGTGACTATAATAAGGCTGTTTATTCTGGGGTTTGGAGAGTTTAGAACTGCTGTGCAGAAAGCCTGCAGCATTCTGTGAAATCACTGTTTGGCACAGCAGCTATTCACTTATAGGACCATAGTTTCCTCCAGGTTCTCATTTCATGCACTTGGCCATGGGAATACTAATCTCTGACTGGCATCCAAGAGCACTACTGCAATACAGCAACTGCTAGTTAGGCAGGGTCTAGTTGTATATTCACAAGCATCAGTGTCCTCATTTTGGAAGACAGTCATGCTTCCCATTCCATCATGTTTATATTGCTCCTCTTCTAGATACAGCTCCTGTCTCCACTGTGAAAGATCATCTGCTCACAACACGGTCAAACTACTGCAGCTGAAGTACAAGAGCAGTACTCATGGTTTGGGATGCTTTAATATACTCTGATTTATTTGGCAATTTTGGATGCTCAGTGGGTGGTTGATGGTTGTAGAAAGCATATAGTCATCACTAAGATCTGCTAACTGAGGGGCAGGAAAATCTACACACACACCACAATAAACAATTTCCTCTCCTGAATTAGGACATGACTGTAGATTAGAACCACCTCACCCACGAGAACTTGGACCATTAGTTTCAGGTATAATAGTACCTGACTATATGTCCCACATTACTTGCACTTGAGGAGTATCATAACATACTTCAGAAATAACAGAATTTGTCAAGCTTGCTGCTCTCACTGAATCTGAGTAATTCCCATAGTCAAGAAGTTCAGGCTGTATTGTCTTTCTGTCTGAAAAACTTTAATAGCAATTTTTTATTAGGAAGCAAAAGTTGCACTCCATTTCAGCAATGTCAAATTTTAGTAATAGTAAAGCTAATCCATATATTTAACATTAAGAAATAATGAGATACCTAATGGGAGCTCAAACACACACTTTAACTGTAGAGGTAGTTTTGCATTTTAAGATTTGTCATTTTGCTCTTTCAAGGTTTGAAAATGTGTTTTGAATATATTTTGAGCAAGAGTGTGAAAAATAAGAGATTACCTAATGTTTTTGTTTACTATGCAACTCCTTCCATACACACACATTCAATTATTAAGAGCACTAAACATTTTCTGGTGCTCCTGTTTTTCAGTACAGGCTTTGCCTGCTTTCTGTTTGCTGCTTACAACATAATGACATCTGCTGGAAGAGGTCACTACTAAAAAGGTGTTACCAACTGAGAGAGAAGTTGAAATCCAATCTGGATAAACGTATGTTTGAATCTGTACCAGTTATCACCTAAATGTGTATTTACAGCTGAGAGATAAGTAGGTGAAAACAATAAAAAACTGTACTACCTAAAATGTATTCAAAAAGGGATATTTAAAATCATAAGGGGAAAAAAAAAAAAGGAAAGGAGAAAAAAAAGAATGAAAAAGGCAAGTCAGTGCTGAACTTAAAGGGATAGGGATGCATTCCAAAGTACAATTATATTGATTTGACTCATGTGGAGTAGAGCTGATCAGTAAAAGCTGTTTTCTTTCACCTGAAACATCTTGGGTTCAACATAGTACCACTTAAGCCAAGAAAGGACTTCTGGGGACTTTGTATGATTTCTGGGAATTTCTCTCAGGTCTAGAGCAGGCAGTTTCTACATTACCTAGCAATTTGGAGCAAAACTAGTTAACCAGCTGTTTGTTATTGTTAGTGCTGCAGCAGCCCTTCCTGTTTCAGTTACACATTTTCAATGAATTTACATCAGATGACATTTGGCTGGTTACCTGACCAAATGTGTTTGGTTACAAACAGTTTGATACTCTGGAAAGAAAAACCACTGCATTCACCAGGGAGAGCCTGTGGTGCAGCCCACATCCCTGATGTGAAGGTTGTCTGGGTTGCCATTGGAGTGACTGGTTTTTTCATATGGTTTATCCTCTCTGCCTTTGAAAAAATGGCATATTCCCTGTTTCTTTCTCCATGTCAATCTACATTGGTGATCTATTCAACTGACAAGTACTGATGTAGGGCTCTAGAAGCTCCAGTCTCCATACTGAAGTTAGCCATGTTCTTTAATCTAGCCAGGTCCAAGCAGTGTACTTCCCTTTTGGTGATCAGGCAGCCGGTTGCAGACACCAACTGAGTGTCTCTACTGAGCAGCCTGCAACCATCAATAGCCACACTCCTGTCATGGTATTCATCCCCCCAAATTTCAGGAATGGCAAGAAGAACATACCTTTCCAGTAGCACTTCAGCTTCCAACTCCTCCTGCTTGTTGCATGCTGTGTGCATTGGTTTAAAGGCATCCCAGCTGGGTTGTAGGCCAAATGGCTGTCCTAGAGAAACACACCTTCATTCCTTTGAGATAATCTTCTGATGTTTCCCTGTTGGCTTTTATTTCCTTAGGAGTCCCTGGCTTGTCCCCATAAGACTTTGAGTGTGTTCCAGAGGGTTTAGCACAATTCAGAGTCAGCAAATGGAAGATGCACTTCAGTTGGATTATTGACTTCACCCCCAAACTTGACATGCTGCCCCTTGGTTCTTCTCTGGTGAGCTTGACTTTATCCCCATCCCACTTCAAACCTAGATTAAAACCCTCTCAATCAGCCCTGAAAACTCCCAGGCTAAAATAGTTTTACCCCTTTTTGACAGGTGAACTCCATCTGGCTCCAGCGTTCTTGGTACTGTCCAAACCACACTGAGAGCAAATGTCCTTTCCAAGGCTACTTTAACTCTTCTGACTTTGTGTTGCAAATCAACATGAAGATAATTTTATATTAAATGTTTGGAAAATTCAGGAATGTACAAGCAGGATGGATACACACTTGAAAAAACGAAAGAGCGAATTTAATAGCAGAGCTGCAGATAAAACTTTAGAGGTCAAAAATACACAGAAGAACAATAAACACCACAGTGATACAGGAAACAGTATAATGAACAGAATAAACATTGTACTAGCAGTTGAAGAGTAGTAAACACTGCTGAGATATTAATCAAGAGGGAATGTGGTTTATAGCTGGATTTGCCTTGAGACAGTGTAAGTTATAAACACATTTGTATAATATATTTTTGTTTCTAATATTTTCACAGCCACCAAAATGAATATTTAATAAAATAATTAAAGGCTTACCCTTTTTGATGTGATAAGAAACTAAGAAACAAAGTCCCTCACTAATAGTTCATCTTTGTGGGAATACTTATCATTATTTTGACACAAAGCCTGAATTATTATTGAAAGCAAATAGAGAAACAAGGTCTCAAAGCTCTTGGATTTTTCTTTTATTGCTGTCATTGTCACTGCATACTCTGTGGCAATGTAACAGTGGATAAATTAAGGCTCACAGAATCAGATAATCTCTAATGTTCCTTGTGACAACATCTTTTTCTTTATGAAACTATGTAAAGGATACATTTAATTTCCCGTGGTTCTTATACATAGACTTCAGATTCTTTGATGCCCTAGACTTGGAGGGATTTAACTGGCTAAAAAACGAGATGCTTTGATTCCCTACTTCCTTTTCTCTTCCTTATCAGTCATTTACAGAAGTTTTTCCCCCAAGGACTTGTTTTTACTTAGGGAGAAATGTACACCCCTAAGGAAAAAAAAAAAAAGAGAAAACCGAGGAAAAAAAACAAAACCTGATACCAAACAGCAAAACAGAACTTTTTCCCTCTTACAGAATTCAGGGACAGGAAGTCTGTGAAACAATGCTTAAATGATACTGACCCTCAGCAGCACACACACAGCTGGCTGTATTTAAAGAGCTGCAGGAAATGAATCAGCATCTAACTAAAGCTAGGTATTTCCAAAGGCCAGAGAATGGAAAGTCTTTCCATAGTGGAAGTTATCACTAGGAAGGTCGGGTAGCAGAGCATTCTGTAAACTGGCCTTCATCCCTTTACTTGAGGAACCACCTAAATTATTTTTAAGCCACCTAGAGATGCCACAAAATCCTTTGTGAACAGATGGTCTAAATTTATTGCAGAAACGAAGCCAGGTCATCTAAAGGAGTTGCTGGTGTGAGACGAAAGTTATGCAGATTTTACATACCAAATGAAGAAGGAAGCAAGAGAAAATTAACACCACTTAGAGCCAAGAAAATACTGTTTAAATAAGCAATCCAGATTCTGCATATGTACTTCATAAATGACACAGATGGACACTTAACCTCCAGTCTAGAGGTTTAGCCTACACGACTTTCATCGGATCTTATCCGCCCTTTCCTAACTGGGCAATAAAGATGCCAAAAAGATAATTCCATGTTTGTGATTTTTGTTCACAGCTCCTTAAAAACCTCTAAAGTTAGTGGAAGAAATAGCCAGTGTTTGAGACAAGGAGTCTTTTCTCTTTTTAATTTCGGAGGGAGTCACCTTAAATTCATGGTTGTTTGTATTATAAAAATAAACATGCCAGTACACATTTGGAACTCCATATGACTATTTTCTTCCCAATAAGACAGTATGTTCAATGAAGTATAATACTTGACAGTCATTAGCAAGCAGAGAAGTCCATTTTTCTTTACCAGTAATATCCTTTCACCTCATTATAAAACAAGAGTTGTCATACCAAAATCGAAGACTTGTCAACGGAGGGGGGAAAATCATTTTTAATTACTATGTGGATAAAACTTCAGCATGATGAGAAATGGGAAAGTGTGATAATTGAAAGAATTATAGACAATTCTTGAATTAAATCTTGTATTTTTAGTTGTTAGTTTTCTGTGTGTTTCTATATAAAGAACAATCAAAAAATGTATTGGTTAGTGGATGCACTGGACAGATTCTTCTGGAGTATTATCATGTATGTTCCAGCCCTAAAACAAGCCCTGTGTTAAGTACTCCCAGACTCTGGACTTCAGCAAAGATTTAAAGATCAGTCAGTAGCAAAAAAGTCATTAAAAAGAGATACTAAATTTTGATTAAAAATCAACCTAATAATTATAATAATAAACCATGTCCTTTTAACATATAGTTTGAATTTTGTAACTGCAGTCTCTGCGCTTAGGCAGGTCTTTAGAGGATCTGCTAAGATATATAGCATAGAATAAAGTAAGTATTAATGCCAGTACAGTTATAGAAGGGCAAAAGCATTTAAAAGATAATTTATTTTTAATTTTTTTTTTCTTCTGATAAAAGTGTGTTTACTAAATGGAGTGTCATTCTTCCTTTTGTCTTTTAAGGAAAAAATATTCAAAATTCCAAGACCACTTACTAGTTGAAGAAATTAAAATTAGTAATTAACAATAGTGTACTTAAAGCAGCAGAAGTACAAGATTGCCATGAGTTTCTCAGTATCAACATCCACATTTTATTATGTTTTGTTAGTACTTTATCTTAGTTGGCTCACTGTTCCTTCTTCAGAGAAGTCTATAGCACAAACTAAATGGGCCACATTAATATGCAATTTCCACCTGAGACAATGCAGCTGCAGTATAGATAGCCATGGCTGGCTGCATTTTCACTAGTAGCTGCTGGGCATAATTTAATCCTTTTTAATAATTTTATAGATATAACCTTTTACTCAATTGCTCACTCTGTTACATTAATTATTAGTAAGTGAAAATATAATTTAAACATAGGTCAATAATCTATGATATATTTTTTTAATATTTCTTTCTTAAGGAGCCCTATGTAATCGCAATAACAAGATTTTTACAATATTTTGGTGTATGGCTTAGCAATAAATATTTCCATGTGAATGAACGACAAATATTAAGGGGGATTTAGAGAGGAAAATCAAACTGGTTTTCCAAATACTGAATGTGTCATGGAACCCTCAAACTTATGTGTATCATGAGACAATATATTAAGTAAAAATGGTATACCAAAGTTCTCAAAACTTTAACAGACTGCTTGAACCTTTGAATTAACATGTTTCTAAAATTCAGATTTTGCAGTGCTTAATATCCCAGCTGCACACTGCATACAGAAACACAGCCTTCTTCCAGATAGGAAAGGCTCTTAATGTATTGAAGGCTGTGTCCACAGTTCTCCTGTAATCATTTTCACCTGCTTGCAGTCAGGAGCCTGGACCTTTAAACTCCACAAAGCCGAGGAACTGGAGTCCTGTGGTGGTTATTTTTAGGCTTTGTGCTGTTTGTTGCATTTTCCCTTTTATTAGCTTGTAAGACACTTACAGCTTTTGACTTTTCTGTTCATCAGTTTTGTTTTCATTTCTTAGTTCAGGAGATATGACAGTCTTTCTTATGAGTTCAAAACATTTTACTTCATTTCTTAGAGCACTGAAGACTTGAGAAAAAGCAAAGAACAATATTTTCAAACATAGCCAGTAAGTTTGTTTTTGAGTTGAGAAAATATCTAAACAGCGGCATCTCATACCTGATTTTTTTTATAGGCATTTATGCAATTCAGCTTAAGGTTATTAGGAACAGGTAGGTAGTTTGTGTTTCTGAACAGAAATGTCATCTTGAAACCAGATATGAAAAATTAGAGAGAATTCAAGAAAACATTCTGCCATTTTATTTGAACAGTTTCCCATACTTTTACTAATTTTAAATCAGTATATGTATTTCATCTAATTAGTATTTCATGTCAAAAACATGAGAGTGATCAGAATCCAGGTTTCTTCCAAGGGAAAAATACTCATCCCATTCTCCATGAGAAGAGGGAATGAAATCTAGGTCTTCTACTTCCCAGCCTCCAGCCACCAAGATCTTAAAAATGAGGCATTACTGCCTTCTTTCCTGTGCATATATTAAGAGAATCAGATGTGTAAAAGCAAGTCAGGCTAAGCCAAACTGTAAGAAAACTTATGGAATATAATCCTTTTGGGAACCCAGTCAGGGAGAAGCATTGATTTCTGAATCTGAGCTGGGCTTGCATGAATAAAATCATTATGATTCAAAACTACCTAAATATGCAGATGTGAAAGTGGCATCCAGGTTCTGATTTTAGGATCCTAACAATAACTTCTATCATACTTTTCCATTAGCTGAGCAGGGCTTTGTGGGATCATGACTTTGTCCCATACCTGTCAGTCCTGCTTGCGTCCTTGTTTCTTTGAGGTTCTTAGGCTTAGAGCAGAAACAGACAAAGCCTCTGCTAAAATGAGACATGCTCACCACACAGTCACTAAAAAACGTGGGAAAATGCATTCTAAGATTAGTTAATGCAGCTGTTCATTAGAAGAGGTGAGTAGGAAAGTTCAGCTATTTTGCAGATATAGAGAAGTTTAGAAATAGGATAATTAAGAGAGTCTTCTTTGGTAAGCAAATTCCTTCTTTGTGCTTGTCCTGGACATTGTAAGAGGAAAATAGCTTCCCACCTGCCAGGCCTGCTGTGCTTGTCTTTGGGTCCAGAATTGTCTTTCTCTGCTGTTGAAGAAAATATACTGCTTGGAAATGTGAATATATGGATAGATGATGAGAGCTATTGAAGTCTTTATTAGCTAAAAACTTGCAGAAAGGGAAGAGTCAATAAAAATATGAAATAAATAATTCAGAATGTTTAGTGAAAGTAAGTCCTCTCACTGAAAATATGCTTCTTGAGTGTTTCAGAGCCAAAATCGAGGCTCAGTAAGAAGCAGATAGGAGCTCAGAAGCTTTGCCTCTGGAAATTACATGCACCAATTTGTCAATATGTGTATATTCCTTAATTTGTATTTGCATCTATTAAATACATCTGTTGAAATAAAGCATATTTATTCTTCTAATTATTTCTTTTATCCTTTTGTAACTAATTCTGTTTTCTCTTTAAGGTGAGGTTTTTGGTTGTGCAAGTGACCCAGTATCTCCATTCTTGGTGAACCTCCATTCCCATGTCTCATTCACTCATTCACTTGATTGTTTTCTTTCTATGATCACATTTGTAAGGAACTTTAAAAATTGTAATTACTCTTTAAAGCACTCCTTCAAAGGAGATAAAATTACAGAGAAAGAGAAGCATTCATATTAAGTGTTTCAAAGCCAAGAGGAGAACTCATGCACGTCTGGCTTCTGGACTCCAACAGCACCATCGGCTGAATGAAAATTTGATTGCAAAACAAGCTATAAAATAAATAAATAAGTACCTGCTTCATGTCCATGAGAAGAACACAGTCATAGGATAGGATGCTGAAAGGTTTGCAATGATGGCAAGGTGCAAAGTAGAATGAGTCATCTTTTCAGCAATACAAGCACCATCCACTGCCCCACCTTTAGATAAGGGCTAGCTGCAATGCCAACTGACTCAAACAAATGTTTGCATCATTTAATTGTGTGGCATGAAGGTGTTGGTGTCTCTTTGCTGCTGACAGGGAAGGTGCTCAAGTGCTGACCTGCTAGATAAATCCTTGTTGATAAGAGAGTGGAAGAGAAAACCCTTTTTTGTGTGATTTTTACCAGCTGATGTGCTAAAAAACAGTGTTGTTTGGATATCCTGTGTTGTTTGGGTAATTCCTATTTTGTTGAGTTTTAATCTTAAAACTATGGTCCGGGTGGTAAATAATGTAACTTCAAGTATGAGGATGATGAAATATTCTGAATATTCTTTTAAGATACCTGGTAAAATTGCTCTGGTCTCGAATGATGGCCTTTTAAAAGTAAATTTCATCTTGAGATCTTATGAATTCTGAAGACAGCTTTGGGCTGGACAGAGCAGGGAGCTGGGCTCTCATCTGTATGGAACCAGTCTGGTCTGTATGTAGTGCTAGATATTTGGGGGCAATACAATCATATGTTGTGAATAAAATGATATATGCCTAATCAAAAGTGGGCAAAGGTAAAGATTCCCAGATGTGCAGTCACAAGCTTGATTTAATCATGTGACACTTCTGGGCATTCCTTTTATAGCCTCAGCAGACTTGAAAAATAGGATCACTTGCACAGGCTTGAGATTTTTACCTGGCCATGTGGGATTTATATAATTTGGTATGTTTTTTCAGTGCATTTTTGTGAGTTTACAAGTGATACTCGCACCAATGTTATGTAGAAAACCTTTGCATCTATGTAAGCAGTGATCCCTCAGGGAGAGATTGCTGCTTGCTAGGCTTGAAAGATGAATTTCCTTTATTTTCTGTAGAAGAAAACCTAAGTCTCTAAGGACATGATCTTTGTGCTATGGGAAATTAAAACTTGTGTTTACTTTGACTAGTCTGACTTACCTTCCACTGATGGGGTTCAGGAGATACCTCCTTGCCACACAACTCTTTGCTGCCCTGAATCTCATGCTCTGATTTAAACAGAACAGGTTAGTAAAAGAAGTATCTAGCAAGTACTGCTCATCATTTTTCTATTTTAACTGCACCTCAAGGTTGAATGACAGCCCATATTGATATGTGTATTAATATTCCAGAAAAAATTCAGATGCAGTCTGTGTAAAGGACAGCCTTCACGACCTTTATTACCCTTGATAAAGGCCATCAAGGATGTTCTTTATTGGATAATCCTTGAGCTTTGCATATATATCAAGCAAAAGAAGAAGTGCAGTGTTGGAAGCAAGATATTCGTGTGTATTTTTGGGCACTAGAAAAGAAATATCAGAAATTAGATACACAGCATCTGTCCAAATTATCAAATGCATCCTAACCAATAATGCATTTTGACTTTTTTACTATGGTTATTTTATTAAGGTATTTTCTCAAACAGTTTAGTATTGTGAAAGGGTATTTGTTTAAAATTTTCACTGTTCCCACAGGGTGATACCATCTTTTTGCCTGTGGACTGAATAAGCATTCAGCAACCTTGCGGTAACATTTTTATTCCAAATTAAACAAATTAAAAAATCTTTTCCCAGTATACAGCATAAACCTTCCCTGACTCAGCTTCATGCCATTTCCTCGAGTCTTGTCACTGGTCAGGACACTGAAGAGATCAGTGCCTGCCCCTCCCCTTCCCCCCACAAGGAAGATGTAACCGCAGTGAGGTCTCCTCTCAGTCCTCTCTTCTCCAGGATGACCTGACCAAGTGACCACAGCCACTCCTCACAAGGCCTATGAGGACACAATAACAGTGAATTCACAAAGTTTTGGGGATCTTTACCTCCAGGGTAACTGTATCTTGACTCCACAGACCAGAATCCACTTTACTGGATTTATATAAAGACTCTTCATTAACGCTGCAGATGAAAAGCTAGGGTGTGATGTTCTTTAAAAAGAGAAATCATTATTGCTCTGTAAGAGAATGGTCTGTAAACAGATTTGTTCTCTTACACCTGTGCAATTTTTCAAATGGGTTTTATTGACTCAGCTATGTAAACTCTGTTGCTCTCCACTTTTGTAGTTCAGTCTTTGGCTTATACCCACCTATTTATTTATCTACATAAAAGCATACAGAATAAATATTCCTAAACCACGTAAGTTTTACTTATATTACTATTTTATTGTAAATCTGTAAACATTTTATGTAGAAACTAAAATTCTTTACGGAGTTCAAGTAAAATTCTTTAGGATTTTATCCTAAAAGAGATTTCCACTTCAGTAGTGCGCTTCTATAAATAGTTATTTCTAATAAGGTAATATCTACTGCAATATTTACAAGAGATTTACTGGCATAGCCAGCCTATCTGCAGTCATAGATATATGAATTTTTCTTCCAGGAGAATATGGTTTGTTAGCCAAGTGTAAGCAGCTTTTAGAAGAATTTAACTGCATATTGGTATTTCATATTCATCAAGTTGCTGAAAATTTTAGTAAGTTTTGCTCCCTTTTCCTGCACTTTGAATAGAATTTTCATGATCAAAATTTCACCAGCGAGAAGTTAGGGGGACAATTTAGTTTTTTGTCTCTCAGTAAGGAAAACCCATGAAATATAATTATCTGGGTTTGCATAACAGAAGGTGCAGTTGATTACACTAATGTAAAAGAAACTTATCTTTTCATGCTTTTAAAAACAGTGAAAACAGATTTATTTGGTTCAAATATCTGAAAGCTTAATATTCAATTAAAATCAGTGTTTTGAAGAAAGAAAAGACATCCTAAGCTTTCCATTAATAAATATATTAATTGCTGTTAATAAGATTGAAAAGTTTCAGAAGTATGGTAATAATTAAGTATCAACGAAATCAGATTGCAATTCCTTTCCAACACACTTTTATACCAAATAAAGCCAAAAACATTTGATGCCCTGCAGGGCATCAAATGAGCATGTGGGCATGTGGTTTTCTTACTATCACTTACATAACTGGTTTGATTTGTCTAAAAAGCAAGGGAGGCACTTGGAATGATAAATTGTTGGATGTGCAGTGAGCCAGGGAGCCATTGAAGAGTTGTAGAGAAGTCATTTGGTTGAAACTCTCACTCAAAACAGGGCTGAGGGCCACAAGAAATGGGATAAAGGATGCCATTGCCAAGTGAACCTGGATAACCTCCACTGTCTCTCTGGGCTGAGAAACTGTGGTGAGCCCAGCAAAGCATCACCAAGATGGTCAGGGCCCAGAGAATGAATTCTCTCAGGAATGGGAGAGAGGGCTTTGTCTGTTGGTGAGGAAGGACAGTCTAAGCACTCTACAACCACTTGAAGGGGAGTTACAAACAGTAATCAGAAACCTCTTAGTAGGGGCAGGTGGTGAAACACCCTCAGGGAGGTTCAGTTTAGGAAATTTGTTGGTCATTAGGAAATTGATGAAGAAAATTACTTTAAAAATACTGAAAATTTAATTGTATTAGTTTAATAGTACATTTTAAATTGTTTCAGGTTTTATTTATACCTCTGGTCTTAGCATTTTATCCTGTTTCTCTGCAATGAAATTGATTTCTGTTGTTAGTATTTTTTTTTTTAATTCAAATTAACTTTGTGATGGAGAGCTTGAATCCTCCAAGCATAATGAATATATCTGAATGCATTTATGGGTGATGAAAAATAAAAAAAGTCATCTTCAAATTATCTTTAAATTTTACATCCAGTTTCTGTTAATATAAACCATGTTTCCTCCATAAAATATTTCTTTGAAAGTAGATTAAGAATTATCCTGGAGATTTGAGGGAGTCAACACCATTTGCATTTGCAATGCCATTTTTATGTAGTGACTCTTCAGGTTATTGCTATGTAGAAAGTTAGAGAACTCTCTGAACAGCCCTGTTCCCATCTCTGCTGAATGGAAATTAACCCCACAGGTTATGAACTCATACAGAATGTGCTAAGGTTATTGTTACCCAAATAAAATACCAAAGCACAATAAAGTTTCAGGGAAAAGGATCCAAGTTTCTCACTGTGGACAAAAAATATAGTTTATTCCTTTTCCAAAGTTTCTTCTGTATTGTAACCTGGTTTGGACTGCAGCAGTTTATTTGTTCATATGCAGAGGGTGAATCAAAGTGTGAAAAAAGCAGGAATGTGAGGATGGGGTTTTTGCAGCTATTCCATACTGGACTCACCTCTGTGCTGGTAAACTGTTTCATTCTTTCACAAAGGAGAATTCTAATGACTCCCTTACTATGTATGAAGAGACAAATGAATGCATCCATAGCATATACATGCATGAGGTGGGACCAGAATGTGCACTGACACCAGTGAAGTTTTTTCCCTGCAGTGTGACCTCTGACTTGTTAACCAGTGGTCCCATCCCAGCTCTGCTTTCCTTCTGTGCTGTTCTGTCCTTGGTGTGCAATGCCAGCCCCACAGGTACTATCTGACACCTTTTAAGGATTGTTGAACACTCTGAGATGTTTCTGCAACAAATCATCACAAAACTGTGCAGCACAGAAGATTTTTTTTTATTGTGACAAATGCCTTTAAAATCCTACTCAAGCTGCCTCATGAAGTATGAATTTCTAACATTAAATATATCCTAGTGATAAGAGAACTTTATTTGCTTACATAATCAAGCACATGAAAGTTGAAATCAGTATGTTACCTAAATTTTTTGAGTCAACCTGTCACTTGCTAGATACAGTAAAATGTCACTTATGGTTGGTTTAGAAGATTTTTATCAAAATATATGAGCATTGTGGGTTTCATTTATTTCATATTTTATCTTAGTCCTGATCTCTCATAGACACCTCATAGTGGGGTTCCAAGTATTCTGCAAGTCACTTTCAATATCCAGATCCTGGCTCCAAAGGTTCTCAATCAAAAAAGAGGAGGAAGACAAGGGAAGAGACAGGAAGGGCAACCACAGATGGCAAAGTTATATATGGGTCCTCCAGTGGGATCAGGACAGAAACAGGGAGAATCATGCCCTGTGTGATATTTTTTTTTTCCTTTATGAAACAAAGGTGACATATGTACATAATGCTGAGGTCACTTTTGTTCTCTTCCTTCTCTCTCCCCTTCTTAGGTTCACATGTGCCTCATCCTCTATTTTTCAGCTTGGACATTCTTCACTTCATCTTGTCTTCTATTCCTTTTCCTTGCTCCCTTGTACACTCCAAGTCTAATTTGTTTGCAGTCATCCAAAAAACAAGTGCTCTACTCAGACACTATACAGAGAGCCCTAAGCTCTTGCAGACCTTGTCAGCTCCAGAACTCAAAGAAATGCAGGCGTTTTAGGCAGGCCTGCCCTTGGAGTAGTGCAGTGATAGCAGGATGGATTAGCCCTAGAGCAGGACTAAGTTAAAGCTGCCAGTTTGGTGTGAGGGCTGGGCTATCAGCACTGTGTAGAGGTGCACTGTGGCATCCAATGTACCAGATGGCTTAAAGCAAATCTCACGATTCCTGCTCATTTGCAGTGCTTTGCAGTGTCATGAAGATAGATGCTTTGGAAGGATTCTGAATAGAATCTGTTTGGTTTTTTTTTTTTAGGGAAAGAGAGTTTAGGAAAGCAATAACTTATTCTGTATTTAGAAATCCATTTCTAAGAGCGAAAGCCAGTCCCTCTTATCGTGCTCAGTATATTTCCCAAGTAAGAAGAGTGACTGCTGTATTAAAGAAGCCTAGGTCATCAGAGGAACTCTGAAAGACAGAGGAAGGACAGAGAAATTCTGCTACTCTCTGAGAAGAGTGTCATGGAAAATCCCAGGTGGCACTTAGCAAGAGTCCATTTGGCTGTTCTTTGAGTTCTAATTACTGAGTGTTTCTGTAGCTTACAAATAAACCTCCCTGCTCTACCTGTACCTGGGGGTTTTTGTGCACAGCACTGATGATACAAGGGAGGAGGGAGGCCTTGCTGACAGCCTGTGAAGAGAATCAGTGCTCATCTCTTCAGAACTCTCGCAACCTGTTTGGACTAATTGCAAACTCAGATCAGAAGTCAGGAGTTACTCATTCCTCGACATTTTATTTTCCTTCTCCATCCACCAGACTAGGGCTGCTGAAGTTTTATTTCAAACACAGAAAATTGGTAAAAAGCATAGGTTATATTGGAAAGATTGAAGCCCAGGGAGAGAATTGTCTATGAATCTGAAGGAACTCATTATTTAGAGTTCTTGTCGTACTAAAAAGTATTGAAATAGAGGTCTGCCTGGATCCTTTGTTATGTGGGCCATCTTTAGAATTTGGAAAAGAAGTTTAATTCAGACAGCAGTACATCAGTGCAAATACTTAAATAAATATTTCTAAAATAAATAAATATTTAATAAAATATTTGCGATAAATATTTATTTATCGTTTGCTAAATATTATCATATTTTGGTGGCATTTCTTAGGCTTAGTTATAATCCTAACATAAAATCAAGAAGGTAGGTTCCATTATTATTTTTAATTTTGCTGGTGAGAGGCAAGGTGAAAAATTCATCAGAAAGAAAATGAAGACTTTCAGACTGGTTTTGAACCTTACAAAACTGGGAGATTGTAGACTGAAAAACAGCTACAAAATCACTATTAAATACCTACTGGGCTACAAGGTTATTTGTCTCCTGTGGAAGTATTCTGAAGGTTTTCTGTCCTTACTGTAGGCTCTTGGAGTTGGGATTGGGAATGGTGTTGCTATTAATTGTGGGGGTTTTAAGCTTTGTGCTTGTTTTTTATTGCTTTGTAATGAATTCAATTGCAACCAGGCCTTTCTCCTCCTTATTTACAGTCCGTGGGTTGCAGTTGCTCTAAACGTACCTAAAGTTGGTGTTAGTCTAAAGATTTTTCTTCAGGCATGCTAAATCAAGAGCAGTATTACAGCCCTGTCATGAGGAAGGGTGTCTGCATCTCCACAGGTAAAGCAAACAGACACTGTTGGTAGCAGAATGTGCCTGTAAAGACAAACTTGTTTGTCATAGCCTAATCAGCACTTGTGGGTGACATTCCTGACAATATTGCTGCAGGTTAAGTAGTTTTAGTGCCACCTTTTCCTTGATATCTTCTGTGAGAAATTTTTGTTGATCTTTGGGAGTTCACCTGCTGCATATGACTTCAACGTTTTACCAATTTTTTTTTCTCTTCCTTTATCCTGCTTTTTTTGAGTCAAACATTCAGACACACATGATTTTACAAACATGCAACCAAATGCTCAGGGGTTTTTTGCATAAAAACAATTATTTGCTTAGTGCAACCAGGATTTCCATAAATAAAACACAGGTAAAACTTATGTATGTAAGAGTTTAGGTAACTGACTTTTGGCCGGTAGCTCTTTATATCGTCTTGCACCAGATTTGACTCATTAAAATATTTCAGGAAAAATTCACTGTCCATGTAATGTAATACTGTCAACACCCATGTAATAAGCAGTCCTTTTTTCAAACACCCAGTGTGTGAGTGGCTTATTTCTTTTGTTCAGAGTTCAGCATTTCTTGTGCTGCCAGACTGCCCATGTGTAGCATTCTTGGGGACGTGTTTAGCTAGTGGCAGCAGTGTTTAGTTGCCTTTGCTGGCTGTTGAATGAGGCTAAACATGTAAAATTAAGAAATAAATTAGAAAAGCTGAGTGTCCTTTTTTCACCTTGTTTTCTCTTTTTGCTTCTGCTACAGCTTTCCAAATTTTATGACCTTTAAAAGAAGATGTATGTGTTAATACCTGTTTACATGCTCCCACAAAGAGTCCAATAATCACTTGTGAACAGTGTATGTGAGTTCCTGACTATCCCAGTGTGAATGTGAATATTTGGCTATGCTAAAAATAGTGTAATGGATCAGCTACAGCCTCCTTTAACAGTTATCAGATAGAAAGAGTTAACTGAAGTGAGGACTACTGGGGGGGCAGTCAGCGACCATAGGTAGCTATCTTGAATGGCTATGCAGTAAAAACTATAAAGTATCAAAATAGTGTTTATATTTTTAATCTTTCCTTCTTTTTGGAGATCTATTCCTATGCTAAGACAAAAGAAGTTAAAATGAGATTGGGAAAAAATAATTCTTGCAGATATGTCTGCAGCAATGACTTCAGTATTGCATTACAATCCAATAAATTTCATTCTTCAAATAAGTTTCACATTATTCTGTTGGTTATACATGCATCTCTGTTATCAGCAGTGTAAGGCAAATAAACCTACCTGTTTACCCAGTGGCTCACCAATAGAATAATGACAGAGAGGAGGGGCTTGCAGTTGCAGAGATCCAGGCAGGCATATCCATCTGAGTTCTGAACTGTTCTGCCCCTCCACCCAGTCTGGTGTTGGACTGTGCTCTAGTTAACAAACCTCTCTGTGTGTCTGTGCCACTGCAGCTGAACACAAGTTATCTGCAGGTTCTGAAGAATATACCTGAAATTCCTGCTCCCACATGAACTAGGCAGTCATTGTGGCAGCCTTCTCCAGCTGCATGGGAGAAGATTTCTGTCAGCTAATTCCATGTTTCATGACCTTGGAGCTGACTTTTGAGAAGGGCTCAGAAGCAGCATCAGCAGGCATAGCTAGGCTGACCATAGGCATTTTTCACATTTTCCTGTTGTGAAATGACAACTTTCAGCTTTACACATCAAAACAAATTAGGCCAATGAGAAGAAGAAATTAAAACAATCACTGATAGTTATAGCAATATTTTAGGTTTCCTTTCTGTTAAGGGAATGACTCTTTTACAGCAAAATGGGGCAGAGAGGATTTGCCCTTCAAGTCAACCAAAAGTCTATTGCTTTAATTCCTTATTGCTGCCTTTTTTTGGCCTTCAGCATCAGTCACAGTGTTTACCAGTGAAAGTCCCAACCCATACACCAAATAACAATTCAAGAGCTACTTAATCTATGGAAAAGTAACTGAGACTGTCTTTGTATTTGACTGAAGCACTGTGGGGAACTAAGAACTGGATTGACAAATTAGACAAAAGATATTACTAATCCTATTCACTGTATACTGTTTAATATGTATGAAGAGGATTTATAACCAGTTCCTGAAGAGTTACTTTATCATTGGTTTGTAAAGGAAAAAAAGTAGAACTATTTTGCAGGAGACTTTTTCCCTGTTTTTCTTCCAGAGTTTGCTTACCTGTATCCTGTCTTCTGTTGACAAAGTATCACTTGCTAGGGAACTGGAGCAATTTGTTGGTCCTCTCAGTATCTTAGTAGGGCTCTTATAGCAACATTTAGTATCACCTTTTTCAGATTTTATTCATCAGCCCAAATGCCATCTTACTTACATGATCTCAAAATAAAAGAGGTTTTTATCTTAGGAGTGTTAAATAAGCACAGGCAAAATTAAAACAGACTTCTGCTGTACATGGTTTTGTCAAATAATGCAGAGCTGTAAGCACTTACATTTGCCAACTAAACATCCAAGTACCAGAAAAAAAAAAAAAAGAGGAGATGTTATCAGATGCATAAACCTAAGAATGTGTTTGTAAAGAAGAAAAAGCAATCAGGAGGTAAGACCTGCTGGGTTTAGCTCCTTCCTGGGCTTATCCTGTGGTCATTGGACTAGCAAAACAGCCATTGCAGTAATTCAGAGCTGCTTAAAAAATGAGTAGAAAAATGTTGTTCTTATCCGAAGCAAATTGAAGATAATGGAGAGGTGGGAGATTTTTTTTATTATTTTAATGATTTTGTTCATTCTCTGCATTTTATAAATGCACACAAGAAAGGTATGTTTCTCTGGATGAACCCAAGAGTCTTAAAAATCAAAGTCTCAGTGAAAGTCAATGGGACCTAAGATTCTGAATAATTCTGAACTTTTTGTATGAGCAAACTCACTATCCAGTTCTACCTGAAATGCATAGAACTGCTTTTATCAATACATATTCAAGCAAAATTTAAATTGGTACTTATCACAAAGTTCAGCCAGATGCATTAAAATCATTAATGCAAACACATTATTCATAAAATATCTTGGTTTTTTTCCTTCCCCAAATCAATCATTAAACCAAAAAGAATTTAGTTCCTTGCAAGCAACCCCTACTTGCTTTATTGCATTGAAAATTAGAGTTGCATACACTGTTGCCAAAACAGTGCACTGTTCTGTGTAGTTCACTGAGGCATTTCTCTCAGTACCAACAGAACAATAAATTTCAATACCAAATTTCCATGGAGCTGCTCTATTTTGCTGAGGGAGCATCTCTACTTGACAATATACAAATGAAAGAATATAGGCTGTCTTGATGCTACTGTGAGTCAGCTTGAGAAATGAGAAGAATACTCTCCTTTTGTCTTGTGAATAGCTTAGGTAAGCACAGCATATCATCCTTTCATTATGAAGGACTGAGAAATACTGAAAGTTTTTTGTCCAACCAGGGTCCCTGCATACACACTTACATCTTTCATTGTTGTGTTTCCAAGACACATGATAGCATTTGAAGTTTCTATTGTTTTCAGGAAAACATTTTCATAGCAAAGTTTTTTATAATTTCTTTTCTCTCTCCTTTTTGTTATTTTTTCTTCACCTATTTCTTTTCAGATAGTCTGTCTGAATGAAGTGAAAAATTAAACTATATTATACAGCCTTATTATAGGCAGAACAAAATGAAGATGATCTGATGAGATAAATTGCTGAAGGTTAATAGCTTTTTAAAAATCAATCTTCCTTACAAAGGAAAAGGGTAAATGGCTCGGTGGATGAAGCCTTGGCCTCTCACCTTTCTGACCATAGTTCAAGTCTAAACTGTGAGGGTCCTGAGTTACATGCTTTATTGGGCTGAGATCAGTCTCTAGTGGGCAGGAGTCTGCATTACAAGATTCATGGGTGTATTTTTCCATACAGGCAGTAGCAGCAGGAGAAGCTGATAGAGACTGCTCAGTGATCTCCCTTGGCAGTGAGGCTGAAGGACCAGCTAATGTCACCCTGCACAGAGCACGAGGACATTCCAGCTGGCAGTCCTCTGAGCTGCCTACATATCATGCCCTGGCTGTGGACTCAGACTTCCAGAGCACCCTACAGCTTTTTATCAGCAATAAATATAACGGCCTCCACTTAGCAAACAAAAATTAGGTGAATTTTTAAATAGCAATTAACAGATTACTAGAGAGCTTTAATAATCATAATTGATAATTTTTCATCTCAAGTTCAGGCAAAGAAATAATTTATCTCAACTGTTATTCATAAGGAAGGCAAAAATTCAGAGAACAAAATAATTGAAGTGTCAATTAGGAAGTTTAAGTAAAAGTGGAGAAATTAAAAAACCCCCAACATTTCTAGCATAATTTATTAGCATGTTAATCAAGTTTTAATCAGATATTAGTCTGATAATTTATGTATTCCCATCAGTCATGTGCATGAAATGACTACTAAATAAGCTTCTTTCTGATTTAGTTTTAATAATATGTTTTAATAGAAAAGCACACTGCATTCTGAGCAGCAAAATGAGCAATCCAGACTGTCTACTGAATAAACATACAAGGCACACACATAAAAAGAGCTTTCAGTTAAGGGAGCTTTTGCAAGCATGATTTTTGTAAGCAAAGATATGCTCCCTTGAGGCCCAACTAAAAGCAGAATTTCTTAATCTTATGGGAAATTTTATTTTCTAAGCCAAAACAATGTAGGAAATGCTTGTTATTTAAATGTGAAAGGAAAGTGTTTTGGTTCACCTGTTTGGCCTTTGCAGCAAGATACACAGAGTCTTGTGTGAAAGTATTCAGTTGTGGGTCTGTGTATTGTGAATGTTTTGAATAAGCTTAAAATCAGATTTATAAAGTGTGTGTTCCTGCTACAGAAAACACTGGGAGTGCTTGTAGGGATTAATAATTAATATGCAAATATAATTTGAAAGTAATGTGTATGCTAAGACTTAGGACTTGACTGTATGTTAAAACGTGCATACATCCATGACACTCCCATACTCATCCCAGTGCTTTTTAATGATTATTGCTCACTGTTAATTCAAAACACCTGCAAGTCCCTTTGTTTTGATCAAAGCACTTTTCCTCCCTCGAGACTGATGGATGGCTTTGTAATTTGTGAGGTAATATGTTAAAGGTCAGGAGTTAATATGTCCTATGGAACTTGCTCTTCTACTTGCCTTCATCTCCCAAATAGGCTTATTTTTCTGTGTATCTGCAGCCCCTGTTCATACATGCACTAAACATATGTGTGCTCACACTTAGGCACATGTTTCTGAGTGTGCATCTCCTGTACACATAGATATAAATGCAGGGAGTAACCTTTAAGAAAATTTTATCTAATACTTCTTTTTGTAACAACCTATTGCTGTTTGTACCAAGCATTATTCTTCTTCTTTTTAAAATTAAAATACCCACAAAACATGCATTTACTTTCAGCTATAGAAAATGCTAATAATGCTTTTAGAATGGTCTTTAAAAAGTCTCATTATATCATTTAAAAACGGAGAGACCAAAGGGCAAGCTAAATTCTCCTAACATAAATCAGACTTTTTTATTTCAATGACTTTAAAAACCTCAAATGCAGTAATTTTAATAGCAATGAAAGAATGAATAAGTCATAACTCCGCCTGATCACATAACTGTCTATAACTGTTATTAAATGCTCCAAAATAAGTGAACTCATTATGTTTCTGCACTGCTTTTAGCTAATCTAAGATTCTGCTCACTTAATCATGCAGAAAAGGCTTTAGCACAGTTTTAGACCCTCAGCAAGGTCACTTCAATGCCTTTTTTTTCCCCTGTTCTGCACTGATCATTTAAGAACAGCACTTTGACCCGAAACTGATGATCTCTCATATAAGCTTGAATGCTTAACCCCAAAAGGGCTGTGTTTCAGATGTACATTTGCACAGCCCATTGTCATATTTGCTGCAAACTGAGCCAGACTCTCTTTTCGGGGAAGGAGGAAATGCCAATCAGAATTTGTAGATGTTGTGGGCATGATGAAAGTGCATTTTGTGATACCTTCAGAGACTTGAAGTGATTTTTAAAACACATGCTCTTTCTATGGATTCTTTAAAGAGTTTTAATTTGCTCTAGAAGTATGGCAACTGCACTGTGTTTTTTACTGTATGTTTCCCTCAGAGAATTTATAAATCTCATATGTAGAACTTTCCCAGACATATAATTCATTTAGGCATGATGACCCCTTTAGACAGCTCTTGCCTCCAGTGAAGCTGTAAACACATCCAAAAGCTAGGGAGCGAATGTTGTCCCTTCTATTCTTCATGGAGCCTGTGCTACAAAGAAAAGTGCATTTTAATGTCAGTGAAGCTTCTTCAGAAATCAGAAGCAGAGGTGAAGTCCTACACCACTGTAGCTAATGCAAAAACTCTTTTATTGATTCAGTGGCAGCAGGCTTGGGCTTTGAAAGGCAAATGAAGGCTGTAATTCTCAAATGCTAGTAAACATGCTGAGCTTTACTCATCTGGTTTGTGCTCTTGACATCAGCAGGATGACTTCACCTGAGTAAAGTTGTAGAAAACTCAATCCCACAGGCATTTATTTCCTGATGTGCACTGTCCTTTCTCTCCTCATCTGAACACAGTCAGAAGGAGAATAATGCAGCCATAGCACATGTGCAGTGTTTATCAGGGGTGTATAAAGGTAATCATCATCCAGCAACACCATCTTCTCTACACATGGTGTACAAAGTCATCCTTTATGGCTCTAAAAGGCCTTTGCAAAAAATACTCTTTTTTTCTTCTTCTTTTTCTTTGTTATACTTTAAAGTCAGAATGTGTTAAACATGGATGTGAAAACATTCATGTATTTCCCCCACATCTTTTCTGAGTCTTAACAATACAAAACTATTTTTTTTTATTACATTTAATTACTAGTGAGAATAAGAAGAGAAGAAAAGAAAATAAATCACAAGGACGGCATTCAAATTGCTCAGTGCAGTTTTTCCAGCTATCATGGGAAATGAAAATCTGTAGCAGTGCTTACCTGCAAAGGACTGCTCCCTACCAATCTCTGGCCCCCCACACTTTGCTGTGAAATGGAATTTTCTTCTTTTCTACAGATATAAAACATACTCTGGGATTGTGTAATTTCTGGCCATTCAATGCTGCCTGGGGTTAGAGCCATAAAATCCAGACTGTAGGTCTGTTATGGCTCTTCCCCAGAGACAGGGCTTGTGGGCTGGAGCCCTCCCTGCCCAAAATGGGGAATGGGAGCAATATGCAAAGGCATTTACACCTCGTGGCCCTGCATTTGTTCTTCAGACTAATTGAAGAAGAGCAAGGATATGTAAAATGGTGTCATCACTCTCTCAGAGTGTGGGATGTTGGGTGCTTTCCAAAGGAGGTGTGTTTTTCAACTGCATGGAAAGATACTTTTCCATGTACTGCCATAAATCTTATGGCTCTCGCTGCTCCTCTGGGCCTTGCATTGGCCATGTCTGTTTGGGAGACACCAGTGATTGTTTGGAGGTGGTCTGTGGTGTTAAACCATAAACTTTGCAAGTCACAGACCATTCAGTGCTTACACTGTACCTAAGCACAACTGGTCCCAGGCCTACAGCCACCACTGCAATGCACTTGACACAAAGGCAACCTAGTAATTCCCAGTGTTACAATGTACTTTGGTATATAATAAATCGGTATTGTTGTATTTATAATGTAATTCTATAAGAATTACATTATAAATATTCTACAACAGAGCAGCAGGTTCAAAAAAGCCAAAAATCCCAAACAAAAACACAAAAATACCCCACCAAACCAAATAAATAATGGACTAACCCTTCAACTGGATATAGAATAATAAAATAATATTATGCTTTAATATTGTTTGCTTTAAGACAATTAATATTTAATTAAAATGTAAATTTTGATTCATGCTATTTAGATAAATGCTTGAGCCTTGAATTGGTGCTCCCTTTCTCATTTTAGATAAGAAAGTGTACAAACAAAGGTTTGAGGGAGACAATATGCCTCAAGAAGAGGAAGGAATTTGCCCAGTTCCCATTGGAGAGTTGTTGTACTGAGAGACTCATTTTTCTGCTGCTTTTGTCATGTCCATTCAGGGACTTCAGAAAATGTGTTTGGTGAATTGTGTAACCAGGGCCCTTTGCTGTTGTTGTGCCCTGTCCCACATTCTGTCTGTGAAATAAGGCCACTGAAGCACTCAAACAAGTCAGATTCATACTGGCCCATTCTGCATATGATAAATTATTGTGACACCATGGTACAGCCACTGGGCAGTGCCTCAGAATCACTGCTGCAAGGAAAATCTCTTCTATTTTTTAAGTCTGTGCTCTCATCTGCACAGGGTAGTTTTTCACTGGGAAAACAAAATCCAGCTGCTTAGAAGCAAGAAAAGGCAAATCTTGTACTGAATAAATAAAGGCTAAATATTACTATTAGAATGGCAAATGAAGAGATTTTCTACAGGCAAGCACAAAGCAAAATCCCGTTCTAAGCATTTCAGAATATAAGCAGTATCTGCATCCAAATCAGAATTGCATAAATGTGATCCACATTCTTAATTCCCTATATCTAAATCCCAAAATCAGATGAGTGGGTGTGTGTCTGTGTGTGTGTGTGGGTGGGTGTGTGTGTGTGTGTGTGTGTGTGTGTGTGTGTGTGTGTGTGTGTTTGTGTGATGTTAATGTGAAAGGAGGAATTCTACCACATTTCATATCTGTATTTTACCTCTTGAGTCCACCTGAGATTTAGGAAATGCTTTAGGGCCAGCCAATAAGCAGTTCTTCTGGCAAAATTACCACATTCACGTGGTAATGATTTATGGGGACATAGCATTATTTATGCATAATTGCATAAGCGCTGTGTATTAGCAATCATGTTCCTAACCCCCAATGTTTAGCACATTTTTGCTTGAATTATTATGCATGTGAAATACTGTGAAGATGTTTTAAAATATTATAAAGTATTTACTCCTAATAAACATGTTTGTAAATATCCAGACTGGCCTGTGAATTAAAGCAGGGTGAGAGGCATGAATCTGTATTTATTAAAGTGAATGTGATTCCAAAAAGGAATCACATCAAATTCTAAAACCTGGGGTTTGTCCCCTGAAGGATTGCCCAGATATGGAACTGAAACTGATTAAACCAAAATTATATGAAATGAAAATATCCAACCATGCAAAATTCTGACTCTAGTTAGCCACTTGTAACTTTCTTCCTGCTAATTTCCTTCATAGTGTTATGAATGCAGAGCACCAGACTTATAGAACAGAAGCTAGGCACCATCTTTACATGGTACTTTCCGTTTTTGTTTTTTAGCTGTAATTTTTTTTATTTACTATTTCTATGCAGATATTTCTCATGCTATACTGGAGCATAAAGAGTTAATAGTTTGAAGGCTTTATTTGCCATAGTAAATCTTATTTAGGATGCAACTCCATGCAAATTTTAATTTTAGAAAACACTTTTTTTTCACATCCACCAGCAACATAGAACTTGGACATCATTTTTGCAATATTTTGTGTGAATTATAAGGAAATTTGTGTTGATTCAAGGTTTTTCTGTGGGAATCACTAAAACTGCATTAAATGGATTTTTTCATTGTTCACGCTTTGTTTCTCAATAACATCAAAACCATCTCAGGACCTCATGTATTCAGTGTAAACCTAGCATGAAAATAAAGAAACTCTTCAGGACCCCTGATAAACAGCTGAGTTAAATTATTTCTTGTTTGTGGGATTTCATAACTTGGAGGTTCATCATCAGGCTGAGAAGTCTGTAGGACCTGCTGACACACATCCCAGGCTCCTGAGGAAAGTGGCTGATGTTTCTGCCAACCCTCTGTCCATCATACCTGAAAAGTCATGGTGACAAGGCAAAGTTCCTGGTGACTGGAAAGAAGAAATCATTGCTTCCATTTTTAAAATGGAGAGAAAGGGAGATCTGGGGAACTGCACATGACTGAGCCTCATTTCACTGAAGATTATGGAGTAGGTCCTCCTAGAAGATATGCTAAGGCATAGAAAATAAATATATGATCCATAGGAGCCAGCACAGCTTTACTAAGGGCAAATTGTGCCTGACCAACGTGGCGGCCTTCTGTGATGGAGTGACAGCAATGATCATCACAAGGGAAGACTGAAAGGTGTCATTTATATAAACTCCTGTAAGGCCTTGCATATAATCCCACATGACATTTTTATCTCTAAATTGGAAAGACGTGGATTTGACAGATGGACTTTTCAGCACATAAAGAACTGGCTGGATGGACACAGGCAGAGAGTTGTGGTCAATGTCTCTGTCCAGGTGGAGGCCAGTGACAAGTGGGACCCCTCAGGGCTCTGTCTTGGGACCACTGCTCTTCAGTATCTTCATCAATAACACAGACAGTGAGATCAAGTGTACCCTCAGCAAATTTGCAGGTGACACAAAGCTGAGTGGTGCAGTTGACACAACAGAAAACCGGATGACATCCAGAGGAACCTGGACAAAGTGGGTCCGTAAAAACCTCGTGAAGTTCAACAAGTCTAAGTGCAAGATCCTGCACCTGGTTTAGGGAAATCCCAGATGTGAGTACAGACTGGGAGAAGCCAATGAGAGCAGCCATGCAGAGGATTTGGGGTTCTCATGGATGAAAAGCTGGACACGAGCCAACAGTGTGCACTCACTGCCCAGAAGACAAACAGCATCCTGGACTGCACCAAAAGATGAGTGACCAGGAAAATCAGCCATAGATTTTCCCTCTCTACTCTGCCTTGGCGAGACCCCACCTGGAGTGCTACATCCAGCTTTGGGGTTCCCAACACAAAGGCATGGACCTACTGGAGAGAGCACAGTGGAAGGCCACAAGGATTGTCGGAGGGATGGAGCATTTCTGTTACAAATACAGGCAGAGAGAGCTGGGGCTGGGCAGACTGGAGGAGAGAAGGCTCCAGGGAGACCTCATTACAACCTTAAGGGGGCTGATAAAAAGGAGGGAGAGGGATTTTTACACAAGCAGATGGTCACAGGACAAGGGACAATGGTTTTAAGCTGAAAGAGAGCAGATGATTGAGGGCAGTTGGATTAGATGGTAGGAAGAAATTTTTTACTCTGAGGAGAATAAGGACCTGGAATGAGTTGCCCAGAGAAACTGTGGATGCTATATCCCTGGAAGTGTTCAAGGCCAGGTTGAATGAGGCTCTGAGCAACCTGATTTAGGGAATGGCAATCCTGCCAATGGAAGGGAGGTGGAAATGAAATTATCTTTAAGGTCCCTTCCCACCCAAGCCATTCTAGGATACTATGACACAACCTGCTCTCATATATAGAGACATACTGTATGAAACTCACATAGTATATAGTATGGATGTATCTGAAAAATCAGTCAAATGACCAAGAAAGAAGAAAGAAATGTGCTTCCATAGCACACTGGAGATTTCTAGGTTTGTCTTTATTCTATGAGCTTCAGTTTAAGGGAGGAAAATTCTTAGAGGTACCTGGGAGACGAAGCCATCAATCTTGGTACTTAGATAAAAAAATTTAAAAATTAAAGAGTGGGCTATATACTTAAAAAGAAAATTAAAATGTGGGGGTTTCTAGACAGCAGTATTTTGACAAATTCTTATTAATTAAGCTAATTTTATCTTAGTGACTGATAAATTTATCAACCTCCTACAAATATTTCTTTCAAAATCTCACATATGCTGCGTGGTGGTACATGAAAGGAGCATTGAAATAACCTACTCAAATAATATAAAATATTTTTTCCAAAACCTGAAATGAGAAGATATCTTAATTTTTACCCTTTCTAATGGTGTATTCTTGTGCAGGGAAGATAGGAGACCCAGCTGGCCTTTCAGTAGTATGTCTCCTTTGGACAGTGATTGCTCCTCTGCTGGGATTATCTCAGCTGGCCAGAGCAGGGTGTTAACAATGCCAAGGCTGCAGCCTGGATCCCCATATTGGCCATTTTCTTACGAGCAGGACTCAATTATCCTTGTGGGTCCTTCCCAACTCAGAATATTCTGTGATTCTGCATTCTTATCCTGATTGGTCCTTTCACCAGTCAAGAGTCTAAAAGGGATTTGGAGATCTCTCCACAGAGTCAAGATTCTGTTGTACCTAGAAGGAAATTTGTGCTGCTCAGACAGTATAAAACTCCTTGAGCTGGCTGAGGTCACTTTTGGGCTGATGTACATTCAATCACTATTGACTCTGAGCCCTTTTGTTGCCTCTTTGCCTAAATGCTGCTATAAGCAGCGTGGCCAAGATGACCTTCTGCCAGGCAAACCAGGAAGGAAAAGAACACCTCTCAATAGCTCTACCCAGTGCAATGCAAATCAGCTTTTAGATGGCTTTAATCTGTAGTTTAGACTGGATAAATCTGAATGTGGCTTCCATTTTGGAGGTATTTGAAGGTCACCTGTAGATCTTTAGTCCATTTTCATCTAATGGATCTTCCTATTCTGAAAGGAAGAGGGATATTTCTAGTGCTACTTCCACATCTGTAAGTAAAAGGATGAATGAATTCTGTCCTTCAAGCAGCAAGTAGCCCTTATACAATGAATGTATGGGTGGTACTTTCAGGTAATATTTTGATAGCATGCAATTAGTATGGCATTCTTTTGCCCCCACACTTTGAAAAAAGAGAGGGTGTAGAAGAAGCCACTTATCTTCTTCAAGCCCATCTTGAACATCATCAAATATCATTGTAACAACTGGCTGATCATAGTAGACATAAAGGAAAAAAGGAATTATTAATGCAAGTCTCTGACCAATGATGATGTCAAATCCATAACTTTATGGAATTTGGGATGAACACTAAAGAAAAAGCAAGCCTAGAGGGTTTTCTATGTTTAATTTCAAAGTAAACTGAATTTTCTAGCTTCCAGTCATTTTATTGAACTTCCTCTTACATTTCTGTATTTTGGTAAAACAGAAGTTATTCAAGTCCTTGCAACCACAGGAGTGCGAAGAGACCTAAGATCAATGTAGATTAAAGCTTATGTGAAATTTATGAAGACTCATTGACCCAAAGTCCAGGCCCTCAGTTTTGAGGCTTACTAAGGATCTGACTGAAATGCCTTTCACATTACAGATCATAGCAATTTATCCTCACTAGTAAAAAGACCATTATTATTTTTTCAGATACATACTATTTTTGTCCACGTCATTGGTGTGTCAGAAGAAAAGACAATACATGGTTTAGTCTGTCCATAGGTAGATGATAATCCATTGAACAGGCATGCTGTTAAGTCAGGTCATGTGCTGCTTTTTGGGGAGGAGTGGGAGTGTTCCTATCCCACACCACCATTAAGCTGACCATAGACTCTAAACACATTGATAAAGCCCTTCACTCATCAGGAAAACATGTTAGGCTGCTTGAAATATTACAGGTGAAGGTATTGCTAAAATCCTCAACATCTCATCACCAATCAGTCCCCAAATTCCTTGATGATTCAATGAACTGGAGGTAAAATAATTGTTCAGTGCCCTCTCTTCTGCTGATCCTTATTTGACTTTCCCAGTTTGTCCAAGAATGACCACTGGAGAAAGTTTTTATCAAGGAATGTTTCGACAATGTTACCAAACTTTGAAATGAGCCCATCTGTATGATTCTGTCTCTGGGGTCTGAGAATTGGTAATGAATTTATTTAACAGAAAACCTTAATTGATCTTCTGGGATGTGTTTATTTACTTCAGTTCTTGCAATATATTTGCTTATTTGGATGAATTAACCACAGTAGACTGAAGAAGCTATTTACTTCTCAAATGTGTCATTGATTATTTTTTTCTTTTTATGGATAAGTATGATTTCTAAGTCAAAAAAACTTTCAACAGACATAAAATGTTTTCAAAGGTCTTTTTTACTTCTCAGCAAATGCACTTACCTCTGGTGGTGTGGTCATAGCTCTACTAGACTTTAATTTAGGTCATGTAGTGGAAAGTAGACTCAATCATATTCAAGGGGACAACAGACATCTCCAAAATATTCCAGGTACACCAGGATAGCAATGTCCTGTCTCCTGGAAATAGTGGCCCCTCATGGTCAAGAAAGGTCAGAGTTGATGCCAGTACAAGTAAAACATGGTAAAAAAAATTAATACATTCTACTCAGAATAAATTGTGCTTTTTAAAAATAAAAAAATCTTATTTTGCTTGTTTTATATGCAGCTATTTTGTTAGAAAAAGTGGCCAACAGAGCATCATGCAGCCCATGCCATGAGCCAGATTCACAGAATGTTATTTTATGTGTTCCTTGCAGACAAAGGTGTTAATCTAAGGAGAAGTTTTCTCACATGTGCTGTGTTTTCAAGGAAAAGGAGGTATCAAAAGATTCTTGAGAGGATTTTTCCTTCTTGCCTCCCTGCTAAGAGATTTTTAGCAAAGCATAGTGTTTTTCAGATATACATGACAAAAAGCCATGCACAGGGATTCTCTTTAACAGGTAGAAACTAGTTGTTTCTCTATCCATACATTTTAACACATAAATCAGCTATTTTTAATAAGTGTTGGGAATGTAGAACTGTCTCCTTTTCTTCCTCTCCCCCCACCTCTGTCACTGGAGAAAGGCCAGTTTTCTTTACACATCCATTGCTTATTAAATTCATTCATTCTTATAGGCTTGGCTAGTGTCCTTAGACATAATATCTTAATGTACATATGTTTTTAAGCAAAGACTTGCCTATCTTAATAACATCACTAACTCAATTTGTTCTTAGAAATATATGGAGACCAAATACTAATGTAATAGAAAGTGGAATTAAAAACAAGGTGCCAGGACTATGTTCAATTTTTGGCTTAAGGAAGTCCTGGTTTCGTCATGCTTTTTCCATCTCTCTCCCCTCCTTACCTCATCAGAATTGTCAGCTGCTTCAGAATAGTGTAAGTAGTCCCTTTGTGAGGTACTAATGACCTTTTCTTGATTTTGAAGCTTACCAGGAGTTAAGCAACTGTGGATGCACATGTGCTCATAAGATCAGTTTTCTCCAGCAAAATACATTGAAATTTTATGCAGCGTTTAATCATTATTCCTATTTTGCAAGAATATCAATAAAATGTGTTGTAATGTTTAAATAAAAGATATTCTCAACCAAATGATCATAGAAAGCATGTTTAAAAAGATGTCAGCTTACATTTATACAAGTGATAGGAGCAATCCACACCAACTGGATGCAAACCACACAGATGGCTAGCAAGTCAGAGTATTTACAAACGCCTTGGATATTTTAACATTCTCACTTTTTCTACCTGCCACAGCAAATTTGAACTAGATTTTCCAGCTGCTGTCAGATCCAAATGCAAGAGTGTCCTTCATTACAAGCACCCCTACCAGGAATCCTTGGCAGTATATGTCTATCTTCCCTGTGTATTCTCTCCCCTGTAGCTTGCAATTAGTTGATAGAATATAAAAAGAAGGACTGCAGAATGATAGAAGTGCAAATGTTCTGCCTTGCCTGGTGGAGTGTGAGGGTTTTTAGAGGCAAGTTGGATGTCAGAAATGGAGGCAATCCCTCCCTAGCCTAAAGAAACCAAGAACATTCAGGAAACAGTGCGTGTTCAGCTTCACGCATGTGATTATGTAATAGACTACAGTGATGAGTAACAGCTTGTATTTCGGTGTGGCAGAGGTGGTGTAATACAGTGTTTGAAAACATGGTTTTCTCAGCCCCATCCCAAATCACCACCTTCCCCTATGCTGCTTTGCATTTCATGCAAACTTTCTGATTAGGCAGTGTTTTCTTCCTGCTTTAGGTACTCATTATAAAAACTTAAGAAAACACCTAAATTGGGCCTATCACTGTTTTTTATAGTCATAGCATTCAGATGGTGTATGTGAGTGCCTTAACAGCTGTAATTGTTTGGGTTCTGAGAGGAGCCTTATTTTCAACCAAAACAAGTTTGTTGACTTCATTACTTTTGTAAACAATTCCTCCAACGACTCCTTTACTTCTGACACATATCAACAGAACATTTTGCTGTTGGCAAACTATCATTTAATGAAACATCAGAAAACTTACTATAACATTCATCTAAATGAATCTCTCATGCCTAAATGGGTAATATTGAAACATAAATATTTTTGCATTTGGGAGACTTTCTGTTGAGAAAACCATACATGAAATGGAAACTCTATGAGTAATGAGTGACAGTTCCTTAAAAGTTAATATTTTCTTTAATCTATTTCCATAACAGGAGAAGAGAAGAAAATACAGTGCTAAGCATAAGGCATGCTTTTGGGATTAGAGAAACAATCTCTGCTAGTATGTATATCTCAGACCACAGGGAACAATACACACACCACAAACACATTTTTATTTCATTTAATCAAATATAGAGGGGTCTTAAATATTTTTCTGTGTTATTAAAAGGATTGAAGATTCCTTACATTTTCATTTTTCTCTTTCTTTTTTATTTTTATAAAGAAAAGTAAAACTGCCCTTAATACTGGACTAGACTCCGTGATTGTCATGTAAGGTAATGAAACCATAAATGCACAGTATTAAGAAGAGACAAGATGCAATTAGCCAAGAAATTACTCTGATCTCAGTGACATTTTCAAAAAATCATAATACAATATACATTGCAGGACATGATTGACAGTCTAATCCAGTTTTGATGGAACGTAGTCCACATACTGAAAGTAAAGCAGTACACGGCCAGATAAAGCTCACAGCTGTGAATCCCTGATATGTCCTTACAGTCTTGTCACCCAGGAAATTCCTCAGGTTTAAAAGATGATGAAAGTATCGACCATTAATGACAGGATCATCTCCTACCCTGAAATAAAATGTACTAATCCCTTTTGCTAGGTCTATGAATTCCTAATATAAATTATATAAACTGTAGTAATTCATCTCTGTTAGCACAGTTGTGTTTGGAAATTGTACAGCAGTCTTTGCCCTATTTGAAATGCCAGATGAAAGCAAGACATGTTCGTTTAAGCTGCAGCATAAAGTAATTTAACACAGGGGACAGAATAACTTCTGGATAATGAGCAGTATATATGTAAAAGAAGGAAGTTCTGAAGTTCTAAAGTGGCCTGATGGATTTATGCCTGATCTTAGAAAGAGGCCAAAAATGTAAATATAGGAAGTATGGTTAAATGCAGGTGCTTTGTTAGACATTTGTAAGATGATTTAGTGATTGAGTCATACAAAGTACATCCTCTAACTTCAAAGAGACATACAATGGTCATTTATGTCTTACAAATAATTTGGATGGTAACCTATCCATCATGTTAAAATAAGTAATGTGGATCATATTGGATTATACTGCAAGGGGGGAAAAATAAAAAATTAATCTGAAGTGACATTTACAAACACATTTGAATTTCTGTAATCCATTTTTGATAGTACATGGGCTGCATATGTCTATCAAGCTGGATTTGCAACCATGTGCTCATGTGTCATTGACACCTATGGCATTGGCTAGACAAACAGTCATTGATGAAGTCAGGTAGTTAACCATCTAAAGGGCATTCAAGGAATCTGCAAATATTACAAAGCACAAGGCTAGACCTTGGATGCTTTTCACAGAAGTAATGACAGTACAGAAATGCAAGGTTATTAATAGAAATACCTGGAATCCATGGACGTAAAGTAAAATTCTTCAATAACACTACTTCCTAGTTTTAAGAGTCAAGCCAGTTGAGAGAGAATATTGCTAATGAATAATACTTTCAAAAACCCATGTTTGTTCTAGAGGTAATTTTTCAAAAGGATTCCATGTTTTGTAGCCTTTTAACATTGTGCCTCTGACAAAAGTCTATGGTAGAAATCACTGCACACACAGACAACGCTGAGTCCAGTGTTATTAAGGGCTCTGAGAACACTTCAGGAAGCAGAACATGAGAGACTAAATTCTTTTATGTCTGGCTAACATAGCTTTTGCCAGTTATGTTCAGAATCATTGCAGTGAGATCAAAAGCTAACACTACACTTAAGTTTCCACAACATGTGGGATTAAAGATATCCCACAGGTATGATGGACTACAACTGATTCAAACTCTTCGAATTTCAGCAGGTTTCAGCATAACTTGAAATATGAACCAAACCAAAACTGATTGCATGCCATTCTCAAACCACCTCAGAGAACCAAAAAAACCCTCCAAAAAGCAGCAGAAATCTATTAGTCATTTGAAACATTCAAATAAAAATTCAATAGATAATGTCAGACCAAAAACCAGATCTCAACTTTGAACATCTACCCAAGCTTACATGCAAAGAGGTGACTAATGGATTATGCCACTTTGTGAGTCAGACTCAGAGAAATACTGCATTTCCATCCTGAGGATTTGATTTATTCAAGCTGGGTAGTACTAGAGATGAACACAACTGGGTTTGTAAGTAGCTTATATTAAATTCAAGGGTTTGTTTGGGGTTTTTATAAAGTTTACTAAAAGCTGCAATTTAACACTAAATTCCATTTTAAAGATGTTTGAATCCCAAATAGCCTCTGGATAATTTTCATTTGTCTGTGTTCTATTTATTCAACCCAGACATATTTTTTCATTATCTTATCTATCAAGACCTTGAACATTTGGAAATACTATTGACATAAAGCAGAATTAGAAAGCACAAAATACAGCATTAAATGACAAGATTTTATTGCAATAGTGTACGTACAAGAATACACTTTAGATTACTATCATAACTAATATATTGCCATGCTGATAAGAGAATGGCAGAAAAAAGAATGCTTCATACATTAGCAGCTTGAAACTAGGAATGTGATTATTACCTTTGATTTCACTAAATTTGGTAGTAATCAAGGAGCTCCTAGGAGGATCTCTGCACACCACAGCATCTCCTCCTAGTCCAGAAACACTGCAAGTTAGAGAAGTGTATTATAAAGCAGGGCTGCTCATACTGCTCACAATATCTTCCATAAGTCTACCATGAATTACTTCTTAAAACTCAGCAAGGCTTCCTCAGGGAAGATTTTTCTCTTTCTGCTCTGAGTCAGATACTGTGCAATCTTTGCTCACTGTTATAAATTAGCTGTGAATGTGTCTTGCCTACACAGCTTCATGTCAGTAGCTTCTGTCTTTCCCCTTTTTTTTAAAAATGAACAAAAATTGAAGTATATTTCATTCCAAATCAAGGAAAAATGAAATAACACCTGTATTTCAAGGTCTAGTTTTTTCTTGTAATACAGGTTTTCCCAAGCAGAGAGGCAGAGGAATGAAAAAGAATGTCTTCTGAGTTTGTATAACGGGTGCTTTTATGTTCAACAGTACAATTGTATTCTTGTTTTTAAGTATAACTGTCTTTATTTGAGGTGAATGAAGATTATTGGCCCAAATTGTTTCAAATTGTTTTTGATTACCTCTGCTATAATCTTTAGGTGAACAGATATTCAGAGCTGCCTTTTTCTTTTCCCATGTGCACGATGTGATCATGGTTTTCTATTTTTAATATTACTTAGGGAATATAATAAAAGAGGATAACTTTGATTTTAACTGTTTTAAAAGTAAACAAATATGTTAAGCTTTTTAAAAATAACAAATACATTGACATTTTTGGATGTTTTCCTAGGTTTCAGTACTTTGCCATTTATATTCAATTTTTAGGCAATCAGCTTTAATTCTGGCATAGTAATTTATTAGAAAATCCAGATTCCTTTGAGAAAAATCAAAACTGATGATGCCAGCAGACTCAACATGAGAGGATCATGCAGTCATTTTGCTGTATGAGGATTTAAAGGGAGAGAAGAGGAAGATACTGTGAAAAAACTGAATATTTTAGCGTGTGATGTGCTAATTGTGCAAAATTTATTTTTTGGCAATTTTAGATTTTTAATACATATAATGCTATATGTTGTGACAAATCCTAAAGTCCTTTTAAATATAATTGTGCACACTGCAAGTTAAATGACTAAATGTAATTTTGCATGTGTAATTCCAGCATCACCTACACTAGGTACCTTTTTATATTTGTCTGCTTTTATTAGTCTTGTAGATCTGTTCTTATTTCTGCAGCAAAATCACAACAGCTAAAGCCATTATTTGTTAGTAGTTTTAATACAGCCTAAGTTACTGATATTAATAGCCTGATAATAAAGAAAATCTTAGGTGTTGCTACCTTCAGTGGTGAAGTGATGTGGCAAACAAATTCGCTCTAAGGCTAAAAAAAAGGATAATGAGAAATGCTGTTTATACTTCATTCAGGAGGTAATGCCCAGTGTTTCCATTTGGCCCAAACTCCTAAGTAACTCCAAATGTTATTTTTTTATTTTAAAAAATCAAAAACTATGTATTTACTGTGTTCTGAACCATCAGTGATGTAACATACACTACTACAGACTTGTTGATGTTGTATTAAAGTGGGAAAAAGACTACTGATTGTCTCTAGCCAAACATAGATAATAATAATTCACAGCATATAGTGCCTGACTTTTTCAAAGCTCTGCATAGTCATATGAAAAGCATCAGAAAAACATGAAAAGAATAAATCACTCTCAGTCTGAAGGGATTCCATGTGCTTCTACAATTAAAAGAGCATAGTGGAAGACATGAATGCCGGTTTTGGAGGACAGGTGTGTGGGGGAAAACCTTGTCCACTTAAAGACAACATTAAATATTTTTCAAGATTTGAAATCACTTTTTGGAACATCTGTTATGGCTAATTAATTACTTTAATTTGCTCTAAGTTGTGTACTTGAAGATGAATAGTGCACAATAACAAGGCTAGGCTTTGTGAGGAAGACCTTTGGTAGTCTGTACAGTGTGCTGCCTCATTACAGAGCTAGTTATCTGCAGGAAGTCTGACATTGAAAGGTACTACACGTCCCATAACACCCTCCCTTAACTGTGATGATTGTAGTTTCTTCCTAAAAGTGATGATTAGGAGAGAGAAAAACAAAACTGAAAGCTGTATGAATATTTCATGTAAATGTAAGCAGGCACTTACTGGACGCAGACCTTGATTGATGCCAGAGTGCCTCTAAATGCCTTGACATTGAAGGCTTTAGACTTCCCTTTCCACAATGACTGCCTCAAGAGCTGCAGTTAACAGAGGAATATAGCTGTATTTCACTGAAGAGCTCTTTATTACTGGCTGATATTAAACAAAACCACGAGGCTTAAGTTTGACTAAGTGAACACAGTATAAGAGGTTGTGGATATCTAAATGAGAGAAGATAGTTAACGCTTCTTCTCCCTCTGTCTTCCTGTTCTGTAGCTCAATTGCTTGCATCAGTTTTAAATTCCTTCCTATGTAGAAGAGAATCAGCAACATATGAGGAATCAGCCATAAATTGCTCTCAAGTACCTCTGTTCAACAAATTACCCAATGGAAATGTCTAAACAATTTTTTACAAGGAAGCAAGTGTTTTTTAAACATTTTGAAATTAATCTAATTATTCAGATTTAAAAACTTAGAATTGAAAAATTTTTCCCCACAAGAATTTTGAAATGCTGTTGAAACATTGATCAAAGAGAAAAAAATACCAATTCTTTCAAGGATTGGCTTATCTTTTGCTTGCATAGGGATAGAAATATTTCTGTGCATGTGCTATGTAAGAGCCCAGTTCTGTCATACTTTTGAAGTGGTCTCTTGAAAAGAGAGTGGCCGTTTTTAGTGGAATAGTAATGTATGCAAATAGTTTAGAAGCTGAAATCAGTGTTGTAAAGAAATAGTCTTTCAAAATCAGTCAAATGAAGGAACCATATTTTGAAAGTTGACAGTGAGATGTTTCATGGTGAGTGTGAGACGTGATCATAATATGTGCCTACCATGTTTTATTAATGGACAAATCACCCTTTGAAAAAACCTCTATGACTACCATACAATTTCATCGAGATTGTGGACTACACTTTGCAAATACTTAAAATTTTAAGCCTGATTCATAAAACTCCTTATTTCCAGCTCTGATGCATTTAGGCAGAAATTTTAATCAATATGTTAGTAAAAGAAATGGAATGATTCCTTACCGCAATCATCCATCCCCCTGTTTTGCACATTAAAAGGCACTTCTGTTTATATCACCCATCTCAAATCTAGTGGACCACCAACAGGAGGACTGTGGGATCACAATTTTTTTCCCCACACAGGCTCCCTCAGGTGCATAAAGGACTGAATTGGCCCTTCCCAAGCATCCATGCAGGGGTGTGTTCTTAAAGCTCTGTTCTTCCAGTAAGTTTGTTTCTCAGGTGGTTTGAGAAAAGAAACAGCTGAGCTGGTTTTGTCCATTGTTATCACAAAAGCTTGAGTAAGTTTTCCATAGAGTTTTTTCACCTAAATGCTAACTATACCAGCAGAAGAAATTAAGTGCTTTTTTATTCTTTTTTTTTCTTTTTTTAATCATTGCAGCATTTCATCTCCTTTGTGCTAGATTTGGGTGTTTTCACTTAACTTGTGTTTTGACATGAGATGTCCAGTAGCTAAAAATTTTTATTTTTAATTAAAATTATATTTTTAAATTCTTTTTTTTTCTTATGTTGCACTGTAAAAAATAAAAGAAAATACTTAGGGTCTCTTCTAAATGAATGTGCTGGACCTTGGCTGTTTATAGGATATTGAATCATGTGTAAACAGAGATTTTTAGCTGCCTTCTTCATATTGATCACACCTAGTTATGATTTCTTCAGAAATAAAGGACCTGCATTCATTTCTGTTGAAGTAAGTAGGACTTTTCTCTATTGGTCTAGCACCAACTGCCTTAGTTATACTGGCTAGCATATTTTCCAAATTCTCTCATATTTGCCTTTTACTTTAGAAGTTTCTGTATTACCCAAAGCAGAATGTGAAGAGAAATGAAGGGTATCTCTAAGCTAAAATTGTAGGAGATGCCACATGCCAGCCACTGCAATGTGATTTCTATTTTACAATAATACTTTAAAATTGCTGATAGTTGTGTACCAGTTAACAAGGTTCTGAGCACTTTCCAGCTGTGAGTGGTCCTTATGTGCCTGCTCCTGCCCACATCTGATTTTGTGTGTTACTGAGCTGACCATATAGTTTAAGAACACTAAAGCCCACATGCACACTTATGCCCGTATAAAAATGTCATACAACACTGATTTTAAGCTTGTGCAGGTGGATCATGACAACAGAGTGAGCTAACAGAGCAAAAGTGAGCCTTGGTAATGTTACAGCCTGATTGTTTCTAAGCAGGTGTAGTGTGCCAGTATTTTTTAATGCTCTGGTGAGAGAGGGAAGACAAGACCAGGACTACGAAGCTGCATGGTAGGACTTGAAAAACGACAAGTTAATTAATATTGGATCACTTTGTTATTAAAAATAAATGCAGATTTAATCTTAACATTTCATAATCAGTCATGCATCTGACTTTAAAAACTGTAAACTTGGACTCACATCTTTGTGCAATAAAACTAAGGCTCTAATTACCTACAGATGCAGCCAGGTCCTCTGTGTCTTGAGCAAACGAGTGAAGTCAGTCCTGCTACCTGCTGGAACGACAGGTAGATGGTAATTCAGGCAAGAGCAGCACAATTTTGATGCCACTGTTAGATATTTATGAAAAGAGAGGCATTGAATTTTATCTCAGTAGATCAATTTTCAGGACAGAGTTCTTAACAGTGTATTCATAGGCTGGGTACAAAACCAATTTTATCTGCTTCACTGGTGTGTGAACTGTATAAGGAAAGACATCTCTTTACTCTCTGATAGCTTATCTTCCCTGGTGACCATTTATGCGTGCTCTTGTAAATATACATATTTTACAGAAAAAGCTCTTTAAACTATCCTTTGAGATGACCTTGAAATAGAAGCATTTGAATCTTCCAGGAAATTAACAGCAAAGTCTCTTTTGATAATGACTGGTAGGGTGGGAAATGCCACTCAAAGAAGAAGTAATAATCAGTGCTGCAAGCTATTTAATAGTACAGGTCTATGACAGAATAAGATTTTTACAAGGAAACACACAAAAAAGAAAAATATACCTACTCTTCCATTCCTGAAAAGTTTCTTAGGCACTGATACATTTTTCAAAAATCATCCTTTGGTAAAGGGGTGCTTCTGTTTAAAAATATTTAAAGTAAACAACAGGAAAAATAAACAGTGGGGTTTTTTTGTCTTGCTAGGCATATAAACACTAACTCTACTTAGTTCTATGAATAGAGAAAATAATTACACTTTCCCATGTGATACATTGAAACCATAAAAATATTTATCATGGCAACATAAGGTATTTCTTATATCTTAGTGTGTAGTTCATTGTCATTATTTCATTCCCTTTTTTTTTCCACTTTGTTTTCTCACTTTTCCACAAAACAAAGCTTCTTACAGATGCATCCCTTCAATTAAAATTATAGGTTCATACATTGTAAATATCTATGCGGAGTGCACATTGATATCACCTCGCTTATATCCACTGCCCTTACTTATAAATAAATCCATATATTCTTTTTTTATCTATACATAAACAGAATTATAACTCCATGCCCAAATTCCCTCACACAGATGCACACTATAAAAATACTCTTCTCTATAAATGTCTTCAGGCATACGCACTTTTGTCCCTAACAAATGCATGCTTTGCATGTGCACGTGCACATTTCACAGAGCACACTTTCCTGTGTTCCTCGCCAGCCCACATCAAATGCCTCTAGTTGCTTTTTCTCATGCTGTCTCTTCAAAGATGCCTGTATAAAAATTCTCTCATTTCTCTATGTCTATAGCTTGTGCTATTCATAGAAATATTCACTTTCTGCACACAAGCACACACAATCCTTACAGCATTCACTATGTACATGTACAATCTTTTGTAGCAGCAGCTTGATTAACCATGGACTCAAGTTAAAATTTTATAGGTAGAACTTTGAAACACACCTATACAATACAAGGTATTCCCCTTTAACTTCACTGACTGTGTCAAAATATCTCATGAACAGTTTAGCAAATGCACAGGAAAGAAACGAAAAGATAATTGACACAACAATAACTCACTTATTGCCATTTTGAGTTTTTGAATTGACCATTACTGTGGATTTTACTCATTAACATTTTTGAAAATATGAGAAATCAAAGACAGGTTGAGCAGTGACTTTGGGACAGGCACCCAGAGAGTAACATAGAGAGATTGCTTGAAGTTGTAGGAGAGACAAAGCTTTGACTGGAACTCAAACTTGCAAAAGATGCCAGGAATAACAAGAAAGGCATTAGTACACGAGCAGCAAGCCAAAGTACAAGCTGTGGGTCCATGGCTGAACAAGTTAGTATAGGCTGACAGGTCAATAAAATATGATAGAGAAAAAGCTGAAATACTAAATGCTTTCTGTGCTTTGGTGTTCAAGGGTAAAGTTAGCCCCCAAGCCTCAGTGCCAAGAAGCAACAGCAAAGCAGCAGTGAACTAGTGAGTAAAGAAGAGAGTTAAGAGCTAACTGCAGCTTTTGAACATATTGAAAGTTTATGGGACCTGATGGCCTGGGTCTGAGGGTGCTCAGAAAGTTGGCCAAAAGCTCAGCAAAATCTCTCTGTTTCACCTCTGAAAGGTCATGGAGAACAGGTCAAGTTCTCCATGACTGGAAAAGTACAAATACTTACCCACCTCCAGAAAAGGAGATCTGGGAAACAACAGAGGAGTCAGCTTTAAGTCAGTCCCAGGTCACATTATGAAACAGGCCCTCACAGAAGCTGTTGCCATCAACATGAAAGACAAGACAATTGGGAATACACAGAGTGGGCTTGTCAGTGGCAAATGACTGATCAACTGCTTGCCATCAGAGATGAACTAACTTGCTCAGTGGATAAGGGCAGAGCAGAGATTGTCATCTGACTTCATTTCAGCAATACAGTTGACACAGCTTTCATAATTCATTTCCAAAACTACACTATGAAATGGATCCTAGTCTATAAGGGCTACGTCTATACACAAAAGAGAGTGGTAACCACCGTTTAAGAAAGGAAGTAAAATCCATGACTTTGTCTCAGATATGTCATCACTGATATATTGCATCTACCTAAATAATTTGTTAAACTTTTCTAAATGTTTTGGTTTTTATTCTTATTCTTAATGAAAAACTGTGGGCTTTCATGCTATTCATGAATATAGATCCTAAAAATGTACTAGTCAGAAAGAAAATATTGGGGAAAGAACACTAGATATTTTGGTTTGTTTTAATCAAAAGAGCTAGCTATCACCAATATTTTTTTTTTTAGTGAAAAACACTGATTTATCTAAGGCAGAGTTGCTAGGAATCCATCAGATTTGCTTATGATTTCATTCTTTAGATGGGGATAAGACACAACAATTCATAATAACCAATAAGCCAGTTATTTGAGGAGTAAGGAACTCATATACAAGTTCTTGTGCCAAATCAGTCAGAACAAAGACTTTTACTTCTATATGTGCACCAAATATATCTACAGCTGTTTAACTCAGAAATAATAAGATTTTGTTTCATCTGTGTTTCGAACTTTGATAGCTCCACAGAAAAGGTAATGGTAGCTCCTTCTCAAAGGGTAGGCAAAAAGCAACCCTACTGAAAAAAAATGGTACTAAGGGAAAGCAAGTTTAGGCTGTGATATCTGTGCTACTCTGACTCTTGTTCAATTACAAATACCCCTTTCTACTGATCACTGATGATGCTGATAGTTGTACACTGGGTTCTATTGGCTTTCAGAAATGTTTTGTGACCTTAGACTAGGCTTACATTGTGTAAAAGAAGTGTAAAATTTCAGTCAGCTTAACTTAAAACACTTCAGAGATAATCATTGGAGCTACATTCAAACAAAGGCAAAATGTGTCTAGATGTAGCCAGAGCGTATGAAATATTTTGCCTGCAGAACTAAATTCTGAAATATTTCATATTTATATTACTTATGAAAGCCCGTATTTTTAAAGCCTGAATCCTTTGTGACATTCAGAGAAATTTTAAATTTGCATAGCTAAAAGCAGTGAACATCAGTTTAAAATATTAAAAAGTACTGATTTTTGACATCTCTGTTTTGAGATGGCATCAACCAATACTCAGGTATAGAGGCAGAACAGGTTTTCTTCATTACCAGTTGCATGGATTATGATAGACTAACTGTCATTGCCATGTTATTTGTAAATCTGTTTTTAATCCAGCAGCACCATATTGCTAATGATTGAAACATCTACCAGCAGAATCTTTTCTAGCAGCAGAGAAATGCCACGAAATTGATTTTAATTAGGCTTTGGAAAAAAAGGAATTATGTAGAATTCAAAATCCATTGTTCAAATCATATGCCAGCCAAGCTGTGTAAGAGGTTTATACAGCTAACTGGACATTAGGGACCCATGTTTGTGTTCAGAAATGTACCAACCATTTACTAGAAAAATGTAAGGGTTATGTTCACTTACAGCATATCTGTCTAGGTAGTGATTTAATTATGATTATAATTGTAACCAAGAAACAGACAAAAACAGAGGCCAAATTCTGTTCTCCAGAGCAAAGTTCAAAAGGACTATAGGGATTTTTTTCAGAGACAAAAAACATTTATCTGCATCACATGTTAAATATGCCTGCATCACTGCATGTGAGCATTCTATGAAAATATGGTTGGGATAGTCTTAAAATCAGGTCCATTCTTGATGAAAAATAAAAATAGGAAAGCAAGTTGTTGACTAATATATCGTGCCAGATCCAGAAACCAAAGCCAGATGCTTGATGTATTTTAATTTTTTAGTAGCCTATGAGGAAAACAAGCAAATCTCCATACAAATGCTTTTCTCTGGCAGAATGACATGCATTTTTAGGTACTAAAATGTCGCTGTCAAAAGCTGAATAGACGTTGACTTTTCTTGCTGATCTACAGGTATATGAATAACTGACCATAAGGAGTACAACATCAAGAATTCTGACATACACAACCTAGCTTAAAGGTTTTTAAGTTTCCAAGCGAAGATTTCAAAAAACTTATTTTAAAAATACAAGACAGTGCAACTGTTTAAATGAAGGAAATGTTCTGAATTGCAATAGGAGACCCAACTTAGTAAGATTTTTCTCATTGAAATGTCATTGTTTTTTAGAAGAATACTGAAACACTTATTAAATTTATTGCACCTATGTTTAAACATTTCCACTTCTGTTGGTTCAGAAGCTCTAATCCCAGTATTTGCTCTGCGTATTTTGCTACAGGGTCTTGCTGGAACTATGTGGAAGACTTGCTTTGGATAACCAAAGCTGTCTGTCTGAGTTCCAGATTTATTATGTTTATTAACCATAGTTCATGATAAACAAATGTCAAAGTCAATTAGTCAATTATGTAGGAATTCTGTCTTGAGATCTGGTGAAAAAAAATTTAGACTGCTTCAAAAGAAAATGAATGGGGAAAAAAGACAGGGACAGAAGGCAAGTAAAAAATAGAAGGCCCAGATAGAGGTTAAAATCATCACCTGGTAGAGTGAAGATCCAAGTATTTAAAGATGGTAATTCCTTCTGATCTGGAAAGTCAGTTACATACTGGGACTATTAAAAGCAGTTTTAAATGTCAAGTTTGAACATCCCCAAGGATGGGATTTGCTGAACCTCTCTGTACAACCTGTTTCAGAAGTGCTTCACTTCTCTTACTGAGGGTTTATTTCCACATAATATCCAGTCCGATATTATTATCCGATATTGTCTTGCTGCTGCTTCCAGTTGCTGTGATTCATTTTTGTTTCCATACCTCTCTCCTCTGAGAAGAGTTTTTCTTCCTTTTCTCCATAACTCCCCATCAGGTGCAAAAGACTGCAAACAGAAACATGTCAGACTCTCAGTTGCAAGCCAAACAAAGTTGCCTGGGCTTCTACGTATGTTTGTGTAAATCATACTTACGTGTGTACATGTCATGTACTCCAGTCTCATACCTGTCTTGGTGGCATTCTGCTGGAATCTCCCCAGTTTCTCACTCTCAAGGGAACAGAACAGGGCACTGCACTACTCCAGGTTCAGCCTCGAGGATTCTGGGCAGAAGAGAATTACCATTTCTCTTTGTCCCACCAACTGCATTCTTACCAACAAACCCTATCAGTGGTTAGTGGTATTGCCTCAAGGGTGTGTGCCTGTTTCATTGACCAGGTTGTTGTCCATCACTGCCCACAAACTACTACTGCATTGATAGTTAGTCTGCAACATATACTGTTGGATGGGATTATTGCATTTGAGGAAGGATTTTGTATTCTTCCTCTTCTTTATACAACTGGGAAAGGCTTCAGTAAGGACCTCCTTAACATGCCCATATTTTTCTTGAAAGTGTCCTATAATATCCTTGGATTAAGACAGCATTGTCTTAATGGATATTATTAGCACCTAAAAAAATTTGGATTAAGTGTATCACTGCTCTTTCTACAGCTTTGACACAAACAGTCTTTCTACCGTTTTGATATTTTATTTAGTAAAGCTTTGGAGGGGTGTAGCAGAATATCTGATTTTAGAATAACTGATTTTTTTTTAAATTTTTTTTATTGCTAAAGCTGCCTTCTTGCAAAAGCATTTAATCCAATATTCCAACCAAGGGTAACCCTTTCAAATATAACACAGACAGGCAGCTGCTGTCTTAAAATGCGAGTTTTAAAACCATCTGCTATCAGTGACATCTGCCCATGTTCCAATTGGTAAATGCTCTTCCTTTTTTCATGAAACTATGCTGCTTTTTCTCACCTATTGCAAAAATATCATGCAAGCCTGGCACTATTAGAAGAGTTTCCCATTCATTTCTATTGCAAGCCCACAAGAACCCGTGGATAATGTCACTGTTTGGCAGCTGGCTTTGCATATTTACATATATATGGATAGATGGATTTTCTTTTCAGTGTTAATTTGAAAAGGAATTTAGAGGACTGACACACAGAACTTTGGTACTAGCTTAATTTAAATTGTTGAAGCAAAATAAAATAGCAATCTATCAAGTCAGTCCTCTTAGGCAGATTTTTCCTTAGAGCAAAAATGACCATCTTGGTAAGTCAATAAATCAGGTCTCAGTTCAGTCTGTGCAGTCTCTTTGGAAGCAGCCCTGTTACACAGATGAAACTGAGGGCCCTTTGGACTTAAAGCTTCTCCTGAAAACAGCTAGGGAAATGCTTCACCAGTGCTGTGCAGTGCTGCAAGATAGGGCAAAATACATTTCTATCACAAGGCTTGTATCAGTATGCCTTCTGTTTGCAGAAGCATTTTAGTCCAAAAAAGTTAGCATCAAGAAGCACATAAATCACTGAGAAGAGGAAGCAATGTTCTCTAATACTGTGGAACAGAGCATATCCATAATCATCATGAATGAAGGGAGAGGGGGGGAGGTTGGGAAGGAGGAGCAAAAAGCTACAAAAACCCTAGTATCTTTATTGTGTCAGTAATCATGGTCCTACTTAATTTTACCTTAGGAAATAGGTAAAAAATTAAATTGTACAAATAATGAGTATTTTACACAACAAAGATGATCAAAAATTTTGATGGCAAGATCTCTTCAAGCTGCTTGTGAAAACCTTTAAGAAGGTGATATACTGGCCTACCTCATATTTTCAAGATTCAGCTTTCCAACTTGCTCTACCTTTCTAAGAACTCTTTAAAATTCCTTCTTCTATTCATTAATTTTCAAATTAAATTGGAAATCAAACATATTATTTCCACTTCTCCTCGGTGTGCTTTACCACATATTGCAAATACTGTAGACAGAGGTGAGTAGAGTGTGCAAACATTTTTGAAAAATAAATGGCTTCTGTCTGAATTTAGACCTTTAAATGAACCTTGAGTATTTTAGACTACATAACAAATTACAGTTTTTACTTTGTTGACTGGACAAAGGCCAATTATGAACAAGTCCAGAAAAGAAGAATTCATAGCAGGAAAGATGAAAGACCCCTGAGTGGGAGAGGTACTAATGGCCTTTACAGTAATGCAGCAGCAAGAAACTTAATTCCAGAGAGCTTTTCACAATTCTTTTAATATTTCTTTTTCTTTATCATAGCATAATACCTGGCTTGACAACAGAAATGTTAACATTTAGGGCTCTGTTCTTCAAAATGCCACGCTCTATTAACACTGTTTTTCGCTGGGATTTACCCTGTCAAAGAAGGAATCACCAAGGAGTAAGGCCTATGGTTGTCTTATCACTAAATCCCTCTTCTCAATGATGCACAAATGACTAAGTACTTTTGGTGCCCCTTCAAGACAGAAAGTTAAAACAGGTCATTCTAAGGTTAGGGTAGTAGGAATATTTTCTTGCACACGCCAGGTGTTTTATATGCAAAACAAACGCAAAACTCTCAGGTATTTAAAAGTAAAAAAGCAGGTAAGTCGTAAGTGCATGAGGGCAGCTCTTCCTGCTGTCATCTTGTTTAAAGGCATTTGACTACGTGCAGTTGCACATGACACAGTTCCCCACAGAGCCACGCTTGTTTCACCTGCACCTCTGATGTACGGTAACATGGGGGTCGTTCCTTCTGTTCCCTCCAGGATGTGCAGCTGTGCTTTGCCAGGTTCTCCCCTCTGCAGTGATGCAATGGTGCCTCACACCCAGGGAAGGAAGGAGATGAGGCTCCTGAGTAGGTCCCAGCTGAGGCCCCAGTGCTGCCCTGTGGGTCCCCACGCAGCTGTGCTGGCTCTGTGTTTGCACACAGTGACGCACCTGGACCGCACGCTCGGCAGGGCTCACACAGAGACTGCCTGGGGGACCCCACTGCTCAGGGGCATTTGCTCATTGACCAAGGGGGCAGTGAGGTTAGGCACCTTACCTGCTGGGCTGTGAAAGGACCGAGGGAGGCTGGTTTTGCTGGCAAGTTGAAAGATTCTCACCTTTTTTCAGGCTCTGCACCTCCACCATTTGGACAGGCAACTCGGGATGAGAACTTAATCCACAGCCTACATAGTCTGTGGAGGAAAAAAAAAAAATCACAGCAGAAGCTAAATTAGGAGGAGCTTATTAATGATGTTGAATTGTTTTATAGAGTGCTGAGCAAATACCGGGTTTGCAAAATGAAGCTGAAAGCTTTACTTTTATTGTCGTTTGACTGGTACATGTGGGACTGTGTTTGAACAGAGGCTTTTGTGCTTCCTCCAGTAATTATCAGATGCTAGGAAAAATGGGAAACATGGATGTGAGCCTGTGGGGGAAACCTGTGTGTGAGCAGCTACATGCAAAGATAGCTTCAAGACAGGGACATAAATGTGAATACTATTTACTTAAATGTTACTCCCTTTCCATTTCAATCCTTTAATTTTCTATCCTTCAAAATATTCTTTCTCCTTAAAATAATTCTTTGGGTAGAATCTAGGATTCAACAGTTACATGTAGGCTTTGAAGACTAATTTTTGGACACTTAATTTCCCCTACAACGTAGTGGCAAAAATCTCTTTCCTACACCACTTTCATACTGGAAAAATGCTGAGCAACAGTCAACTAAAGTGCTTCCTGTTTTGTATAAGTAAGAGGCAAATTGGACTAGCTATTTAGATGCAAAGATACATCTTAAGGAGAATATATTGGAATAAATTGAGAGATTCTTAATAAGGTAAGAGAGGTTGCACTTAATAGAAAGAGCATATAGAGACCCTGACTGTGGCTAATGTGCATAAAAAATTCAGCCTGTCAGATCCTCACTTTTCTAATTCAGTAATCTAAATAATTTATTTGACATTTTAGCTCAAGATGACCTTTCTTGGGAAAAAATTACTGTTTTAAACTTTTAGCAAGTGCAACCACTGCAGAGGAATGCTGTTGAAGTCTGCATTTTCCCAAATGAATAAAGGTTAATCTTGTACAGCTCAAACACATTTTTGACCCTTTTAAACAAGTTCACAAAAGTCGTTTAATTTTTTTAATATAATTTCAATTATATTGCAATATTTGTGTTAAATGAGCTTCCTCCCTTCCTCCTCTTTTTTGTCTGTTGCTCAGAAGCCATTACCTATGTGTTCTGATGGACTTAGGCAAAGGACTTGTTTTGAATGACTCAAGGTGCCATTCTACCAAATGTTACCTATAAAGAAAGATCTATAAATCAAGTGAAAATACATGGTAGATTAATAGGTGAGCAGGTTAAAACAGCCACAAGTAATAGCAAAAAAAATGACTGTCCAGAGATTCACAGTTCCCAGATTGGTCACTTGACTCAAGCAATCAGCCTCAGAGCAATGCCACAAAAAATGACCATGTCCATCTGTCCCTGGATTCTCTTCCTCTTACTAAACAATCCTATATTTTGCAGAGGGCATTTCAATGGTTCTGCTAAAGGACATTTAGTGTAATTTTACTTGGCGATTTCTGATAATTTATCTAAATTTCTGACAGGTCACTAAAAAAATCTTTCAATGTAAGGATTAATATACCCCCAATTGTACATAATAAAGGCTATAATTCTCTCAGGGCGTTCAGGTGACTTTATAGGGGTACATTATTTATTGTCAAAAATGTGAATTTGCTAGAATGGCTGAACTACCACAAAGGTTTCAGAGTCTGTGCAAAATCTGCAGCGCAGCTGCCAGCTATGAGAGGACCTAAGAGTAATCAGCTATCAGAGAAATGGATGACCAGCCCTATTTAAGCTCTCATGAGATAAAAGTGCAGGGTTTAGTGTTGTGTTCAAATTAGATCTTTTTCCCCCACATTATTTTCCTCCCCTAATTTGCATCATTCATGTAGTTTCAGATGATCATATTACTCATATTGGTGTGCAACTGGAGTAATTTCAGTGTAGTCAGTATAAAGCTAGTGAAAGTTTGATGTCAGAGGAGAAGCAGTGCACTCATCTCTGCTGTGATATTCTCTCCTCGTGTCTCACTGATGTCAGTTAGTGCTTTCTTTTCTGACATAACAGTGGGGGTTTGATCTGATACGCCCGCACATACCAGTCAAAAACTGCTACAAAAACAGGGAGCTGAATGATCAGTGAGGCTTATGTTCCTAAGGCATTTTGGCAGTTTTAAAATCCAATGTAAATGTATTCAGCCTCTTACAGGCTTTCAGTATTATTAACTCTCAATTAACAGTACTGGGATTATCTATCTTGCAGATAGTGTTAGAATTGCAGATGCAACTCAGTTTGCAGGAGTTTATGATGTCAGGTGTGATACTCCATGGAAGAGTCTGTATTACTTCCAGGGACAACCTGTCACTAGGAGTGGTATGGCTATTCTCTTACCACACACAGAAAAACCTAGTGAGCCCTTCAACCCTTTGTACTGTGCTAAAGCATGGAAATCCAGCCTACAATGCTCTTCCACACCTTCCAGTAACAGGAAGCACCAGGCAAAACCACCCCAACACAGCACAAGGGTGAGTTGGTCATAGCTCTGGCTAATTCATGAGCAGTTAGAGCACTGCATATGTGTCTATTACAGTTGCTCCATTAGCCAGGAAAATGGAGACTGGACTTACAGGGGAGCTAGCCCATGTAAGTGTTTACTTAAGGCATGCCCACTGGCTGCCTTAAGGCAGCTAAGTTTACAGAAGGCAAGGTACAGTTACTGGGTAGGCAGCATTTTGTGCTTGCTTGTGTTTCTCTATCTCATGTGCTTTCAGCAGCTCTCAGCCTTCTCAAGCAGATGACCAGAGAGCACAGCTTCACTCACTGGAACAGTATGGGGCTATAGTTTGTGCAGTTCATGCACCATATTTGGATGGTTTGCACTTTATCAAAATGTAAAATGTCATGGAAAAAGAGGAATAGTAGAATTCACAGCTATTAGGCAGTGATCACTCCACTGTTAAACTTCTCCAAGAAAGAAAATCTTCCATTTCACAGTTTTATTCAGTGCTATTCAGTCTGAAAACTGATAAAAAGGGACTGTTTTGGAGTAAAGTAAATTGGACTAATAGGATTAAATTGATAATTCAAAAAATTTATTATTAACAGGAGAAAATGTTTTGAGCACTGTACTGGGTAAAGCTAACAAAAGGGAGCTGTGAGCAGTAAACTGCATACACTGCCATATGAATTTCAGTCCTGTTTGGCAGGATTGCAAAGTGAGTGAGTGTATGAAAGAGCACAGCACTGGTATATTGGTTTTGGGAAAAGGGGAGTCCTGATATCCTGCCAAAGCTGACCTGAAGGTGATGTCATTGATTACTAGGGGCTAGTCCTGGTTACCTTTTCTGTTAATCTTGTACTAGCTTGGTGTCTTCCTTTCTGCATGTAAATAATGTATTATTTCCTAAACCAATGGGTAGTATTACATTGTTTTAAAAGTCTCATTGAGATTTAAAGTGTCCATAAACGAACAATAAGTCTCAGACAAGGTTTAAGTTTGAAGTTATTTCTTCTTTAATTTTAGAAATGTGTTTTTCACTCATGATTGAAGTATGAAGCCACTGTAGCTCTCTGTTCCTCAAATGCCTTGATAAGAGCAGGGCTACTGATTTTTTTTCCTCTAATCTCTGACCAGGTTTTTTCCTTATGTAAATTGTTATCCTGTGGTCCATAGGCTGAGATCTTAATGATTTCTGAGGACCTCGAGTCTGGATCTGAATGAGCAGAGATTAAATGCTTGTTCCTCTCATTACCAGTTCTCTATAACATCTAGATTTTCTGTGTTGTAAACTCTGTTTCATACAGTACCAAGGCTCTGGGAATGACTTCATAACAAAATTATAATGAAATTATGTTTAAATCTCCTTCCTTGTTTCCATCCTCATTATGCAAATTACATGTCTTAAAACTGTCTACTTATCACTTATAAGTTTGGCTAGTTCTGACATGACATTTCTTGAAAGATGTTTCTAAACATCTTTTTTCCAGTTTGATTTTCTTTACCCTTATTTATTTCCTATGCATTTGTGATGACCATGAGTTAAGTAATAGTGTCTTGGTGGTGATGTGGCAGATGGTGATGTTCATTCTGAAGTTATTTAATAGATATCCCAGTAGTCTTCACAGGGAGAAAAAAGACCAAGATATAAAAGGACTGGTCTGCAATGCTTTTGGATACTGATGCTCAAGAGCACTTCTTGGTATTCCTGCATCCAATTCATTTAGCTGTGCAACCAAGTTGTATTGAGGAAGATGGCATTATTCAACCAGTTTATTTCCAACACACAATCAAAATACGGAATTCTGACCAGCCATTAGTTTCCATGCAGTACTGGGACTCCTCCCTTAGAGGAGATAAAAATGCAGATAAGGCCATTTGTCAATTGAAAAAACAAGAGCAAAATATTACCACTTGGTACATGAACTCACGAGAAGGAAGCCAACAAATCTATTCTGTCCCAGTGCAGAAGAGGGAAGGATGTAGTCCTGGTTTGTAACAGGGACACCATGCATTTCTGAACATCCATTAAAACCTCCATTGTCCCTTAGGTGTAGTGCAGAGATATGACCTTACATTTGAGGGCAGCATAGTGCTCAAAGGTCTGGCATGAAGGACAGTTAGAAGCACAATAGATTGTTATCTGCTGCTCCCCAAATCATTTGGTTAAGGTCAAGAAGCTGCTAGTAAACACATAGTATGATTTCCTAAAAGGCATCCCGTTCTTTATCCCACTGAATGGCACCGTGACACATAAAGGTCAACCTTAGTGACCATTAAACAAGCAGCTGCTTAAGACTGAAAAGCAAAACTGGTTTCCAGATGCAGCTGGGAAAAGGCTGTAACCAAGAACTCTGGACATTCCTGATGTCTAGGAAACACAGGGGTCTTAATCAGATGCTGAATCCCAATAGTGTGGCTTGAGCTACATGTTGTAAGTCTGCATTGTACATTTCAAACAGCTTATCAGGTTAATATAGTACAGAATTAAAAATGCTGTTCTGTGTTAAACTGGTCTTAAAAGTGATAGGAGTTAAAAGTCTGAAAATTGTGTCATATTCAGGCTTGTCATATGACTGTATCTCCTATAATATTAAAATTCAGCAAAAGAATATATTGTTCAATTTCCAGACACTGTGTTGTTTTTATGAAACTGTAGTAAAACTAATTTGTGGTTCGAATGACCACAGTATTCATAAGTGACATATTTGTGGAGTACAATAGGGACATTCTTGCATTTTGCTGCTCATTGCTAAAGAACACTGTCATAACATCTCTTGGTAATGTGGGCACTGCTGGTGTAAAATCCAAGTCCTTTCAACCAACTCAAATTTAGGTAGTTCTTCTGGCTACCTCATTTAGGTAGCTGGCAACCATAGTTGAAAGAGAAGCGTTAATTAAAAGTACCCATGTTATAATTTCCACCAGAGTTTCAGAGTAAGAACTCCTGTCTTTACCACACAATATCAACAGATATCCAACAGCCTGGGAAACCAAATGACTAAAATTTGTTGAACTGCTGAGGGTTTTAGTCTAAAGATGATCTAAATACACACTAAAGGCAACTGTCATTAGTTAAAACTTTTGCCTCTCTGATGCACACAAGTCTACATATCTTGTCACTAAGAAACAGGAATTATTGAGCATTTTCTGTTCCTTATCTGTGATGGATGATAGAAGTCGGTGTATTTTTCGTTACAATCATTGCAACTTGAGAGTGTGGGGCACAAAACATTAACCTCCAGCCCTGCCTGAAAGTTATTTACAAGATGCTTATACCTCTACACACTGTGGAAGTATCAAAAAACAATTTTTTATCAGAAGGCTGAGGCATGAAAGAGAAAAAATTAGTCTGGATTTTAATATCTTAAATGGAATTACCTAAAGTGTGAGGGATGGAATGAACCATGATCTATATAAAATAAACAGACAATGTGCAGATAACTAGAGAAAATAATTTACAGACTCTTTTACCTACAGCACATTTAATTTCAGTCCATAGTGGTAGCAATGCCAAATTATTATAAACTGCTGACTTCCTAGAAAGCTGTGTGAAATAAATCTCATGACCTCTGTCCAGTCTATATTGCCAAAAAGTGTTCCTTTTTCCCGGAACTCACACCAATTTTAGACACTCATTGGTATCCTTCTTGGAAGTCTCCTTGTGTCACAGACTGGAAAGAGCTGAACTCTCTAATAATATGTGAAAGTGCATCCTCCTTTTCTAGCCACCTTAACAGGAGTCTGTCTGTAACAAGTAAAAGGAAGTTTCCTCCCCAGGGATATTAATCTGACCCTTTTCCTCAGCTTTCTGGGGCTTTTTCTTAAACTAAGTGCATAGCAGTCCCCATGTTCAAACCTAAATGCTCTGCTTGGATATGTTTCATTCTTTCCTGGGAATTATGTTCTCATTATTCTCCTGTCATCATTGCTCCTTCTTTCTTATTTAATACAAGAATGGTGGGACGTATAGGTTCATAGGAAGTTAATCTTAAGGCTGAAGTAAACTTTTGGCCTAAAATTCTCTTCCAAGAAGAGAAACACAAGGCTCAGAGGTCTACTTGGGCTTTTGTGCAGCTGTAATAAATTATTCACTGATTTACTTGCAATCAGACTTTCTGATCTGCTATTTGGTGGGTATCCCAGTAGGGAAAGAAAACCACAGAGAATAAGTACTGTATTCAAACTTGTTACAACAGGTCAGGAACCAAAAATGAGAATGATCACATGATTCCTACTAAATTGAAAAAACTAGTACTCCATTGTGCTATACTTCCAAAATTCATTAAAACCACTTAGGATGCAAATATTAAAATACCTGCCACCTACAGCTGATGTTAGCATTCTTCCTTTGAAGATTATTGAGTGGGAAAGGAAATCCAGCAGGGTGAAAATTTGTAGACAGGCTTAGTGATTGCTAAGGGATAAAAAAAAAGAAAAATACAGACACAGACTTAGGCACACACCCTCCCAATACTTTCATTTATTTTTATTTTTTTTTGGCTTTGTTTGATTTTAATTCCCCTGTCTTTTCTTATATGGCTACTTTGAGACACTGAATTGCCTTCCAAGAAGCCAATGTTTTTAAGCAAGGGTTGCATCAAGCCAAGAACATTGCTGAAAAAGCTTCACTGGACAACTTGTTTAAGTCCTCCCAAAAACTCGCCTATGAGGTAGTGTTTACACTACATTTTCTCTGGAAAAAACCAACAGGACAAGCATATGGCAAAAACAACCGACCAACCAGAGCTTCAACACACATTTGGGAAAGATAGTTTTCACCTGAAGACAATAGAAAGTGGTTTTAGGCATTCAGCCTATTCTCTGTTATTCAGGAAGAAAGAGTAATATTTCTGGTCCACCCTGCAAGCTGCTTCTCCTGCACATGGCACTCCTCTTTCCACACCAAAACCCCCCATCTCCTGCCAGTCACACTTTGCTTAAAAAACAATTCGTTGTGGTTTGCTGTTTTATTTTATTTTTTCAGACAGAAAATGTACTGTTGTTCTGTACATGTTTTCTTGCTGTCATACTTTGCAGACGATTTTCTTCCTATTTTCGGAGGCCTGAATCTGCCTTTGGTCACACTATTTGCTCCTCTATGGTCACCTCTGAGAAGATTAACCCTTTCATTAGAAAAGCTTGGCCAGGGTCAAACTACCGCCTGGCTCTGGACTCTTACATCCCTTTGATCTCCCAGCTATGGAGAAATTATTAGCAAATTCTAAGCCTTCCCATGTGATTTGTTTTTGTAAATTTGTAGAAATTATTCCTAATCCTATTACGTGGCCGAGGGCAAACCTGCATTAAATATATGAGACTTTTTGTTATGTGGCAGATGGATAATAAAGGAATGCTGAATGCAGCCCATTCCAAGTTATGGGAATCTGGACACTTCATCAGCATTCACTTAATCCTCTGCCATGGCCTACGCCTTTGATGAATGCTCTCATTTATGACCACTGATGCCACTCACTTAATTTCAGAGAAGAAAAATAATACCTAGCTGTTAATGTGAATTTTTGAGTTTATAGCTGTACAATGAATAATTGTGACATTATCAAGGGAACATCTTCTTATACATTATTCACTTGTATAGACCACATTAACCAGAGAGAGGAAACTTTCAGCTTTGCATCTTCCATCTTCTTTGGAAAGTAGGCATGGTGCAGACAAAAGTCAGTGTCTTAACCCAAATTCTAGCTGACAGTCCGTATCAGCCCTCACTATATTTTGCTCATTGTGGTGCCAATCTCCTATCTCACCAATGACATTTTTTCAAAGAAAGAGTGGATTTCCTAGAGACTCTACCCCATGCAACTTCCATGGCTTTTTATTGAATAGGAAAATGTATCCCTCCTTTTTTGCTTTAATACTGTTGCCATGTAGCATGTCTGTAAATTTAAGCTGAAAATTAAGACAGCACACAGGGGTTTTTGTACTTTATAAAAATACGTGTCCCATAATAATGTTTTGTCATGCATTTAAAAAAATAAAACTTAAACTAATAAAAACTAAAATTCATAAAATGAATCCTTCAGAGTTTCTCATTCTTCAGCTTACAGCTTTCACATTCAGAACCACAAATATTAAGGTCTTTAAAATATATTAATTTATTTTGTAGTACTCTGTGTTTTCCTGACATAGGTGGTTTTTTAAGGGCGTTTATAATACATCTGATCTCTCTTCAGGTTTCCTTATTTTACTGGAGAGAAAATGTGATTACAATCCTAATGTAAATGTTATTTTTAATTGGAATTGCTTCCATGTTTTAAAGTGTATTTATTTACTTTTTTCAGTGTATAGCAGAATTGAAGAGTAGGAGTTTGCTATGTTTCTATCCTCCTTTTCTGCAAGTGTGGTAATTTTAGTTGGTATTTAATGGTGCTAAAATTCTAAAAGTAGAACCCTGCTGTCCCTTTTAGTTTGCATGTATAAAATTCAGAGGTAAATTGAAGTTCTGGTAAATCATCAGTGTGAGAAATGTTTCTAGATATAGTAAACTGTAATAAAAAAAACAGTTAAACATCTTTTCCTGGTGGGAGTTTTCACACACTGTAACTAATTTGCTTGAATCAACTAGAATATTCAACGGGAATAAAAATATGTAGTTTATTTATTTATAGTAAGTTTATTGATCACTACTTTAAAATGTAGTGTAGCAGCCTAACAGGACTGCCTGCTCCAAAATGAATATTCATAGGGGTCCAGAGTGGAGTAGCTGCTTCACTTATCCTCTTCCCTACTGTCACCTACTTTAACACACATGCTGCACAAGGCACATGCAAGATTCTGCACACACGTTTTATTTTGTGTGTAGCAAGGTGCCTGCCAGAACACAGAGCACTGCCAAAGTGGAGAGTTTTATTTGGAAAAGGGATTGTAATACCTTCTGCAGTGTGTCCATATAATCCTAAGGATCCAGGACCTATTTTTAAGGTAGAAAGAAATGTAAACTGTTCTGGGACTGTAAAATGATACCATGATGAAAGATTACAACTTAATTGACTTCAGGGAGAACAAGGCATGGCCTTAATTTAACATCATAATGGGCTGAACTAAATTCTAACCTTCTTGCATCTCTGCACTGATTTCAGGTGCTTTTATTTCCCTCTCCCCCCAAGAACCACTAACCTAAACATTTCTCCAAAGACACAGTACTGTTTCTATAATATTCTATCTCCTTTTAGCCCAAGGTTTTGGTAAAAAAATAAAGTAAGGCATAGTTTGCACAAGTAGGAAACAAGACTATCAAGCCTATTAACAGTGGAGTTAATTAACAACCTATTATTTCATATTTTGGTGAAAATGTCTGGAATTCCAGTCAGACATTTTACTTGATGTAAAGAGCCCAAAAATTTAACTCCCCCCTAAAATGATAGTATAAACCATAAGAAAAATTTTTTTGAAGTACACCTAAATTGAAACACAGAAATGGCAAAAAATACACACAAATGGACTTTAAAGGCAGTGTATTATTATATATTAATAGTCACTTAGATGTTTTGATTCATTCTTGGTATTAATAACAGTCATGTAAGACAATTCAGACTGGACCAAATTTTGGAATTTTTTGAGAGCATAAAAGGGGTCTGAGAACTAAAGTCACCATGTATTTTCCTCACCAGCATGATATCAATGGAAACCTGTAACATTTACCTGTGGAGGGGCCAACCTCTCTGGCAATAAATGTCAAAAAAATCATCCTTTATTACTATAATAAGAATATAAAAAGCTTCATTATATATGATGCATGATCAGTATCTGGGGATTACTTGCTATAGCAGTTAAGGCTCTGCTGAACAGCCAGATAGTGGTCAAACTCTCTGTTTGCTATTAAGTACAGATTACTCTAAGATCACACTGTTAAACTTAAAATGTATAAAACATCTTCCATAAACTATACACAGGAGGTGATTATAAAAAGACCAGGGGCAATGTAAATATTTTGCTGTTATTAGTGCCTATCATTCAGGCTGGCAGCTAGAACATTTTATTTTTCAGAAAGTGCAGGGGGGTGTTTACATTCTCTTTTACAAGCTGGCTGATACAGACTGGAAGGCTGTTCATTGAGCTTTTCCTTGTGATTTTAATGCTCCTCTTACAGGGTCGCTTTGAAGAATTTTAAGTGAGTCTAAACAAAGCCCTCACTGAATGTAATATCACTGTAAACCAGTGCATTCTTTTCATATCTGGAATGAGAAGGTAATGAAAGCATGCTGGTGCCACGGCTCCAGTCTTGCAGTCAGAGGAGCTCTCTTCAGTACAAAGCCCAAGTAGGAAGGAGAAGCTACAGAACCGAGAGAGATCTCACTATTCAAGGTGCTGTCTGTCTATTTCTGGGCACTGAGAGCAAAGTGAAATGGCCTCCTGCCCACATCTGTGGGTTTTGTGACTGCAGAGTAATCCTCCAAAGCCAAAGACTGAAACAAATGCTTTTACTGGAAAGTGAAAGACACTTGTGGCTTCCTTCTCATGAATCTGTCTTCCAGTGCGATTGTCTTTGAAGCATGCAGACTTTATCATGGGAAATAAATTATACTTTGCAGTAATGCTGCCTTGCTAAAATATGCTAAGAAAGCTTTGAACAATATTTACAAATAGTTTAAGTGTCATAACAATACACCCACTACTCAGGCTTCCATCGATTTTACTGTAATAAGAGTTGTAATAAAGGATACCACTTTTAGGTATTATGAAAGTATAAAGAAAGATAATTGGGAGAAAAATCCCTAAAACCTATATCAAAATCATTTTGCAAATTTTACAGTCACAGCTGTCAGAAAAAGTAACCACAATCTCTCTTGTCTAAGAGGAATTTTCTGGTTCTGTGCTGCTGCTGCTGCTTGTCTTTCTTTCTGTCCCATGCAATTTGGTAATTTACACAGAAAGATCAAAGCTTAGCTACTGTCACAATTAAAAAAAAAAAAAAAAGGAAAATAGCAGGTTGTTATAAATAAATTTGAGTTATGCTGCTGAGAAGAACAGCATTATTTTCTCTTTCAGGATAAAGTTCTGATAAAGTTCTCTTATTTTCTCTTTCAGGATAAAGTTCCATCCTGCATATCAGGAGTTAAATTCTGCTGCCTGTTTCCTGAGTGTAAAGCTGGTGTAATTCCTCTGCCACAAAAAGAAGCCATTCAAATGAACATCAGTTCAAAAGACGGAAGACCCAGACCTTCCCCCGAGCATCTGAAAGTCACTCCAATATATCTATTAATGAATACTTCTATTGCATCCAATTTTATGTTTTTAAGACCTTCCTTAGGGAAACTAAGAAAGGCATTTGAAAAGAAGCTAAGTTTTTTTTTTTTCCTATCCACCTTTATTTTTATTTTCTGTTTTTAGTGGAGAGCAGAATACGCCTGCTACACTTGTCAGTAACAAGGGCCTGTTTCAACCTGCTGGCATCAAGGAGTGATATGGGGTGCATTTTGCTGAGTTTTCTTCTAGCAGGTTACTAGAGCTCTGGATCCACACCACTTGGGTCTTGACAGACACATAACCATGTTATATGGGTGTATACAGAATGAGTAGTTAAAGTATATTAGAAAACATATACGCTGAAGTGGATCGTCATTTTCAGTCTATGAAGGCAAGGCACCAGCTGGAGGCCATTTCTCCAGTTGAAGCTTGGTGTTATTTGGTTAACCAAAAGGAAATATGGTGTAACCTAGAGAACTCAGGCTCCACCTCCCAAACATATTGTCTGCTTTTCCACTATGATGGATCTATGGATGCAGTGACTTCTTGAGCCCTTTCTCTAAAGCCAAAAGTGGCGCTCGTGAAAGGAAAAGCCTAACCACTCTGGCCACACCAGGGTCAGGTTCTCAAATCTGACACGGCCAAAATGCATTCTATTCTGGCTGCATTTTTAGCATAGCAACTGGGGATAATATTTAAGGTGAAATCTAAACTAATTTACCCCACAGTCAAAATTCTTCCGAAGACCAATATGTATATTCATTTTAATAGCAATGTTTCGATCTGCTGCCCTCCTACCATCACACTGATATATCTGTGGAGATTTCTTTTGTCTGGAAAAAGCCAGCAAACAAATTTTTTGTTTTACAAATTAGGTGTACAAGTAGGTTTACTTGCAGTTAGCATAAATTTCAGAAGGAAATAGCCCCTGCATTTAATAAGCAGCAGAGGAGAATTGTCCAGTAAATTCCAGGGCAGAGTGTTTGTTCAGATGAGCCACAAAGCAAGCTGTGATGGAAGGGAACTTGTAGGTCCCTGTCTAGTATTAAATTTTCAGTCTTGATGTGATTGTATTATTTTATCTCTGTGAATTTAGCACATTTGATATATGGTTATAGCCCAATAAATGTAACAATAAATATCACATTTGTATTCAATTTCAGAGGTCTCCTTCCCTCCCTCACACCAGCAGCAATGGGTGTGATCTTATAAGGCTCTGACTGTAAATAATCTGGTTAAATACAAGGTTACTGATGCACTGACAATATAGAGAGTCACAGAGACTGTGGTAAGATTCAAGCCCCCAGATGTGTCTGCTTGCCTCAGTCAAAGCAAATGTATTTGATTCTGAAAAAGCAGTGCATAATCTATTTTTGTTTGTTCAATAAAGGAACTGTATATTTACCATATCTTTAGGGATTACTTTTTATTGTTTTCAAGGAAATAATTTCAATGCTTACAAATTGTTGGATGACATTCCCTTGCACATTTTTAAATATGATATGCAGGGAAAAAATTTCTTGTTCTAATCTTTTTATTTAGAATAGAAAAGCTATGTGTAATCTAGGAGATGAAATATGATATCTTTATTAAAGAGGAACATTCTAGCTCTATTACACTTACAGGTCTGCCAGTATATCCATTAAGGAATCCATTTTTCAGACTTTTAACACTTGTCTATATTCATACTGAAGAGAAACTTGGCACTCAGGTTTATAGCCCAGGCGCAATTTGTGCTGCTATTTACACATGTCTCTTGGTATTCATTTAAAAAAATGTTTTTCTATTAAATGCCTGAAAACCATTTGGTTATTTAAAATGCAAATGGGAACAATATTAAAAAGAGCACTGCTCTAAGACTCCCATGCTGTAGTTTGATAATACTTCTTCCATATGAAGTTTATCATACTAAAACATTTTAGAATGAGCTGAAAGTTAGGAGATGTGGCATCTTTTGACATCAGGGAGTTTATAAGCCCATAAAAGAGCTGTGTCTCTTTATCATTTAGCTGATATATATTTTTAAAATTTTGTATACAAACATTTGCACATCATAATGATTCAAAGATCCTCATAAAGTTAAATCACAGAATTCACAGAATCACTAGGTTGGAAGAGACCTTAAAGATCATCGAGTCCAACCCATGCCCTAGCACCTCAACCACAGTACTGAGTGCCACATTCAGTCTTTTTAAACACATCCAGGGATGGTGATTTCACCACCTCCCCAGACGGGCCATTCCAGAATTTTATCAATCTTTCCATAAAAAACCTTTTCCTAATATCCAACCTGTATTTTCTCTGATGCAACTTAAGACTGGGTCTTCTGGTTCTGTCGGTTGCTGCCTGGAGAAAGAGACCAAGCCCCACCTGACTACAGCCCACCTTTCAGGGACTTGTAGAGAGTGGTAAGGTCACCTCTGAGTCTCTTCTTCTCCAAGCTAAACAAGTTTTATTAAAAAAGGCAAAACAATAACCTATGAATTTATATAATACTCTGGGTAATTTCAGTACTGACTCTATTAATATATGACATTGTAGCATAATGCAATGCAATTTATGCTAGTTATTTTAGGTTTTTTCTTAATTAATTCTAACTTAAAAACTAGAATTTAAAACAAAAACTCTTCTATGTAAGTACACCATTTTATCAGGGAAAATGTGGTTGACCCAAGGTAGCACAGCCAACCTAAGTCACATCACATCTTCCATTCTTACTGTCTGAATGCAAATTGGCAGGGATTTAATGCAAATATACCTTTGCTTCTTTGTTTATAAATTTTCATTTTAAGTTGCTCTTCAGCTAGAAGTCCAGTTCTTCTGAAATTAAAATAACTATCACCATTTTATTGTCTGGACCATGCTTTTTCCAAGAAAGGCTGGACCAGGTGGTCCTTAAGATCTCCTTTTAAGATCTTAAGGAGCTCATTCTGGTATTTTATGATTCTATGATTTTTTCTGAAAAAAATCAGAAAAAAAAGTCTTTATCCTCACTGGAAGTAAGTTAAGTGTTCTGATGACTTTGTACTGTTTTCTATTAACTGAGAGAGTATCCTGGGCTCATAATAAAAACATTTAAAGTTCTTAAATAATTTGAGAAAGGTTGGAAGCAAGGTATCTATAAACTATTGATATCAAACCTCATCATAAATAAAGTTCTATTCTTACTTCCTCATTTAAATCCTTTTTATTTTTTTTACTATAAATAAACTTAAAATGATAAATAGAATTTTAATAACTTCTTATCAGACTGGGTTTCTTAATTTTGTTTAAACTACTGTAGTCTGAGCTGGAAGCACTGAAGAAAATATTACAAAGAAATAGAATCCAAAGTCAAGTGATCTTTTTTTACCTTCAGGTCATTTCAGATTTTAAGGGTTTAGAAAAAGCCCATCAAGCTCCATTTAGACTTCAGGAATATTTCCTTAAAACATTTCTGTAAACAAAATCATTCATAGCATAGTGTTTCTTGTTCAATTTCGTAGTTGCTGTTCCTCAGTTAAGAAAAGTGTGTAGGGGCTTTTTTCAAGACTGTACTTTTCACTTCTGCAAACCTAATTTTTAGTCTTGGGTTCTGAAAAATCAGAGGCTATTTAGAATACAATAAAGAATAAAAATGTGATCAATTGTAAGAAGTAGTTCTGTGAAGTCTGAACAAAGTGGGAATCAGAATTGCAGCCCCAAGTATTTAAATAAGCTATTACAAAAGGAGTGCTAGGAACCATTATATTCCATGATTTCTTGTGAATAATAGAAATGCTCTCTATCAAGTATTTTTACTTAAATGGAATAAATGTTTGAGACAGATGGTGTTCATCCATTGTAACCTTTCATGCCACTACTGTTGGTATTGTTATAACTTCATCTATTAAAAACATGCTTTGAAGCTATTAAAAATACTCTAAAACCTACAAAGAAGTGTAGTTTTAACCACCATGCATTAGTATCTCCATCTTTTGGTAGTATGTCATTTATGCTTTAATGACATCAGTGTAGAATTTCAGCATTCTTACACTAAAAATGCCTGTCATATACAAACAACATTATGGCACTTTCTGTATAATATGCCTACAGTAGTGCTATTATTTAATGGTGTGCTTTTATACTGCTGAAGTTTTAAAGGATAAATGTGCCTACATCATATACTAATGCTGGGGCTAGTAAATAGGATTGCTTGTGGTTAATGAGGTGACTTCACCTCTAGTTATGATGGTCCAGCATCACTGAGATAGACAAAAGAGTCACACTTATGACCTCAGCAAGAGCAGAAGCAATCTCTGAGTGTCAGTTTGTCAAAACTCCTGTTAATGTCTGGAGCTGTTTACTGGTGAAACACAACCATGTGCTGTAAGAATTTGGCTGAACAGGGCTGGATTTGCCCAATTTTCATTTAGGAGCACAGAGCTCTTCACTGTTTGGGCTTAATTCCAGCAGGCATCCCCACTCCTCTCACCATATTCCAAGGAACAACCAAATGAAGTATTTTATTGGATTTTTACAGCTAAATTTAGGAAGTCTGTCCTATATGATCACACCATGGTCAAATTTGCTGCTTAGACACAGGTGAGACTCTGACTCAAGTGGGGATCAACAAGGAAATAAAGAGAGGAAAATTGTTTGTTTCCAGGCATATGGAGCCATGCAATCCATTGCTGTTTCCATGCAGCCGTACTACATGAAATAACACCAGCATTGCTTGTAAGGGTGCAGTTTATTTGATTTGGTGAGGTCTGCTATCCCAAATACATCTGCTTTTTGTTCATGCAACATGAACAATGTTTATGAATTCATGAAGAAATATTTCTTAAGAGTGTTTTGTAAGACTGAAATATCTGCAGTGGCTTTCTGGATGAAAAATAGGCCAGTAGAAAGATTACTTTTGTGTGCTTAATTAGGGAACAAGTCAAAATATATACATTTTCTCTTTGTAGTACTTAGCATTTAATTTAGAATATTATTTTCTGATCTAAGATACAGTTTTATGAAAGTGGTTTTTTATACTGCATTACACAAAGCATTTATAATACTGTTGGTTAAAATTTTTTTGATTATGTCTTCTCTTTCATATTCTGTACACTCACAGTTTGTATATTTTTTCAAAAAGTGAATTTACTCACTGAAATAGTGAAATGGATTTTCAGATAAAACATGAGATACCTTGTCTGGCCACAGATAAACTATGCATATTGTCTTCAAAAAGTAAAAATGCTAATAAAATCTTGCCAAGAGAATCCTTATCATTCAAACCTATTATTAGATTTATAACATATTAAATACAAAATATGTTTGAGTTTAAATTGACTGGGTATGTGAGGAGTCTTTGGGCTATGGTGAAATTTGAGAAATGAAGGACAGGCAAATGTATCCCATCACAAGAGAATGTACCCTTTAATAATGACATCAGTTTCACATCCACTGAGGTAGCTTGAGTGTGGTAGGTTATTTAACTCCAATGAACCAAGCTTTCAAATCCAGTTAAATATCTCCTTGGCTTTCTTTTGGGAATGACATGGCGCAGTCTTGGGAAAATGGAGCCCTTTTAATTCTGCTGACCTCTGTCACTGTTCGTATCCACCACATCCAGGTCAGTGCTGGCAACTGCTGCAGGAGTCCTTGTCACAGTGCTGGTTACACGAACACCTGGTCCCAACTGCAGCCCATCTGCATATTACTACAGACTTCCATTCTTAAAAGAAAGTCTTAAAGCAGTTGCTGTAGCTTGACATTAAACCTTACTCAGTTTTAATAAGGAGTATTAATTGGGATATTTTTTCACAATTCTAGGGTAATTTATTCTCATAAGTGAGAGGATGATAGTTCACTAGTTAGCATGCAGAAAAACTCTTTTATTCATTTAGATTAATTAATATAATATGATAAAAGTGCAAGTCTGCCACTGTAAGAAATAATTTTATATGCATTTGGAAGAAGATGCTGGTTGTTCAGAGGAAGCAGACGCTTTAGCTGAGATGCCGGAATTCTGATCCCATGACACTTAAGAATAATTACTAACTACACATGCAACAGAAGCAGTAGCAATTTTGGTATATTTAAACCCCATTTTACCTTCAAACTTACTGGTCTTTAAGCTGAGGCATGTGGGATAATCAGGTGAATAGAAGCCCTTCAGCTAACATGTGTTGTTCGACACACACCTGCGTGTGTATTTGGAAAAGAAAGTCTGTCTTGTTTTGCTGCTGAGGCAGCCACAAAATGTCAAGATAATCTTAATTTATCCATTAAAAATGTAGGCCCATATTTAAGAGTCATCAGCAATAAAGGAAAATATACTGAATCATTTCAAGTGCATGCTAATCATTTAATGTAATAAATGGAGCAACTCTAATTATCTCCCGAGGAAATGATTTCACACTAAAACAATGGAAATGAAGAGGTTACTTTGGGAGCATTATACACAGCTGAAAATTACTCATCTGAATCTAGTGGATATTTCAAATAAATAGAAAGGATTGCTTATGCCTTTTCAATAATCATTTAGTGCTATGAGAGAAACAGAAAAGGATGGCAAAGATATTTAGTAATTTGCAGTGAGGCAGTGATGCTTTCACAGGTACCGTTACACGAGCAAGCACTGCTCCTTTTCACTGAGACACTGGTTAACACGAGATCAGTGTCATAACTACAGGTTCAGAATGTACTTGAAGGGTGAACAAGAAAAGTAACATATTTCTCTGTTGATTAGAGTCTGCATTAGAATTTGTAGATTTACAATTGATAATATCCATGAGCCCTTCCCTTGGGGTCTCCGACTCTTTATTTTTAAAGAAATGTATAAAAATATTTAAGATTTTAATCCCCAAACTAAATCCCACAAAAGCTTATTTTGGAATTTCAACGCGTTTTTAGGCAAAAAAAAAAAAAAAAGAAAGAAAACTTTTGAATAAGATGTAAGAATTTCTCAGGGAGTGGGGTTAAAATTGAGTTTAATGATTCAGTCCATTCCTTCCCAGGGAACTGATTTCACTGCAAGCTAAAATGTTTTGTTAAATTATGTACTTCAGTTGCTTGGGTGTTATGTCTCTCTTGGAGAAGCACATGAAATGAGCACTATCCTCCTAGGCATTTTAAAAACACATCCACATTAAATAGAATATATATACAGTGGTTGAGCATACAGTCTTTTTAAACTAGATAACAAAATGATTTTGACTTGTTTTAAAATCTTTTTTCCTTAAATGGATCTAAAGCTAAGACTAAAAGATAGATAATGTGGACTGAAAATTTTCCCCCTTGCTTTCAGTTTCGTGGAGAATAGCACATTACAGGTACTTCTCTTTGTGCAAGAATCACATCAAATGCCAGGAAAAATACATCTGTTTTGGATACATATTTAACAGCATGCTTTCCAGAACCATCAATTTGTCTTTATTAATGCATCAAGTGCAGTTTGTTTAAAATGTTTGTCCATTCCACTGCTGTGCTACTACAGATATTATTACCTTATACTTATTACCAAAATTGGATAAGATAGAAGGGAATACAACTCTTCTCCACAGTGAGGGATATGACCTAGTTCAAGACAAATTAGTGCGCACTGATTCTAGAAGCATAAATAGACGACTGCAAGTTTTTGAAGGTCTGCATTTATTCTGAAGCTGACAAGAGTATTTCACAAGAGACTAGACAATTGTTTTTTTATCATAAGATTACTGTTCATCATGTACAAGAAAACAATTGTTATCAGGTATGAACTTAATTGGAATCAACTGTAGCAGTCTTTACAGGAATTTACCGAAATATCTGCCATTCAGAGCTGGCTTACCATAATATTCTCTGTGGAATAGCTGACCACAGGATTCTCATTCACAAACAGCCAGGTTAAACAGTTAAATGCTAGCAAATCCTGCATAGCCCTGTGGGAAATTTCACTTTAATCCCGAACTTATAAGAGGACAATCAAAGCCCAAAGCCTGGGTAACAAATCTGATCCTCTGTTGCAATCTGTGTCCTCATGGGAAGGAGAGAGATGCTCCCTGTACAAGCCTGAGATGGATAAATACCTAAATGATGAGATAGATGGGGAATGCAGAAGAAGCGTCTGGCTTCAGCCATTCGCTTCCAATTTCACATTACATTGTGAAAGGCAATTCTTGTGCAGCTTGGGAACAGCCAGTCCTGATTACTATAAGTTGAAGTGTGGCTTAAGGAATGATTAATGACAGTGTCAGGAGAAAACAAAGCACAATGAGAGTTATCTCTAATCCACCTGCTTGCAGATGCTATAGTAAGGGAATGAAAATGGCCCCGGCGAGCCCTGATAATAAAAAAATCAAAATAGAAAGGTGCAAAGCTGTAGATATGTATTAATCTGATATATAAAAACTAGGTCTTAGCTTGAATAAAGCATTAGGCATGAATGGAGCCCCATAGGTGATAGATATTAGAGCATAGTGGACTTCACATTGTCTGTTTTTTTTAAATCAAACAGAACTGTTCCCTTCAGTATTGCCTTTGACATTAATAGGTTGGTATTTGAAAAGTCACAGTTCACTAGATGAGCAGGCTTGTGAGTTCAAGCTCATTAAACAAAACCTCTTTTTGTTGCTTAAAAAAAAGTGACACCACACCACCACCTTGTGGCTCGGCGATGCAGAGGCCCACGGGGGAGAGAGCCGCGCTCCCGGCTCCGCAGGCGCTGCAGTCAGATGGAGCTCAGTTTAAATAGCTCCTCTCCTTTCTTACTGAAAGGCAAAGAGCTCGCAAGCTGCTTCAGCAAGCACAAAAGCTCCGAAGGCGGCCTGGCCGTTTCAAAGGGTTCTTGGCCAGTTTTCCAGATAGATTTGCTCTGATTCAAGACTGGGACTATTGCGAAAGGAAGGGTAGTCACTTGTCACAGCTATGACTGAATATGCACATTTTGGTGGTTTCTTTCAACTTGATTGCAGCTACTCAGCTTTTCTCCCTTCCTGCCCTATCCATCTTCTTAAACTTCCCATCCGCTGGGAAATCTTGCCCAAGCTGCTCTCTCAAGGAGAGCGGGGCGGATTCCCAGCCCGGAGCTGCAGCCAGCCCCGCTCGACGCTCGCTGCCGCTCATCAGACAGGGCACGTCCCTCCAGATGCGCACCGCTGGCAGCCTGCGCTCTGGTATCCATTCCGGGGCTCGCCTGTGAGCCACTCACTCGCTTTGCATGTTTCATCTACGGAAAAGTAGATTTTGCATCATTCTAGAGAGAGAGCCGCCGTGTCTTTTAGTGAGGTAGAATTGTTAAAATTCTAGGCACACCATAAGGTTTCCTAAAACACTGAAGCTACCCAGGAATCTAAACTCTTGTTCGGGCACATGTTCTCCCTATGTCGCCAAGGATACTTTGAAAATTTTAACCATCATCATGTTAGTCAGGAATATAAACTGAAACAGAATACTTCCTGAGGCCTGCTTCTCTGCCAGATTTAAAGGTATTGCCTCTTGTCAACAAGGAGGGAATTATTTGGCCCCACTGAGTTCAGAAACAAAAGTCTCATTGATTTAACTGAGTCAGGATTTCAATCCCAATGGGTTTTGCCCCCTCCTTTTCCTTAATATGACCAGCAACAAGTTAACTGTTAATTTATATTTCATGGAAGTATTTTAATATTGAAAAATCTAATGAAGATTTAGCACTTGGCTTTTAATAAGGCTGACATAGCTGTAGAAAGAAAGCAAATACTTTATTTTAATTGATATTAATTCATAAGTGTTCCTGATTTATATATTAAACAAAAAAGAAAGTGTCTTGTCATGCACTACAATTTATTGTGTATTCAACCATCATTTACTCAGAATCCTCTCCTTTTTTTTTCCTCATGTGAAGGGTAGGACGGAAGCTGCCATGTAGAATTGTACAGCTGCTGCATATGCTATAAGTACTGTGATCACATCACCCTTATTTTCTGATGACGTGCCTCAAGTCAATTCTATCCATGTGTCTTTGTCTCCACCTGACATCTCCTGCTATCATAATAATCATGCTGTATGGTTTGAAGCTTAAAGCTTTTGTATACTGTATTTTCTTAATAATGCCAGGGAGCCAGGCAGTTTCTATTCTATAAAGATACATTGCTACAGGCAGCAAAGGGTCCCAGCTGAAAATTTTTGATCAAGAATTGACACTAACAAAAATCAGGGGTGTTCAACTAAAGTTTCAATTAGTCCATTTCATAATCTGGGGGGGAAAAAATAGGTTTGGATGTATGTTTGGGTCCTGATCTCCTTTTCAGGCATTTGGGTCTCAAGATGTTTATTCAAGCTACGGTTTGGAGTGGAACAAAGCAGAGGTTATGAATTAATTAGAAGTGGGTTCACCTTGTAATAACATAGATCAGGGGAATAATTTATGCCAGAGAAAGTAGTGTTACAACTACAATGCTTTATATAATCATGAAGCATGTTTAGTGAAAATTTGAAAAGTAACGTGTCAGTGTCATTAGGCAGACATTTTACCATGACGATGTGATAGGTTGAAGCTAAATGCAAAAGCGTTTAAGGGTTAATTTGTGTGCTCACATCCCAGTATTGAAAAAATGAAGTTACCACTGCCAAATGCTTGTCTGAGATGCTTTTATACCAGTCTCATTCTCTGTTTTCTTCTTCTTTGCAATCAGATGTTTCATTCCCTTCAACCTCATCCTCCCTTCCCATGACATTAGTTTCTCTCTTGATCCTGAGCAGCCTTCGGGAACCTGAAAGTTTTCCTTTAAAAGATTGCACTGTGCTTTCAGATGTCTCCTCAGAAGCATGCTACCTTTGGATGAAATTCTGGTCTTGATGCATACTCTATTTTAGGTCTGTCTCCCTGATTTCTTTACAATGTGCGCACCCAGGGATTTTCAGGCAAGATTCTGTTCTGAATGTAGAGTTCCTGAAAAACATTGAATCCTCGCATCACACCGTGTAAGATCTGAAAGCAGCCACAATCTCAGCAGAGATTTACAGACTATCACAAAATGTATTTTAACAGAAGCTGAGAATCCTGTTACCTAGTGTTAAAGGCAAGGGGTGAGAAAAGGTAGAGGATTAGAAGATCAAACTCCTTAAAAGAGGGTTCAGATTGGTTTTGAACACCTGACAGAGATTTAAAACCTCTCTTTCCAAGCTGTTTTTGTGCAAACAGATTCATCTCTGAGTTGCTAGGAATGACGTCTTCTTTTATTCGGAAAGCTCCCTAACCAGTTATTTCAAAAGATTTTGAGTGTTCTTTCCGGCCAAAAGTCATTCCACTCTCCGAAGTCAGAAACAAGCCAAAAGCAAGAATGAATAATTTACAAAGGGCAGCTGGTCTGGTTTTTGCAAAATCAAACTAGTCTTGGTTCCAAACCTCCTTCAGACCCAAAGCTAAGCCCTGCAGGTCATAACTATTTCTGCGCTGGGTTTACATATCCACCTAAATTCCCCACCTTCTACTGTGTGTGTACCTTGGGTAAGGTATTCTTTTTCTTCTCATTTCCTACCCTTAAATGAGGCAATACTATTGATTCAATTTGTGATTCAATTTGTGTAGTTATTTGTGATAATATGCTTGAAGAGTAGGTGAATACTGAGTGTACCCTGCAGAGGAGACTCAAATTAGCACTTGGGGGGAATTTAAAACAAAGTATGTTAAAATAGAGCTGCACTCACTTCTTATGAAGCAAAGTAGCATCCAAACTACTCTCTTCTGTATAATTATGGAGTGTGCATGCAGGTTCTGTAGTTTAATAGTAAGTCATGTGCTCACTGACGTCACCGTCACAGGGAGCATTCTGAGGCAGGCCATGATATGGTACCTCACCTTTGGGTAGAAATCCTGGCAGCTGTTGTGAGTTGATGTCAAGATCCCTATCTAAATTGCATGCTAGGATTGTTTTAAAAAAGACTTGGATATATTTCTTCTTTATCACATAGTGACTTTTAAGCCATCTCCTTTGACATATGCTAACCTCCAGCAAAATAAAGATTCCTTCTCAGAATTAGGCTGGACAATGGAATATCATGTTCAGTTGTATTTACCTTAATTAACAAAAATTCAAGTCATTTAAGTGGACACTGCTCCTGCTGTGGCTGCATAAAACAATAATGGAGCCATACAAAAATTTGGAAACAGAATCATTCTTCTGTGTTCAGTAGGTGTTGAAACTCAGTATATTTCAATTCTAATTGGAGTTCTGGCTCTCTGTAACTTGAGGTTGCATGTGTGAGTGCTCTTGACAAAGTGTATGCTACTGCAGTACAGCCTTTAGAATTCTGCAAGAATCCCAACACCAACAGCTGGTCCATATGCAGTTGACAATAGACTCAATGTCTTGGCTAAATATGTGACTTTCTTAGCAGTGCATCTACAACATGGACAGCAATTGTCAAGGAAGTGTCAGTATGAGGGCTGGTATATTTCTCAAGAGAATCACCTACACCAGTGTAAACACATTTGTGCTGATAACTTAGTCCATGTTGTAGCCTTTTGTTTATTCAAGACATTTAAAAGAAACTACATTTTTAAGGAATGAATTGAGGTGTGCAGTCTGGAAAAGAAAAGAAATAGAGCATAAAATGAGGGTAGCTCAGATTCATTTAGCATCTGCAAACAAAAATCAGCATTCACTCAGATAAATAGATTTCCATGTGATGTTCCTTCTTTCTCTCTTTGTTAATCATGAAGCTTTTTTTCCTTTTTTTTTTTTTTTCTAAAGCTAGTGGTAGATCTGCTCCTGGCAGTATGTTATGTTCAACCATTAGTTTATTTTTTAAGACTAAGAAGAGATATTTCTACATGATAAATTATTTATAAACATAAGAACAAAGGGAGGCTGTCAGGGCTGCTGGTACTTTGAGAAAACAGGGGGGGAAAAAAGACGATGAATTTATGAAGAATACAATTTTGCGAAGGAAGGGGGAGGGAGGAAGCAACTACTAATTATTAACATTCATCTGCAGACAAATCCTGAAAGAATAGGATTAGAGGGATACATTTACATCTGTCTGTCACAAAAGGAATTCTCATTAAAGGTTTACTAGACTGTCACAAAACTTCTTCTAATGTTAAACTTGAGGGTCTCATGGGGGAGAGGAATATCTCATTTTTGGCCCATCCAATGAAGTGATATTAAAACAAACAAAAAAAAATTAAAAAGCAAATAAAAACTCTTGCATTTTTACTGAGTTCCAGCTGAATCTGCTTAGGTGACACAAAAGCAGATATGCCATGGAAAAAGTTTTACATGTCAGAACAAGTTTCAGTAGTTTCTATTTACACAGCCATGTGTACTTTGAGACATGATATGACTGCCACAGCAATCACTTTGTGAATAGCATTCATCATCTGGACGCTTCTTTTCATCTATAAAAAGGAATCTGCAATAGGTTGCTTTGACAATTCAAGATGCTGAGCCACAGTTTCTCTGCTTTAAAGAAACAGACATTAAGGTTAAATACATTAAAAGTGCACAAAAATAAACACACTGTGTACGTACAATATGTTGACAATAGCAAACTTCAATCTACTGTAGTTTTTGATCAAAGAACTGAATCTGTGGAAAAGAAATCCTGAATCTAGCTAAAGCTGTCATTTTATTTTTCATAGCAAACTAATTTATATTGAGTACACATCACTGAGGAAAAATCTAGAACAGTTTTATATTACTTGAGCCATTTTGTGTGGCTGTATTAGTAGGATGTATTAGAGCTACTCTTAGGATCATGCGTATATTTTACTGGAACAGCAATTTAGTTAATTTGATTTTGGTTTATGAGCTGGTTTAATTAACAAATGCAATGGCTTGCAAGGGAGAAAGTTTTCATCTTGAGCATTTTGTTAGTTGCAATCAAAATTAGCGAAGAAAAACATGAGGAATTCCTCTGAATCTGTTCCTTGCCGTGAAAGCACGAAACTCTTCAGCGTATCAAACCAAAGCCAGGTTAAGCCTTTGAGATAGAGCCATTCCAGTTAGTAAGTATTGCTTTTCAGATTTTGGGTCAGATTCAAAGCAGACTTAGAACTCTAATCCCTGATTTTCTACACGTTTATTTTTCTAAGCACCGCGTGGAGAATGTTCCCCAACATGTATTTCCAAACCTGATTGGTGATTATTAGTGCCTACTTTTACGAGAAAGAATTGAGACAGCATAAAAAGGCCTGATTTTCAGAGGCTGGTTCCAAAGGTCTGCTGAAGTTTCAGCTCTCTAGGTCTCTCAGCTTGGGTGCCCAAAACAGATGCATCCAAATGTAGGCCCATATGTTTGAGCATGTTGCACCACTATATATGCACTCCCTGGCACTGTTGAAAAGCATACATTCCCTGCAACCCTCCTACGCTCCTCCCTCTGTTCTGCTCCATTTAGGTCTGTGCACACAATCTAGATTTCAGGTAACCCAAATGAAAAAGTTCTCTTTATTCCTGTAGATGAAAAATTAGATGGTCAAGTCTGTATCCTACAGGGTAGCCCACCTTTCAGCATGTGAATCCCCTGAGCATGACAGGGTTGCTTGCTTGCAAAGGGTACTGGAACTGAAATGAAATGCAAAAAACCTTGTAAAACAGGAGTTGTATAAGCAGTAATAATTTTATTCTGAATTTATCTAGAAGAACTAATAATAAGATATTTTACTGTAAAGTTGTCTAATTCTAACTTTTCCCATACATAAATCTTCCTTCAAAGCAACAAAGCAAAACTATCACCACAACTTTAGGAAATACCTTTATACATTCTCGAATGAATTTTCAAACATAAACTAAAAAATATAGAGCGGTGTCCAGCAGACAAACTTAAGCTACAGAAAAAAAATCAAAACAAACAGTAAAAATGCCCAAGAAATATGAAATTAGAAATGTCAAAACCAATTAGATTTTATTCCCCTTTTCTAATCACATATCTTTCAGACTGCTCTTCTTTTTATTCTTTTTGGAGTTCTTGCTTAATATTTTAGGGCAAATAACTCTGGTTTGATTCAATAAATATTTAAGGGGTACAACTATTTTCTTTCTTGCATTCCATGTCATGCAGTCAATTATCATTAATCACATTCAAAGAATAGAAACTATGTACAATCATTTAATAGAGGATTAAATTTCCCATTTTTACAGTTGGGTATCTCCTTTCCCTTATTTATAAAGCAGGCATTGGAAGACAATTAAAGTAAATGGTGAGACACTTAAAAATCTACATTAAAGCAACAGTTGAATATTTACTGTGCACATGTTTCTAAGATATATACACATTTTTACATATTAAAGGCAAGTGGACAATAAAATCCTTGGGTCTTTTATTTTATTTTTTGGCCTTTGAATTAAGTGGTTTTTATTTTTGTATCCAAAATTAATGTCTCTGCAAAGGATAACTACATGCAATACCTTTACAATCTCCTGATAGACCAGAACTGGTGGAAAGCTACTTATGACTGAAGACCTCTGTTAAATGCAAATTCTTCCAGTTAATGTATATATAATTTTAAAATTGCACTCTTGGTGATATCTGCTATTATACATTGTTGCAAATAAAATTGTTGCAGTTCAACTATTTTTGTTATGACTTAAATTTTATTATTCAAATGCTCTTAATTTTCGAAAATAGAAAAGTATGTAGCATAGACAGGTAGGTAAAAAGATAATTGCTGAAACTCATCAAACACACAACTCCTCAAACACATGACAGTAATTGTCTCTCAGGGCAACTACTGAATGGTATCAACGTTTGGAATCTGACCCAAGAAAGATCTGTGTGGGAGTGCCTGTGCCTAATTCCTCCTCTGAAATGAGCCCTTTTCTATCTCTGAGCAAGACATGCACCTCTAGAACTTCCTTTCTGTTTGCCAGCTCAAACTTGTGGGCACCTCACACAGCCTTTCATGTGTAAGCCTGACTCCACAGCAGCACTAACTGTAATTACATGGGGATCTGCTGCCTCCAGCCCGTCCACTCTTCTCTGCTAAGAAGTCTGCACAGCTGGGATGCTCAGCCAACTCTTCTGTATCCTGGCACCGATTACTTCTTGAGAATTTTATTACAATTTTCATAAACTGCACGTTTGCTCTTCTTGTTCTATGATTTATGTTATTTTTTTTGTGTATATGTGAATATATCCAAATGTTGTTTTTCCTTAAAAGTAGTTGTATAAATTTTGAATGTTATATTTCACTGTATAGCGACAGACTTCATATTTCTGCTTAGTATGCTGTAAAGTGGGAGAAGAATTTTAAAATATTGTTGGAAAGTAATCCAAATTCCAGCAGATTTCCTGGACTTTATACTGAAAGCCTTAGGTGCCCTCTTTTGGTACATTGCAGGAATTGCAGGCAGGTTTTTAAAAAAAAAAATCTTTTGGGGAAGCACAAATTTTCACTTATAAGAATCCTGTGTTGAATGCTATAAAAAATGAAATTTGCACACAATAAAAAAAAAAAGCATTTCATATGAGGTCCTATTATATGTTTTGCTTCAGTATTTATATTGCATGAACAACCATGCTTTGACATTAAATTCTCAAAACATTGAGCTTTGATTTTGATGCTTCAAGAAGTAATTATTCTTAAAGGCAGTATAACTGGAATGCATATGCACAGAGAAAGAAGAACTGTCATTCACAGAATATTTTCTAGTGAACTGAACATTGTAGTTATATCATACTGTCTCTATGGCTTTCAGTGGCATGGAGACTCACGAACACTAGCTAAGTTCTAGTTCCAACATCTACAATGCAGTAAAAGGTCAAATTCATTTCTTTCATATGTTATATACAGTTACAAATGTGGAGATTGTACCAGTTTAGCTGATGTGTCTGTGTTGGGCCGTCTTGCTTTATGTAATATTCTATCCAGGTCAATGTCTAGACTAGTGATACTTTAATCTGTGCAAATTTCCTTTGTACTGGTTGTCTTTGGTTTTAGTTTGAGTCCTTAGTCTGTCAATACAATTCCCAAAAACAAAAAAATATGTCTTTTCATCTCCTCTTCCTCCATAACACTTCCTATTATGATAATTTGAAATAAATTCACAGTAATTGCTAGTAGTTAACTCCAAATTTGTGTTGAGAGTGAATCTCAGACGCAGTTTAAAATGCAGCTAATTTCAGTTTTAAGTAATGTTTAAGTAATGTTTTCTATCAAGTTCAATAAGAAAATCAGTAGAAAATGTTGATTTAGAGGACAGCAATAGGGCAATTATCTTTTCTTTAAATTTTACCTTTCAGCTAAAGAAACACTGCCACTGAAGGAAAGAACAGGTGCACTGAAAGAACATGCTCAACAAAATTAGCAAGAAGCTAATGAGTTTTGTACTGGGCCTTAGACATTCTTCACAGATAGTCTTATATTCTTCTACAGAAGTCAACCTCTGTTTCTTCAATCGCATCAGCACTGATGCAGAGATAGATGATTTAATCTGAGCAGACGGTCCTATGGAGTAGCAATTTCTGTTCTTGTGAGGGATGTTTGAATCAAAAATCTTTTTCAAACAGGTATGAAAATTCTAGTAGGAAGTGAATATGGCTCACTACATCTGTTTGCAGCCCTTCCTCATAAAAGAAGTGGTCTTTGTATCTGCTCATTGTTGTTGCTACAATCTCTAAAAGCATAAGCTGCAATTTTACCTGGACCTAGCTGAACAGCAGTTGAATATGAATGACTATAACTTTGCAGATGTGCATCAGTACTAGCTTTATGTGCAGAGTGAGGGCAATAGGGCACATTGTCACATCAATTTTTAATCAGGATTCTCCAATTAAATCAATGGACTGTTCTGTTTAAAAGTCAATAATACAGTAAAGCTTGGTACTTGGCTCAAATCGACAGATTTAGAGGACAGCCAAATTCAGGATGACTGTAACATAAATAATGGAAGTTGCTTTCAAGTGCTCTCAATCATTTAGCTCATTCTAAAATGCAAAGTTACAAACTGCACATCTGATGATGCAGTTAGACTCCATTTGTAAATACATTTCCTATAATGTGGATGTGATGTATTATTCATAATGTAATGAAGAGCCAGGTAGTATAGAGCAAAAAAAGGCAGAGTTTCGTGAGCAGGTAGGAGAGGTAGGAGACAGAGGAGCCATTTGTAATATCCTTGTTAGCTAAGCAAGAAGTATGATTTAGATTAGATTAGATTAGATTAGATTAGATTAGATTAGATTAGATTAGATTAGATTAGATTAGATTAGATTAGATTAGATTCTCTATTTTCAACAGAGTTCAGCCCTTAAAAATGATAATAACGGGAATATTTTCCTGCAGACCAAGAACAACATGTTTCAGCCACTAACTGTGAAGACAAAAAAAATGGAAAGAAAAGTGGTGCTGAGTTTTAGCGTGTCTATCAATTGAAAAATTATTAAGCATACATGTTTTCATTTTTCTTTCATTTAGTCATTCAGTATTTTAATCCCATTTCTCTTTAGGTTTTTTTAAAAGGACAGCTTGCTGTGAAGAAGAGCATGTAGTTGTTCAGAAGAATCTGTATTTATCTCTAAACTGTTGCCCTGAAATACGGAATAATCTAAAATTGAGAACTTAAAGCTAGGTGGACTGGATATATTTCCTTCTGTATTTCCATAGTTACCAGTTCAAAGACCTGACTCATTTGATCCAACAGATAGAAGCACATTGCAAATTTTCCTGTGTGTCTGCAAAAATGACAAAGGTTGGGGGTAAAATCTGCTGATTTTGTGATGACTAGCTAAACTTGCATTCACTCTTTTGGAAGCAGTTTTAGTTTTCTATACACTGCTTGATGTTCTCAAAAGACCAAGTCATGATTAGTACAGAGTGTTAAGCTGGGACACTCTTACATCTTGCTCTTTGTAATTAATTTAGCAGTGCTGGCTATTCCAAAAATTCAGAAGTCTCGATGAGTCACTCACAAAATTGAGAATTACATTTACACTACATTTGGAGGGTTATTTATCCTCTTGTTCAAAGTTTTAAAACTTCATATTCTCAATCTGTTTTGGCAGCCGTGAAGTCTAAAAAAATTTTTTTTGAGTGAATAAAAGACAAGAATCTAATTTAAGTCACAATTTCCGGAATCAGACTTTTTGTTAAAACAATAGAATGAAATTTTGATTTTGGTGAAGTCCGGGAAGATTTTGACACTAATGTCTCACAGGACAAGATCACCCATCAGAATTGTGAGGAATTTACAAAACTGGAAAAACTGACTGAAGATCAAAGTTTGGTGTTAAAGGCAGGAATTAGTTGCTGTACTCTGTGGTTTCTATGACTCAGTTGTCAGCATTGAAGCATGGGGTTCTTGGGGTCCAGGAATGTGTTTCAGTGAATTACTAATAAAGACCAGAATTCTCACCTGGTGTAAATTCTAAAGACAGCAATAGTTTTACCTAGAGGTGAGAGTGTCTTTGAGAGTGAATAGGTTTTTGTTATATAGCATTATCATGGAAAAATAATTTGCCTTGTTTTGAAAATTTTGTAGTCAGGCAAGACAAGGATGTACCAAAATACCTGACTTCAGGGTTCATGCAGGGGGGACTACAAGTTTTACACATACAAACAAAGGATACTGTAGTTGTCTGCAGCAGGGATTATAAAGAATATGATGAGAAGAAAGGAGGAGGGACACTTAAGAGGAGACAGAAGAACTCAATACTCTAGATTTGTTCTTTTTATCTCATAATGATAAACAAGAGAAAATTGTATCTTGTGAACTCAAGAAAGGGAACAGACAGTACAATACAAGCTAAGAAGGAAAATGATGGAAGTGAGATGGCATTATAATGCAACAGCATTCCTTTGTGACTTTATCATAGATCAGAGCTTCAGAGATCCCCAGTAGTCATTTACTCAATACTCTCTCAGTAGTCCCACTTTAGATTTCACATACTGAGCAGAAACCAGGCATCCAAAATTTTTCTGATGTCATAGTGCCCCTACACCTTTACCAGCCTCTCTTACATACTTTACATTATTTGATACATCCTACATTTTTCTTAGTCCCTGATCTTTTCACATTTGACTTCCAGTCTTTCCTGTCCATGGATTTCTGAGCCTCCAATTCATCCTGTAGGCCTTCCCCATCCTTCCAACTCTAACTCTCTAATCTACTCTAGCCAAAATTCATCTGCAATGAGATGCAAGGTCATTCTATGCAGTCAGAATGTTTTTGGCAGGGGTTTCATAAAGACATGAGGTGTACATATCAGAAGTCCATCTGTAGACAACTATGTTGTGGCTAGGAATGAACAATTCCTGGAAAATACAGATGTGTGGTACTTATAGCTCAGAAATTATGGCTTTGTTACAAATCCTTTTTTTCAGCAAAGGTTTAATCATTTTCGTACTTTCATATATCCCTATAGTAAATTAGTACAGTGATTTGAATACTCTTGTTCAATAATCAGTATTGCTTCAAACCTCAATATCAATTCTTCTTCCCAGACCCCTGCAGCAGTCATGACTCATTCCCGTCACTGTGATGCCTTTTCAGATCAAAACCAGCAGAGTCATAGACAACCTCCTAGTGGTTTGGGTTTTGATAAGATGTGAGAAAGCCACATTCTTTAATTTGAATTAAGGGTAGAAGAATTTTTAACTCTCATACAGTAGATTGGAGATTCCAACCACAGGGAAAGCTGTTATAGGTTTCCTTGATATGAGGAAAATTCTTGAAATCTTAAATATTTTAACAGGCTGAAAAAATTGTTTTCCACTCAGTTTTAATTTGGTCATAGGCTCAATGGAAATTGTAATAATTTCTGACTTTGAAAAATGTGATGTCTCATTGCCTTGAACAGTTAATCAATGATTGAATTCACTCAATAGAAGTTTACTTAAGAAACCAGAAAACAGATGTTAAGTCTCATTCATTTTGCTATATGGGCTCAGAAAGGTAATTACTACCATGACTTGGAAATCCTGATCTTTGACAGGTGAATTAAGTTCCTCTGAGTATATACTGTGTGTGATGAAAAGTCCAGGAGTTGTGAGTTACACATTCAGGAGCTGACCTAAGGGAGCATTTCAAGATTTTTGAGATTCCTACTGGGGTCAAAGATTATTCACAGCTCTCGCCAGTTAAGAACTTCTTGTGAGGAAAAAAAGAAAATATTAGAAAAGAAAAAAAAAAGAGAAAACTGAAAAGCCCTTTTGCATAGAATCAAAGTGGAGTTGTTGTAAAAATTAGGAGAAAAACAGCCATGGGATGTTAAGATAAATTAAAATTACCAAAGCTATTTCTAGATCTTTAACTGTCTTTATGATAACCTTCTGATTGAATAGCCAGCAATTTTACATTCAAAATATGAAATTGGAGTTTACAGTAGGCATTCATGTGTAAACACAAAAGAGTATAAAAAAATTTAGAAGAATCATTTCTGTCTATTAACTCTTTTCCTTAGCACATCTTGTGTCAAATGGTGCTAATGCAATGTAAGTCAGAAAAGATCTTCCAGGAAAAGGGAAAAAGAAATTTTGTTTGGAAGGGAATTTGCTTTGTTACAAATCTGAATTTAACAGAAAAGTGACTAATTTGATGTCTTTAAAAAATATATTAATGTTTATGAATGTTGATGCAAAAGAAATCTTTTGTCAGTCTAGAAACTGGTCTTTGCTTTATTTGCATCTTTAAAAGTTATTGAAAGCTTATTATTAGTAGGTGTTTTTTTAATATACCAGGTAAATTGAGATCCTGCTTGACAATTCCAGTGATGTATGAGACACAACAGCTGCTATGATTCTTTTCCTTTTCTTAGCACTTTTGAAAGAGGCTTGAAAAAAGGGGAAAACTGTATTTTTAGCACTCCAGTGAGTAGATCAATTGAGTAAGAAATTACTTTTACACAGTGGGTTTTAAAGCCTAAATGTGATCTAAGCCATAATATTAGTTAAAAGATTTTCATTTGTATTGGAAGGAATTCAGAGTCTAGGTAATCCCCAGTAACTTTGAATGACTTCCTGATTAAGCACTAAATTTTCATTAAGTCAACTACCACTTAATCTTGTTTATAGAGACAGTCTTCTGATTCTTTTGGAATGTCAAGTAAAAGGACATTGTCCAGAGTCTTAAGTTATTCTGAGATGAGTAGACTCAAAGAATTACATCATGATATTTGGCAAATCCTGTGACCTTCTTAACTTTTTCATTGCTTTGGTTTTTTGTTTTTTTCCTCCAGAAAAGTACATGCAGCTCACTGAGTGAAATACCACTTCATTTATTAATCTGGCACAGACAGAATTATAGCACGAGATAAGTGACCTTTGTCAGCCATCCAAAGAAGAATTTGCTTTTAGAGAAGAAGTTGTTGTAGACTTCATCATGTGGTAAAACACCTCTACATGAGGATGGCAAGCCAGGAAAGGCTGTTGTACATCAAATGGTCTGAAACTGCTCTTGAGTTCCTCTCCTGACACTTCATTGTTTTATTTTGCTCCCTTGATGAAGATACAAAAGATTCAATGGTTACAATACCTTGCTAAAAATATTCAATTCAACATCTAGGCAAAAAGCTGTCCAAAATGCTAATGCTGGCTTATATCACCATTGCATTGAAATAGTACAGCTAGAGAATGTAAAAGGGACATGTGGTTTTTGTCACAAGTCTGATATTTTTTATGTCACTAAAACATAAAGAGCCTTGCAAAAGAATGAAAAAAAAAAATCTGATGCAGTCTTTTTCCTTATGAGTGCATTGATCTTTACTATATAAGGTGACACAAAAATTTAAGTGGTAATCCAGTAATTTCACAGATTTTATCTTAATTTTCTTTAGTATCTCTATACTTAAATCACAGAATTCTGTAAATATTCAGTGTTTTCTATCCATACCATTTCTCTTAGGAGTTAGTGATCAAAGTGATACATAACTGTGGTGTATCATTTTGTGGCTGTGCTCAAACACACCTGGTTGAGACGGTTCCAGTCAGGTCCTGCAAAGATGGTCTCACAGATTCTTAAGACAAATCTTGTAATTAAGAGTTAATGGTACAGAAGTTGCAAGGAAAGTGTCTGCAAAGTGAATGCTATTTTTTTTTAAAAGAAATAGCCTTTTACTGCTAGAGAATTCACACTGCAGGGATGTTGATTTCTGCAGTGATCTATCTGTGCTGCTTCTCATCACAAAAGCTCAGATTTGGAATGTTAAAGAGTTTCCTGTGGTAATTTTTGTGCTTTGACTGACATTTGCAGCAAATAAAGTGACTGGAGAAACCTGAAAGAGAGAGAATAAAGATTTCCCACCTAATTCCTTCCAGCCCAGGGAACATTCAATAAATTGAAAAGCCAAGAACCATGAACTTTTACCCTAGTGTTTTTGTTAATGGTTTGATATATTCAATACCTACCTCTGTGCCATAAAATGCTTTTGCACAACTGAGGTAACCTCATTCCCTTTGCCATCACAGTAGATGCACTCTTCCCCCAACCCACTCTGATGCAATCAATCTTTTCCAGGTATCAGTTAGAAGACTGATAGTCTCTTCATTATTATCTCATACTGCGTGTTGTCTGTCCCTCAGCTCTCTCAATTAAATACCTCATGTGAGGATTCCCTCATATGCCAGGATAGTTCCATTAGGTAACTTGTTCTAAGGGGAACAACAGGTGCTCTAGCACAGGAGTGCCCACTTGGCAGGTCTGAGGACAGGGATAATCAGGGGAGGGCAGTGATAACCAGATGGGAATGGCCATTTCTTTTTCTAGCAGAGAACATATTACAAGTTTCTCTGTCATTCTTACAAAGTCTAGGCTACACAAGAAGTGTAACTGCTATGAATTTCATAACAAAAATCTGTCTCTTTAACTCAAACATGGGGGGTTTATCATTTAGAGATGCCTAGCTCAGGCACCACATGTGAACCAAACGTGAGCATTGTGACATTTAGCTGCGCTGTCTGTAGCCACTAAACTTCAACCTGACATGAACAGAAACCAATACACTGAACCACTGCTGTCACCCATGGAGTGATTGGCAGAGCATGGACTTGGTTTTCTGCAGGCTTGCTGCTCCTGCAGTTCTCCTCAGCATACCTCAGATCTGTAGGTAAAGCAGAAAATGTTAACAGTATAAACTTGAAGGGTTTGGACTACAATATATAAAAATTGAGTGAGGGTCTCTTTTCGTTATCAGAATAACTGGGGTTGAGTTGACACCATCTGCTTCAGTAATATTTTTCAGTACTTTTCAATGCAAAGACTCAAAGAGACATTGACCTAGTAGACAAGGTATAACAAGGCAGTACCAAAGACAGAAATTGTCCAGTCACTAATTGATGGGCTGATAAGAATCTACCAGGTATCATAGAAGAAAGAGAGAACCTGGATTTTGCATCTGAGGAGGAGAAAAGAAGATGACCATGAGGATTTGGGATATTTCAGAAGGTCTTCTGATAGTATGCAAAATTCATACAAGAAAGTTTAAGGGAAGAGGTCTAGGGAAAAACAAAGGGTGGAATAGACCAAAAGGGTATAAAAGGGGACTGCCACATGCAAATTGTTGCTGCTCTGTTAATCTGTCCTTTAAAAGGTATTAAATATTTTTAAACCATCTCTCTGTTTAGTTGCACTCTGTGCCCTGTGAGTGTGTGTGTGTACTGTAAGAGCTAAGTGGCAGTTACTGGTAACACAGACCTTAGAGTGGATTTGGTGACAACTGGAGCCAGAGCAGGGTGTAGGTTCCCCTTGCCTCTGCTGCCAGCAGCCAGAGCCAGGGAGAACCTCAGCACAAGTGTTCAAGCAATGTTTGGCCAGTGGTCTCAGGCACATGGTGTGATTCCTGACGTTCCTGTGCAGGGCCAGAAGTTGGACTTTGATGATCTTTGTGGGTCCCTTCCAACTCAGGATATACTATGGATTTATGATTCTAACTTTTGAGATGGGAACCATGTATCCCAAGGGCCAGCTACTGCAGGAAACAGTGTGAGTGAAGTAGCTTAGCATCTGGCCTGAAGAAGATATTTCTCTGCAGAAACTGCAATCAAAAATCCTAGACTTACAGATGGATACTCTCAAGTATATCTATAGATATTCAGAATTCGACATGATTTCCTTGAATTTAAGATCAGAACAGGACATTGTAGTTTGTAATTGTCACTACATGATGTAAAATGGAGATTTTTGAAAGAGTTCATAATTTATATGGAGTCATATTTTTAGGTATTTTGAAGAGTGATTTTAAAAGTGACACTCTAAACAAGAGATTTTAAAATTATTAGATACTAAGGCAGAAGAAAAAATATCTTCATAAATGTTCTGTCTGCAGGGAAAAAATATCTTGCTTTCAGGGATATTAGAGTAATAAACATTTAATTACATCTTTTCTGCAATAATTTAAATAAAAGTTTGGAGGTAATATTTATGTTTTTTAAAACATAAATATTATTTAAATATTATACCTCTATTTAATACTTCTAAATATTGACTAATGAAGTATTAAACTCAGGAGAATACAGCTGTTTATATCATCACAATGTTTATTTGAATGAGATCACAATATATGTATCTAGGAGGGCATTAATTAGGCAGCATGTAATAGTTTACAAGACCCGCTAATATATGGGACTTCTGGGAGCTTTTTCAGATTGCAGGAACTGATTTTGTCCCAGAGCCAAAAAGTGGAGAGGAATTGTAATATTTTTTCCTCTTCCCAAATCATACCTGATAAATCTGGTGGTGGCCTTTCTTTCCTTAGCCCCTGTTCATATCAAACCTTAATTGCTCTGGCATCAAGGTCAGGCAACTTGGCTAGCTCTGAAAGATATCAGCTGTTTTTCTCATCCTTGCTGAACCTCTTTTAGACAAATTTTGCATTGTTTTTTGTGTCAGTTTTATCGTGGAACATCGTGCTGCCATCTGGAAAGAAAAACACCATGGTACAGGAGCAGCTGGTGAATGAGAATGGCCAAATAAATATTGGCACTCACTCTGCCATTAGGTGAGATAAGAGGATTGAGGCCATGCCAAAAGAGACAGCCCAAACTGCTGCCATTATCCTTCACTGTCCCCTTTCCCCTTATCTCTGTTTGAAAACACAGCTATCATTCATTTTAGAGGAGGGAAACCAAACCTATCAGGTGTTGGACATACCCCCCTGAAGCCTGGAAAACAGAGATATCATGGTAAAAAGCATCTTGCAAATTGGTGGAATGACTGGATACTGTTATTCCTTTGGAAAAATGACAAGAACATTTCATATTTCTGTAATGATTTCTGTCATAGGAGCTCAAAACCCTTTAGATGTAAATTAGTTCTGTAGTTATTTGAGACTGGGTAAGGACATATTAGCTTTATTTTCATAGGCAGGGAAGTTGAAACACAAAGAAATAAATAAATACCCAATTTGATAGACACGGGTTAAGTACAGAGTTTGTGTTAATGGTTGGTATAAACTTTGATTCTAAACTGCTTTGCATTTTTAGATAGCAACAGACAATTTTCCTTCCAGAGACTTGAGGCTAGAGCAGAGATTTAGGGAGACTGTGGACATACCCAGCCTTAACCTCCAGAAATGCAAAGCATAATTCCAGAATCATAGAATACCACATTGGAAGGGACCGCAAGAACCATCTGGTCCAACCTTTCTTGGTAAAAGAACTGTCTAGACAAATGCCTTGTCTAGCCAAATCTTATAATGTTGGGGAATCCACCCCTTCTCTTGGGACATTATCCCAATGGCTTTTTGTTCTCATTTTGAAAAGATTTTTTCTTGGGTTCATCAGAATCTGCCCAGAAGTAATTTGTACCAACTATCCCTTGTCTTTTCTGTGTGACTCCTTTTATGAAAGAGAGTCTCCATCTCCTACGTAGTCACCCTTCCAATACTGGAACACAGTAATGAGGTGTCCCCTAAGGCTTCTTTTCTTGAGTCTGAACAAACCCACTTCTCTCAGCCATTCCTCACAGGCTTCCCAGTCCTTGGATCATCTTTGTGGCTCTTCTCTGAACCCTCTTCAGCCTGTCCACAGCATTTTTGCATAGTGGGGCCCAAAGCTGCATGCAACATTTCAGGTGTGGAGGAGAGTGGGATAGTGGCTTCTTTATCTCTGCTGGTGATGCCCCTATAGATGCAAGCCAGCATCTGGTTGCCTTTCTTTGTTGCAGCAGCACACTGTTCACTCACAGTGAGCCTGCTGCCCACTAGGACCTCCAGGTCCTTTTCCAGAGAGCTACTCCCTAGCCCATTAGATCCCAGCCTGTGCTAAATTCCTGTATTACATTTTCCCATGTGCCAGAACTTATATTTTTCCTCGTTAAAGTTCTTAAAGTTCTTGCTAGCCCACTCTTTCAGCCTACACAGGTCTTCCCACAGAGTGGCTTTGTCAGTCCATTCCCCAGCCACTACATAGACCACCTGTCCAGAACCATAACACACCAGGTTCTCTAGAAAGAGGCTGTGGGAAACCATACAAAAAGCCTTGGAGAAATCCAGGTAGACAGCGTCCATTGCTTGCACACATCAGCCAAGCAGGTTACTTTGTTGCAGAACACAGTCAGGTTTGGCAAGCAGGATTTGCCTTGGTGAACGCATTCTGGTTTTTCCTGATCACATGCTTTAACTGACTGGTGATAGGACCCAGGAGGATTTGTTCCATAACTTTACCAAGGACTGAAGTAAGACTGAAAGGCATATAACTTCCTGGATCTTTCTTTAATCTCTGATGTAGTGTTGTATTCTTATTTATTTTCTGGAGGGCTGATTCAACATTTCAGGATTCACTTATTTTCGGACTCACATCAAGACAGTAGGCAGAGGAACTACATTCAGCTATTCATGACAAAAACTTCCTATAAGGTGGAAAGGCTGATCTAAGTCTGATTCTTAACTCTTTGACAATGAGTATCAATGAATTTCTCCTTTGAATTCATAGTATGTTAGCTCAAATTTTCAGCTTGGATCAGTTGAAAATCTATTTACATTTGGTACAGACCGGACACATACAGACTTGCAGTCATTAAGAGGGCCTTAAATTTCCCATAAGATAATAGTTCTGGGAAGTTTTACTTAAAATGCCACTTCTTATTTAATAATTAGTGTGATTGGTTGTGAGACAAAAGGCAGGAAATTTGAAAGTGAGATATCAAGGATGAATTATTCCTTATCGTTATGTCTGTCTTGCTGCATTCAATAAAAAACTAGTTGTCCATGCAAATTTGACTGCCAATAGTCTTTATTCACTGATGGTTGTTTGGAGGAGAGTTTAGTAATCTCAATACACTTCCCAGTGATAACAGCTGCCTTCCTCACAAAATCCCATATGGTGCAAACTGGCATGCCTGTCAGTTCTAGTGAGGCTAACATCATGGTGTTAACATCGCCTTTCCTTTGCAGAGAACACCATCACTGAGGTACACTAGCAAGGCCTTCTAGAGCAAGAGAAAAACAAATTACCCCAAAACACTTGCTGTGACATAACATCTCTCAGTATTATAGAAGTATAACCAAAGACTTGTCCAACCAAAAATCATATTTTGCTTTCTTATGTTTTCTATGCAACTGCAAAAGACTAAAGTGCCACAGTTCATGAGCTTTTAGCAGCAGGGAAAGCCACCATCACCTCTGAGTACCTCTGATCTCAGCGGCAGCACAGGCCACAAAACTTCTCATAATTTATATGGATGGGAAGAAAAACCAGACAGTTATTCAATCAGGGAAACAAAAGAAGGCTTACTTCCTTCACAGTCTGTACTACTCAAATGCAACCTGCCCTCTTCTCAGCTCCTTCCACTTTCCATGGTATTTTTTTATCCCCTGCCCTACTGAGCTCCCTCTGAGGAATTCTACTGGCCACATCTATTAATGTTTTTCAAAGCTCCCTGTAAGTGTTCATTGTTCAGCTGTCAATATTCTCTACAATGGGCTGGATTCTGTCTGCCTCTCAGAGGATGCACTGGTTTAGGCCTCTTTCCTCTACTGCTATATTCTACATGACTTTGTGCATTATGCCTTTACAAAGTTGCTGGAAGAAGAAAACCCCACAAAAGGGAGCAATGTGTTTGTCACATCAGCCCCATTTCTTTAAAAAGCTGAACTACTTACCAAACATCAACAGCTTTGGGGGAAGTCACTGCCATGGAGAGCGCACACCCAGCACTACAAGATATGAACATCAGGCAGTGTTTTGAAAATGACCAACTGTCCTGTTGTACCTACCTACCCCAAAGGACTTGTCCTACATTTGCTGTTATCCCAGGACAGCTCCTGTTCACCATGGAAAATGCTGATAGTGCCAGCTCTTAGCTTTTCCACCAAAAGATTAAAAATAAAAATTTAAAAATTGGACAGTGAAAGATGCAAAATACAATGAAAGATGTTTTAAGTTAATTAGTTCAAATTTTTAAAAATCCTGTAAATAACTGATTTGACTCTCCTCATGCATTTGCAAATTAACATTACAGGTGTTTTACAATTCTCCTACCAAAAACTTCAAATCCCAACTGAAAAACACTTAAAACCTTTGCAAACAAACAAACAAAAAAATCAAAAACATGCTGGTGATTGAGGCAGTGCCATGTTCCAAGAATAAATTCAGAATTAGAGAAGGCTGATTTTTGGTGGGAATTACTCAGATAGCGGCTAGTTACTATAACTAGAACATCTTAAAACCTGTTCATTCCCCACAACAGAAATCACTTCAGTGGCATGCTTTGCCACGTGGTATGCTCTAGCACCATTAAACTATATAATTTCAGGTTCTAAAAGTAATTTATCAGTTTAGTATTATGCCTAGATTAATTAGCCTTAATAATGTTAATAATAAATGTAGTAACTTTGTAATAAATCTTGTCCTAATATAATCTAATTCAGCCTTTTTGGTATATTAAATTCAGCCTCTTCTAGGAAATATTTTGGTTTTAGTCATACAGAAAATGCAATGGCAACTAGCAGTGACCAAGAAAGATGATTTCTATTTTGAACCCTTAAAAGCTAGCTTATTTGGGGGTTAGTTTCCTTTTTCTCCCAGGTTTTCTACTACAGATTTGGAAAATCTGAAATTTCACTTTGCAGGAACACTGTGTACCTTACATGACTGAGCAAACCTTTGAAACTTCGCTTCCTCAATTTACTGTGTTCTCAAGCTTTCCTTTGATTTTAGTGTCTGATTGAACTTAGTAACTCAGCGAAAACAGCACCAAAAATGGTTACTCAGCAAAACTTGTAAAGTTCATGAAAAATGAAAACATGAACACTTTAGAACACAACTGAACATATTTCACAACGACATCTTCACGGTATGGTGTGACCGCTCCTGATCACAGGACAGAGGGGAGGTTATAAGGATGCTAAACTCTTGGATAAATATGGCTCTGGGCTTTCAGATTATATTAGACAAAACACTTGATTAAGATGCTAGCAAGCAGCATTTATCATGTTCCTCAGCTGCAACACCAGTCTTCAACTCAGAATCACAGACTTAATGCTCTTTTGTGCCTAGCCTATGAGGACTGACTAACTGTGAGAGACACACTGCAAAAATATAAAGCACAATTGCAATAGTTGTAAAGTATGAAATGAGGGCCAAAAGAAGGAATTTATGCTTCCTGTGCAAGACATGGCATTGAAAGGGCATCAACAAATACAAAAGAGAACTTAGAAGGGATGAGGTGCTGTGGATGTTTTTTCTCTTTGACACTAATATTCTGGATTACTCTAGGCAAATCATCATTTCTCCATGTTTAGTCTTGACACCTGTAACACAAAAGTGGTTTCAGTAACAACCCTGATAAAATGCTGTGGATCAAAATGCTTTGAGAGAATTTTTTTTGCCAATGAAAGCAGCATGCAAGACCTATGTTTTCATCTTGGTTTTCATACAAACAATTCAGTGCATCTTATGATAAAATTGTTCATAGAATCATTCTCTGGTGAGGCTGCAATCTGCTTATCTGCAATCTGCTTAGTATTTATCACAACTCTAGCAATTAATTCTGTTGACAGGTTTTATTAAGAAAGAACTAAACTTAGTTTTAGGTATTTTAAATCTAAAGATTTTAAAGGAGAAACAAAAATAAAGAGCCATCACTGTGTAACAGCCTCTCCCAGGCCATATCTTGTCAGCCAGTCATCCGGAAATATTTTTTTTTTTTCAATTTTTGCTCTTGGTTTTGTCATGGCAGAAGATTCTGAAGCCCCACTATCTCCATACAGTAACTGAAGGCTGCCTTGCTAATCATGAGATCAGATAAGTCATTCTGAAGCAAAGAAGCCATTTAAAAATTATTATTTAAAGTGAAGACCTGCAAATGAAGCCAGTGTGGAGCCCCTAGAATCTGCTTTGCACTGTTCCCTTTTATTTTCTGGAGATATCCTCCGCACAGAGGAAAGGAATGGATGCATTAGAGGAAATAAATAATAATTATGGAGTAACAAACTAATTTCTGTAAGTAAAATGACTTATTTGTAAAGAACAATAGTAGTCTGCCCTTCCACAGGGGGTGAACTGAGGTCTTTGCCTCATCAGGTTATTTCATCATGCTGCAGCTGCATTTTCTTGGGTTCCTGCACACTTTATGCTATATATTGTAGCTATCTACCACCACTGCTTCTGGAACCATCTTGTATAAGTGTCCAACTTGGTTTACCCACAGTACCTCAGGTACCAGTAGCTGTGCAGCTGCAGCAGCACAGAAATCACTGAGGCCTGCAAAAGTACCTAACAAACCAGATAGATAAATACAGAGAAGTTTTCCTTCAGAAGATGTGCATACTACTCAGCCTTCTCAGTATCAAGATAGGCAGCTTGAGCTTATATGTGCTCAAATACAGTGTTTAAATGGCCATAATAAATCCTGCCGGTAGGAGTTGATGTGTTATATTCGTTTTGTCCACGAGATGTCGATGTACCCTAAGAATTCTAGGGTGCATAGATATGTGTCTTTATAACATATAGCCTGCCTGTGCCACTGCCATGATTCTTACTGGGTCTAGAAATTCTCACTGCAAAATTAACAACGACAACAACAATAATAACAACTACGACAGAGATCATTCTGTCCAACAGAAAGAATCCTTGGTAAGGGTAACTTCATGAATTTCTTATGCCTCATAATCTCCTTCTTGTTCTGGATAAACACCTGAGGAGGGTGGGCAAAATACATCAGGATGTGGTGGTGAGGAGAGCATACATGCCAGAGGGAGAAGGAAAGTCTGTTCACTTAGGCATTGGGCCTATTAGCTTCAACTCCCAAATGGGAGCTGCTCAACATCTGACTTGCTCAGAGTGTGGGTGGAATGAGTCTATATGTATCAACAGCTGCCCGTGTTTACTGATACATTAGAGTACTAAAAAGGATAGGAATTATGTTTATGGAAATTCACATTATTGCCTGTCTTTACTAAAGCTTTAAATTTTCTGTAATTTCCGTGAGGATATCATTGGATTAACATGAATGTATTGAAGAAAATTAACTATTTAAGGAATAGAAGCTGTTCCTTCTGGTTATAAAGAAATACTGAGCACTTCAGGTGATAGGCATTTGAAGTGTGCTAGTTTGTGCTTTACTGCTTTGCACTTTCTTAATATATTCTGCAAATATAGATGAAGAACAAAATATACCTGCCTGATACCTGAAGCCACAGGTACAACCTAGATGGGCTGCTGTGGTCCTTACTTGTCTGGTTTTAGAGTTAGTCAGTGTGGCACAAAAGGTCGACTTTAGAATGAATTTTGATGTGTGTCAGCAAGAATTCAGAGTGGGGATTGATGTATCTGGGAAGGGAGACGCCAGGGTGGGTACTTCCCTGGCATTCTTCCAGGGAAGAAGCAGCCAGCATTTATGAATTGGTTTCAGTAATGCAACAACTGCTGCCGGTTCGCTAGAAGCCAGGTTTTGCCAAATGCCTGTTCATTTTTTCCATAGACCTCGAATATTTTCTTTCAAAAGAGTAGGATGGAAAATTATTGACTGTCTTTTTTTTTTACAACAGAGAAGCTAAACTTGCTCTTTCTTGCATATTTTAGAAAAGTATATAGTTGCTGATGGTAAATTTTAAGTAGTGCGAATTACAGTTTATGCACTGTTATTTTCTCATATTTTAAGAAGAAGAATGATTCCTTATACCTGTATAAATATTTTCTGAAATCAAAAAAATTAAAACAACATAAAATAAGTTCATATCAGTTTTATGTAACCTCTTTAGGTTTTAGGTGTTTGATACATGATGTCTCTATTCTGCTTTTACTGGTATAAATCTGACTTAAAATTCATTATTATTTCATTTTCTGCTAACCAGCAAAGAAAGATGGGGGACCCTTTTTTTAGGGGCTGAAGTAAATTTACTCAACTGAATGGAGATACCAACAAAAGCTTTAAAATTATCTGCATTTCATTGTATAATTACATTGTCAATTAAGGAGGAAGAGTTAATATCCTCTCCTACAAACAGAAGTGAGAGAACTACAGCTGGATCTGATATGTAGTAAAATCTCCTTTTCCATTTCAAAAAAATGGCATCTTCTAGGAGGAGTTCAGCAAAAGGTATGCCTGTGGGACCCAGTGTTCTTAATGCCAGGTTCCACCTGTGGGACCTGAGACCCCTTCAGGTGTTTGAGTCAAACATTTAACAGTTCTCTAAAAGCTGGTAGCTGCAATCTGTAAGGTGTTGTAAAGGATGAAAGCCCAAGTTTTTTAAAGGATGATAATATTTTCTTACAACACTGCAATGTGTTGTTACTGGCTTTTTTTCCCCTCTAGTCCTTTTACCCATAAGTGTAACAGACACAGCGCTGCCTATGAACTCATACCCAACTGCACCTTCTTGGGACTTTGTGGTTGTGCCAAAGCCAAAAGGGCCTAAAATTCCAAATTAATTTCTTTTCTTTTGAGCTGAAATGGCAGAAGATCTGTGTAATAAAACATAACAGAAAATAAGCAGAGTGAGAATTAGAAACTATGAAATAGGAATCAAACTGATTTTCTTTTGACTGTTTTATAGCATTTAAATCAGCAGTACATTGATCTCTCCTAATTCAGATCCAGCTCTGGCAATCCCTGTACTCTCTCAGTCTCATCTCTTCCTCCTTCCCAGTCTTGGTGTCCAGGAATATTTCTGACAAGGCACTACAATATTAGAATATCCCTTTTCTTTTTCTTCCTTTCATGGTTGCTGTTATTCTTGCCTTTGTTACTTTGATAAGGGATGAAATAACAATGTGCTGTCCTTTAAAAAACTTTTTGTTCAGTATGAGGTAAGAAAAATGGGGCAGTTAACCTCTCAGAGCTGCGGTTCCTGGCTTTAAGCAAATACAAGCATTCCTGCATCTCAAATACTCCCTTCACATTTTGATGATCTTCATCAAGACCACAACTTTTGGAGAATTTTTTTTTCTTTAAGTGAAAGCTGAGTGTCTAAATGGCAGTTTTAAAAATGGTCTTTTTTCCTAATCTCATTAAATTATTTTGTTCCTTGTGTCTCATGTATGTGCCTTCCTCGCTCTTTCACAAAAAAAAAAAAAGGAGGTGAGGTAGTAGTTTATGAGCTTCAAGTGGAAAGATTCTGTATTCTATGGGGAAGACATCCGAGAAGTCACATAGCAAGCCAATTAAATCCCCATTTCAAACAAAGTATAATACACCCAAAATGAGAAGCATAGTAAAACCTACATTTGTGCACCCACTAGGCAACATATGGCCTCCTTCCAGCAGAAGAATAATCTTTAAGGAAGTTTTAAAGATGTTGTTTTCATAGGACAGTGAAAGTCAAGGGTAGCTTCAAACTCTTTTTAGACTGCTCCATAGGGTAGAGGTATGCATGATTTCACTTCCTTCCTGCAATTAATCAGTAAGACATTTTTTATTTAACAAAAAGTCATTCTATATGCAACTTCTGAATTTGTGGCAATGATAATGCTTATTCATTTCCACTGGACTGGTAAGACAGATCAATAGACAACATTTTGACCTGAGGCTTGTGAGATGCAGACTTTGTGTCTGTACTGCGTGAGACCTCAAACAAATCACTTTGACATAGATATCTTCAAAAATACCTAGGCATACCTACTGACTGTACTTTATTTCAGGTGACTGACAACATCAGTGGATGTTGAAATAGCAGTTTTTATGATCAGATTAGGGCATGAGAATGTTTAAATAAATGTAGAGTTCTCTATCCCAAGAATGGTCTGGGTTTTTTATGGCAAATGAAGAGAAATGGGCACTGAAGAGTGTGATCCATCTGTTCTTCAAGCAGATGATTCATGCCCCAAAATTGTCTAATACTCTCCATTGACTAGTAAGGAACTTCAGTTTTCAGTATGTAGAAAAGTACTTCTGTACTTTGATAAGAGGCTGTGGGCAGCAGGTCTGAAAGTGTGGCTCCTGGAACACCTGGATAGTCACCTTAAAAGCACACAGTGTGTCACCTAACTGCCCTAATTCTTGGCTTGTTACAGTCAGCAAGGCTGTCACCAGCTTCCTGAAGCTTCATAGATTTACAAGTTAGCTCTGAAGACGTGAGAAAAGGGTGATTGTCATGTTCATAGCCACACTTGAGACCATTCTTACAGAATGTGCAGAAGAATATAGCACTTATGTATTTAAATAAAGCATTGAGGAGAAATACCCCAAAGATTATGTGGAGCTTAGCTACAATAGTGTGGCAGGCCATATAAGGGCCAGCTGAGATAGATAAAGCCTGCTGTTTGGAATTAACATGGTTTTGTACATCATGATCTTCTCATAGCATTGCCTGCCAAGTGTACTGCAAAAGGATTTGAAGTACTAGGGCATTAGGAAAGTCACTCTGGAAGCAGCTAAATGGTTGCTGATCAGATATACATCCTGAGAATTTAATATTTTTTTGTATTTTAGGGATTTCTCTTGTTTTGTTGCATTTTTTTTCCAGCCTCTTCCCCAACATAGTCTTTTCCCACTAAAACTTTTTCAGATTAACAGAAAACTGTTCAGCATGTAAATAGTGATCCAGAACCATTAGTAAACATCTGTTAAATCGGGCAAGAGCCAGGAAAAACTTCAGCTGGATTACAATTGTTCTTGAGAGAGTTTGCAAGGGAGTGAGAAAGCACACAGAGCACAGGAGCCAGCCAGAGTCTGTTCACATTTGGTTTCTTTTTCCTCCCCCACCCCTGGAACATTTCTGATAGAAGGAAGCAAATGGCTGAGGCTCTCATATCCCAAAGGATATAATGCCCTAGGGTTTGGGTAAGACAAGTAACTCGTGTTCCATCCCTCCCATACTTTGCTGGTTTGTGTAGTGCACAGATATGAAGAGTGTTATGGAGAACACAGTAGCTGATGCTTCTGCATATTTTGACAAAGTGCCCCATTAACATATTTCCTGCTCCAAAGGGGCAGCACTACGTTATCAGGCTATCCACTGACCTAGAAACTGCTCTTATCTCTATAGAAGGAAGCTATTAACATTTAGAATTTTGAGAATCAAGTTCTGGCAAATCCTTCCTCTGAAATTAAAGATGTTTCTACCTCCAGCTGTCCATCCCATTTCTCTGCCAGGAGTTACCACAGAGTCAGTAGAGGGGAACATGTGTAGCACTTCCGCTGAAAACGCCCAGTGTCCTTGGATAAACCATTGTGGAAGACAGATGTCAGCTGGCACCATCTCGATGGAGTAGTTAACATTTAGATATGTTATTTCTGCTAACTTTGATCCAGGAACAGTAACCTTTGGCTGAGGGCAGACAGATACCAATAATGTCTTAACTCTAATGCAGCTCAACTATTACAGCTCCAACCAACTTGAAATTTCAGTAACGGAAACTACCATGAAATCTCCATACACTCATGCATAGAGCTTTAAATGGTGTTTGCTTTCATAATGGCACAGAGTCTATCCAAGTGTGAAATCTGAATGAAGCTATTGCAGTATAAACTGGAAGCCCATAGCTGTTCATTCAGAGGAGCTGGGGCAGAATGCTATCAGTCTGGCTGAATCTGTTCACATGGAGTTGCCATCTGTTATCACAATGCCATGTTGCCCAATTAAAACAATATGACTGGATTACAGCATTTTGAGTAGTATTATTTGCTAGATTGTCTCTGATTCTAAAAAATCTATCATTCCATCTGACTGCATCTGCACCTGCTAATTCAGGCAGTATAAAGAAATTGCAAGCTTCTCATTTATTAACTGCATGGCTATAAGCTACTTCTGAGCCTGAAAATATTTCTGCATTTTAAACTTTTTCTGACTTCGTCCAGTAGTCATTTCTCCATTTTCTGAGGAAGTGTGTATATTTGGTATGGGGAAATCTACTGCAGAGCTTCTGTATATATGTGGCCAGTGGTTACTAAGGGTGTACGTTAATCAGGGTAGATGAAAATCTCGTTTTAAAAATAATTATTTTTACTTTTAAATGTGAGTTTTTGGCGTAATGCTCTTCAATTCTTTCCTGGTTTGGACTCCTAAACTCATAATAATGAATGTCTTTTATTAATATCTTTTATTGATTTTGGCAGAATTTCTGACGTTACAAAGCTCCACATATATAATCTTTTCTGTAGCAGATGAACATGCATTTTGGGATTAGTTTTTTTTTAATATTTTTATGTTTTATTCTATAAAAGACAAGTAATATCAAATGCAAAATGGGTACTATTAACTGAAATCACTGTTTTTAGGAATAAAAACAACTATTAACAGGAGAATTAACATGATGAGTAAGAGAGTCAAGGAAGCCTATTAATCAAGTACACTGTTATTTTAGATCTCTGAAGCACATTTGTTTTACTTAAATAAAAAACCTGGTTTGACCAAAACTTCAACCAGTGCTGGACAAAAAGCCTTCCAAAATGTGCTTTTTAACTTTACATTTTTTCTTACAAAACTTTTAATTTAAGGAAGCTAGAACACTTAACAAGTTGGATTTCTAAGTCACTAACCATTCCTGTATGGCACCATGAACAACAGAAACCAACTTGAATTCTCACCCAATTTAAGCATACTTGCTCATTTTAGTGTAGTCTGTGGCTACTGATGGGTCCCTAAAGTACTGCAATTGTCACTCTTGGGCAAAGCACAGGAATGGATTGTACATCCATAAAACACCCTCCTCTGTGATTCTGAAGGGATACACCATGTCATACATTATGTGTCGAAAATGCTGTTGTAATTAATGGAGTTAGCCATGGCATTCACTTTCACAGAAATAATGTATCACTGAGTATCCTGAGTTGGAAGGGACCCTCAAGGATCATCAAGTTCAACTACTAGCCCCGCACAGCATCATGGCCAAGAGTCATACCATGTGTCTGAGAAAATTTTCCAAAAGCTTCTTGAGCTCTTTCAGGTTTGGGGCTGTGACCACTTACCTGGGGAGCCTGTTCCAGTGCCCAGACAACTTCTGGGTGAAGAACCTTTTTCCAATATCCAAACAGAACCTCCCTTGACACAAATTCAGACCATTCCCTCAATCCTGTCACTTGTCACCACAGTGAAGAGATCCTGCCCCTCTGCATCCTCTCACAGGAAGCTGTAGACTGCAATGAGGTCTCCTCTTCTGTGGGCTGAGCAAATCAACCGACCCCAGCTTCTCTTCATACAAGGTCTCCCAAGGCCCTTCACCATCTTTGTTTCTCTCCTTTGGGTACTATCTAACAGTTTAATATCTTTCTTATACTGTGGCACCCAAAACTGTCCCCAGCACTCAAGCTGAGGCCGTCCCAGAGCACAGCAGAGGGGACAATCCCCTCCCTTGCCTGGCTGTGATGCTGTGCCTGATGCACCCCAGGACACTCTTGGCCCTCCTCGCTGCCAGGGCACTGCTGACTCAAATTCACCTTTCCATCAACCAGGACCCCCAGGTTCCTTTCCATGTCAGTGTTTCCCAGCCTCTCATTCCCTAGTCTGTCCATATATCCAGGGTTGTCCATCCCAGGTGCAGAATCCAGCACTTTCCCTTGTATTTCATACCATTGGTGATTGCTGAGTCGCCTAATTTGTTGAGGTCTCTCTATAGGGCCATCAGGCCTTTGAAGCAGTCAACAGCTCCTCCCAGTTTTGTATTATCTGTGAATTTCCTTAGTATCACTTCTAGGCCTGCATCCAGATCATTAATGGAAATGTGGAAGAGCACAGGGCCTAGAGTAGGCCCTTCCCACTATTGACAGATCACCAGTCTGATGTCACCCCCTTCACTATAACCCTTTGCACTTAGCATGTGAGCCAGTTGCTCACCCATCACATGATGTGTTTCTCTGGCTGTGTGCTGGACATTTCCTCCAAAAGAATACTTTGAGAGACAGTATCGAAAGCTCTACTTAAATCAAAAAAGATTGTATCAGCTGCCTTCCCTTGATCAGCAAGGTGGGTTACCTTGTCATAAAAGGAAATCAGCTTTGATAAGCAGGACTTTATTCTCATGAAGCCCGGCTGGCTGTGACCGATGGCTGCTTTCAGGTGTTTTTCAGTACCTCCCAGAATAACCTTCTTCATAACCTCTTCAGGCACTGAAGTGAGATTGACAGGTCTGTAGTTTCTGGGCTTCTCATTCTTGCCCTTTTTGAAAATTAGGATGTTTGTCAGCTCCCTGTTAGCTGGGACCACTCTGAATTCCCAAGGCTGCTGAAAAATCATTGAGAAAGGTTTTGCAATTACATCAGCTAGCTCTTTGAGGACTCTTGGAAGAACCCAATTAGGCCTCATTAATTTTTAGGGATCTAGTTGGAGCAGCAGATCTCACACAATTTCAGGGTTGACTGGGAGTTAATGATTCTTGCAGTCATGATCTGCCAGCTCTGAGAGCCACTTGGTCCATCATTCTTGTTGAAGACAAAGGCAAAGAATGTGTTAAACACCTCTGCCTTGTCCTAGTCCCTGTTTGTGAGGTGACCATCCTCATCCTGTAATGGGACAATACTATTTTTACACTGCCCATTGCTATTAATATACTTGAAAAAATTATTTTTATTGTTTTGACCAGCTTTAATTTCAGTTGAGCTTTGGCCACCTTAATTTTCTCCCCACAGTGTTAAGCAGTGAATCTACTCTGCATCCTGCTATACTTCTGGTATTTTTTTCTATCACATCCAGAGATTCCCAATGTTACTCATGTGGTTTTATTATTATAGCACTGAGAGGGAAAGAAACCAAAAGTTGGTCATGCTCTATTTCCCTTTCTCCATCAATCACCACTCCTTTAGAGCTGCCACATATATGGGATATGTGAGTCTCAGATAAGGACTGAACAAGGAAGAGGGACTTGATAAAGTATTCCTCTGCTTTCAGAGCACACACTTTGCTCTGAAATCATCCCCAGACAATTTTGACCTCCAGCAAAGTACTAATATGCTCAGATTAGTGAGGCATGAGAAATATCCCCATTCATGGTTTTTTTTCTAAACCCCATTGACCTTTTACACAAAACATTTAGGATTAAAATACTCAGTGGCAATACGAATTTTGTATTCTGAAAGGATTCATACGGTGTCACCAACCACCAGTCTATGACAGTATTTAAGCCTTGTTTACCTATGCTTTATTTTTAGGATGCAACCTTTTTGTGGTTTCTTTCCACTAGTATTTTCCCAGTATCCCTTCAGCACAGACCTGCAATTTGGTTTTGAGGATTCTAAACAAAAAAAATAAGTAATGAGTCTCTGAATGACAAGTCTGGACTGAAAGTTGAGTCCTGAACTTCATGCCCACTAATAGATGCTTGGGTTAACTTTTGCCTCAAGATATTTTTTTTTAAATTTTATTTTGCAACTAGACCATTGCATCCTAGTGAAAACTGAAGGCCCACAGGGGCTTTTAAACCTGTGTGGAAAATAATTTAATATTTTGTAATTACGTTTCCCCTTTCCAGAAAACACCCTGTATTTTGCTTTATAAAATCACTTTTGGTTCCAGGAAAGGTCTAACAAAAAGCTAATCTCTAGATCCAGAAACTAACACAAGGAGCAAAAACAATAATGTGCTTTAATATGAAGCTTTGTTTTAATTTTGGATCATGATTGTGTTTCATTCATCCAAAAAATATCAGGCATGAAAAGCAGGACAGGATACACCACTTTCATGGCCTCTGGGATCCTGGACACATCTTTTAAGCACACTGTCTCTAAGCAAAACTCCCTATCTGAGATAACGTTTTTCATCTGGTATCTCCTTGGTGGGTCCTGTTTTATTCATTGGTACTCCTAAATATTTTCTGAGACTCTCAATCTTATTAACTTGAAATGGCTTGGTTGATGATGTTGATGATTGCAACATAAATCTTTGAAACATGAAAGTGTTTTTGAAAAGTCCATGATGGGCCATCTAGACAAAATTACCGCCTGATTTGTCAAGAAACATGGATTCAGAAAGTGTCAGTTCAGTCCCTTTTGTCAAAATGGTGAGGCTTTGAATATTTCTTTAGGGCAAATTCAAGTTTGATTTCAGAACATGCTTTCCATAACATGTGAGTAACTGCACATAGAACTGCTAATAAGGGTTAATTATTTAAATAGTGAAAAACAGTGCAGCTCTTAATGACTTTCAGTGCAGTAAGCATGACATAAGAAGTCAAAGTTGAAGGACAGTAAACTTAGTCAGTTTTGGGTTCTGGTCAGACTCTCCTACCCACACATGAGGTAATTTGCCCTGTCACCCACATAAGCTTCCTGGACATCCTGGCATTCTGTGAAACCCATAGTAATTTCCCTCTAACCACTTCTGCTCCACAGAGATCATCTACCTTTTATATGTCCCATTTACATTTTTTGAATTCTTATCTCAAATCTGCTTTCTTTGACCTAATCAAAAATACAATGTACTTGGATTTTCCTCAGAAAATTATCTAAGTTCTCAGTCATCTCATGTCCATCATTTTGATTCTTCATTAAAAAAATATTTATAGATTAACTGAAAATGCAAAAAAACTGAAGAAAATTAGCAGTTGTATGATGAGGTAAATCTGAACTGCTTCATATACTTTATCTACTTGACACCAGTTATGGTTTACAGCATTTTAGAGGTCTGTCTTCTCTATTCTCACCATCAGAATTAAAAAATGTTTTTCATTAAAGTGCTATACAAGCACCTGAAATGCATTTGACCTCTTTCCTTACTGTCCCCATTAACCATGAGGAGATATAATTGCTCATAATCCACACACTGATGTATCAAATGCATTTCTCTTGTAGTAAGTCAAGATAGCACAAGCTGCAAAGAAATAGATTTTCTATATAGTACAAAAATAACAAGGATTTGAAAAGTGATTAAAGTCTTCAGTAGCTCACTTTCTATGAATTAGACACTATTTTTAAAACATGTAAATTATGTCACTGACTCATCATTTTACTGTAAAGTTACATAATATCTGGCACTTCTACAAAACCCATACTTTCTGGATTTAAATGTCACCAGTGAGAATCTCAGTTTCCTGTTGAAAATAAGGAGCTCCAAGCCTACATGGCTTCACAGAATACTCTTAAACCAAATTGCCTTTGAAGCCAAATGACAAAAAGCTATTTATTCATCTGCTTCGGAGTGCCATAATAACTAGGCTAATGTCAAGGAGTCTGCGAATCCCCATCTTGATTTTTTCAGTGAACTGTGACTTTTAAAGGTTCCTCTAGAGAAGGAATCTTCCAGTCTCCATGGTGGGCAACAGAGGACTTAATGCTCCTCCCTCATTCCCACGTTCACCAGTGACATGGGAATTAAATATATGATTTACACCTTTCAGCAAATTCTAAAATATGGGGAAATGATTGAAGAAAAACCAGAAGTCATAAACCCCTAGATCTTAAACCATAGATTGAAATCAAATGCACTGCATATATAGGGAAAAAAATGTTTTCTTATTATTTCAATTTTCTTCCAAATTTGTAATTCTCTCCCAAATTATTATGAGAATTTCTTAATGAAAATCAGTGTGGCTGGCTAATAAATCTATGGTAAAACCTGTAACAAAATTGATGCATTGCTGCTGTAAATGGAAAACAGTAATAACAGTTTAAAATAGCTTAAAACTACTCAAGTGCCAAATTTTGAAAGCATACCAACAAGATCATCATGTCTGTGAGAATTTTAGGAAAAATCAGATATCTTAAGAAAAATAAATTAAAACTGGTTTTGCTTATTTAAGCAGCTTTAAAACCTCTGTGAATCATGTTTAGGCTTCTTGTTCTCTGTCAGGCAGTAGCACAACTTTCTTCCCAGGGCAAGCAGGAGTAAAAAAAGTTGTTTTGTCTATTTACTATTTTGAAATCTAAGCTTAGGTCAAGAGCTATATAAGCATAACATACAATAAGGAACAACAACAAAATCTCTTTTTACTTTAAGAATAGCTTAATGACAGACATGGACTTCTACAGTGGTTCTCTGGCAAGCCAATGTCTGCTGCCAGCCACTGAGCACATGGTCAGCAGCACAGGATGATTCATGAGGGGGCTGGAGGAGTGGAGGGAATACACCTAGTGGTGCAGGTCCCTAGTAGGATTTTTTCTGACCCTTGTGAAAGAAGAGCTTTCTAGATGTGTTAATTCCATGTTGGGCAGTTTGGAGTAGGTTTGTGAGGGGGAAGGAGGAAGGGAAGCTATAACTGAAACACTAAGACAAACATAATTTGACAGTACTAGTAAACAGGGCACTTACAGTTCCTATCATCATCCTTCCTCAATGTAGGAGGGAAAAGTAATCCTTTTAGGTGTTTATTTGAATCCCTCTGCAGACTGTCCTGAGCTGTCCTCTACCCTTCCTTACTGAAACAGCATCACAGATCACTCCTAAGTATAACTGCTCCATAATGGATGAAATTAACACTCCAAGACTAAACCAGAATCCAGTTTTGGGAGAGACAGAAAAAAGAACAGACAAGGAAAGACAAAAACCAAGACTAAAACTACACTTTCACCACATTTCAGGGGAAATCATCAATGAGCTAGAAACTTGTCTCATAAGAAAGTTGTCTCATTAATTAAAGCAGTATCTTCACCCGTGACAGCACAAAGTCAAAATAGAGCTGTCCAGCTCAGCAGGTAGGGAGAACTGATCAGCATCAGCCTATTTCTGTACAGAATCAGGACAGAAGAGAAGGAAGGATTTGATAAGTTGCAAAACAGGACTGAAAATGCACTTTTGACCAACAGCACATACTTCAAAACAGTAACCTCTTCTCCATATTGAAACTTTATCCACAAATGACCATTGCCACTGTTGCCACTTTCCTCATAATAAATTAACAGCAGTTGGAAGCACAGCTTCAGAAAATTTCTTTGCAGACTCTAAGCATCTGTGAAACTAGAATAGTCTTGAATTAGTCACAAATACAAAACTCAGCCGCCATTAGAAGAACCTTAAGGAAAACCATTGTGTAAGTTTTGAGCAAGCCTGGTCCTGTTTAGAGAGTTTTATCAAAACCACATGAAACCATGTGACACCCGATGTCTTTCTCGGTGTTTTGCTTGACTATTGAGTTCATTTAAACCCTGAGTTAAAAAGGGATCACAAGACTTGGAGTCTGCACAAAGTGACATTTACTGTAGTGGGCCTTGGAGTCACTATGGGTGAGTCCCATGCTCAAATAAGTTCAGTAATTATGCTGAGTCAGTTTGCACGTGTACAATCAAAAGCCCCCATGCTATTTCACTGACAGGAATTGAAGACATGTTTGTGTGTATTTTGCTAGGTACAGCCAGACTTTTGGCACAAAACTAGAAACCAGAAAAAAGCTAGAAATACAAGGCATGAACTAGCCCAACATAACTGGAGGCTGCCTGCATCAACCTGAAGCCTTACCTAAGCTGGCAAATCTTGACCAGACCCAGCTGGTTTGTACAAAATAAACATGTCTACTACCTTCAAGCATTTCTTCATCTTTTCTTACCCCACTTGTCCCTGGCAAAAGGAAATGAGCTTTTGTATTTCCCTAGGCAAGTCACAAAGACTGTGACTAAATGATCTCTGTGAAATGAAAAGAATTGTCTTTATCAAAGTGCTTTGAGATCTGTGAGTGAGCAGGGTTATATCACTGAAAAGCATCACTGATTATTAGATTATAAAATAAATCTGCAGTGCTGCTAATTGAAACACTGTGTATAATTAGAAGGGCTTTAAAAAGTCTGTTTAAGCTTCAAATGAATATAGAACTTCTGTAGCTTTTTGTGTGTTCATCGCTAATAAAATATTTGTCATTTTATGTCTTGATGATGCTCTAATTTTACATTTTGACAAAAAACTCTCACTAACTGCTCAGATTTTACCCTCTTTCCAAAATTGTATTAACCTTTGTACATAAGGTTTGTTGCCTTTCCTTTTCAGTTTAAGTCTCTCATACAGAAACTTTTCATCAACTGGAGCAGTTGCAGTTTTACTAAAACTCAGCACACAGCCATTTCCAGTGTCAGAAGCTGACTCTGATGAAAGACTTTGGGCAACTTTGGCCCAGGGCGCCCGCCCAGCTGGTACAAGGACACTGCAAGGTCCCTTCATAGAGCAACACCACCGTTTCACCTGAGGACAGCCTGCGGCCCGGAGGGCTCCACATTCCAGAGGGCTGGCCAGGACACACATCCCAGGGAAGGCCCTGCTTCCTGCCCTTCCTCCCTGCGGCCATGCAGCTTGGCTCCCAGGGCCAGGGGTGAGGAGCCTGCCCAGTGAGGAGGCCAGCCCTGCCCACTCAGCCTCGCTTGGCCAGGCCTGGCCTCGGGCCCTCAGCCCGGGTGGGACCTGCGCACAGGCTCAGCAGGGAATTGCAGTAGGTCCTTTGGCCTCCTTCTGTTATTCTCAGCAGAGAAAACCCACACACCAATGTTATCACTTTAGACTCCTCCTGCTTGCCCTTGGGCTAACAGCAGAGGTTCCCTCTTGGCACCACCAGTGTGAGTCCACACCAACACTGTGAGACCCCATTTCTGGCCCAGATCCGGGGAAACGCTCGGGCACGCGCTTCCCTTCGAGACTGGCTGCATGCAAGACCTGGATTATATGACTGCTGCCCCAGGAACACAGCAAGCAAAGCAGTAAAAGGAAAAATGTACATAAAAGTCAGGGCTCTGCAGTTCCCAGCACCGAGCTGCAGAGGTTGGGCTCTGTGGTTGCATTTTTCAAAAGCTAAAAAGAATAAATCTTCCTGAACATAAAGGACTCGGCACAGTGCGAGCCCCTGGGGGCTCTGAGGCAGCAGTGGGCCTTCACGAGGGGAAATCCTGTAAGGGGACTGGCATGGATATCAGTGTGGGTCTAGGGAGAATACATTGAAATTCAGCACATCCCTCTGCTGCCCGGCTGGGTGACACACTGGGGATATTTGGCAGATCCTCCTGTGTTAGCCCCTTTCTCTTCCTGTTGTGGTCTGAATGAATAGCCATTCTGCTTAATTTAACCTATTTTTTCTTAAGTTCATACTCCGACTATTTACTCTAAAACTAGATCTGAGTGGTATTTGTATAACTACAATTTTTCAGTATGTTCCAGCAATGTTGATTCATTTATGAATTCTTGGCAGGACTTTTATTCATGAAAAAACCCCAGTGTATTTTTAATTGTGCAACATTAACTTGTTTTTTGCCACCATCATAACTTATTTTGCTCTGCCTGGCAATATGAATGTGAAAAGGGATGTTTTGTTGTTATAAATTATATCTGCACCAAGACAAACTATTGCAATAACTTCATTCATATAGCGAGAATTCATTCATTCACACAAGTAAGAATTAAAGAGGAGGCAAATTGCTAAAAGACTCTCCTAAAATAATATAACCTCTTCTATGTATAAAATCAGTTCTAGTAAACAGTTTAGGCTAGCATATCAGTAGAAATCTGTTGCTGAAACCTGTATTGCATATTTTTCCAGCATGGTAACAGATCAGTTCCCAATTACCCATGCTTTACATTGCAATCCTTAACACACTACATTCCATAATGAACAGCGTAAGTACAGTAGCTCAATGCCAGATTCCACTAGCAGGCACCACCCTAAATAGAATTAAAATACCACAAATCAAAAGAAACCTTGGAAGAATTTAACAGTAAATACTATTCCAATAAGTGTATCTCTTTTCTGTCATGTAAATATGTTACTTTTACAGTCTTTTCTTTAATTGAAACACAGGAATGTGGCAACATTCTGTGTGACAAATGGCTTCAATATATCGCATAAATAGGAAATTCTGTCAGTATTTCTTTGCATTGCGTGCTTTCGTAAAATAGTTTAATACTGTTTTTCTCAATACAGGTGTGTCTCAAGCTCCATGTGTCATTTTATTGTTATCTAGTACTTCCAAACTCTGGTCAGGACACTCAGAATCAAACAAAACTAATGCCTTTCCCAATCTAAATCTGAGCTGGCCTTTCTGTGGATAAGGCTTATTAAGTGTTTCCGTTTACACTAGATTTTCTCATTGTGATCAAAACCGAAAGTGGAACTTCAGAATAAATAAGATATTTCAGAGAAATGTCACTGTGTCAAGGCACTTTATGAATTAAATAACTCTTGTTAATTTTTTAGATATCAAAGTATTATTTTCTGAATTATTATTTTTGTATAAAAATTAGTAAATGAAAAATTTGAGGCTTGATATTGACAGAATATATATTACATTTATAATTATCAGTGTTTTCTAGTATATTTTTTTTCTTATCATCCAGACAACTTGGAATGCCATCCTCCACATACAAAGAATACACAAAAATACAGCTTTCTTTTCTAAAGCTAGCAGTAATTTCTCTGAAAAGCATGCTTGCTCTGCACAGTCTTACATCCAATTGGTCAGTTCAAAAGCATTCAAAATCTTATTTTCTTTGCTATGAGGAAAAACTTTTATTGAGGTATTTAAAAATAAAATGTTATAAATATAATAAGCATTTCACCAGATTTTTCTGCTGCACAATATTGGACTTCTTGTTGTAATTGGTGGACAAAATCTCTCTGCTCTCCTACCAGGAATCTGATGATGTAAAGTGCAAAATACTCTTGTTATGAATAAAAATAATTGCTAGAATTCTGTCCCCTTCATGAATGCAAAAATCTCCTTCCTAGGGAGTGGAGCAATTTCATGAGTTATTGTCACTATAATCACATTGTTGATCTATGTAGAGTGATATTTTTCAGCATGAAGTGTGGTGTTCCTTTTACTGAGCATTCTATTGTCAGTTAGTGTATCTTGAGTTGTTTTTTTAAGTAATAAAATAATTTATATTTTTTAAAAACTAAAACAACCAGCCAAACCCACAAAAAAAACAAAGAAACAAAAATCCCTGTGCTTCTTTTGGCTCTGATTGTCGTTTCCTGCCGATACTACGCCAGAGGTTTAGAACATTTCATGGTACTCGATGCTTTCTCCGGGGTTATTTGTGGAGGCAAGCTTAAGGTTTTGTCACTAGGTGGAGCTTGAAGCTTCAGTCCTCAAGTGCTCCTCTGCCTCATTTCCTGCCTTCAACAGGGGCTTCCTCAACCTTTCCAATCCGGTAGCTAGGCAACTCCAAAACCTTTGGAGGTGAATTTGGTTGTAGAATCTGTTGTATGTTATAAGTATTTCTATTAGAAGCACTTTTTTTACATACTGAGTCATGTTTGCTGAGACTGAAATTGGTTAGTAATCAAAGAGAAAAGAATAAAGACTTTCCACATGTGGGCCTGCAGTGTAACTTCTGCAGCAAATTGCTCCATGTTTGGCTCTTCTAAGGCTCTACCAGAAAAAGCAGACTGATTGCAAAGTAAATATGCCAGTGCTGCTAACAGAATGCTATTTTATATTATTGTTGGGCTCTGGATGCTAATCACCAAAATCAGTACTCTCATATGCTGGTAGATTGGTAGATAAAATAGCTGTGCGTCAACACCCAGCAGCCCACAGCTGGGGATTCATCAAATCAATACCAACAGTTCTTATGTCCTAATATATTTCATCTGCAGTAAAGAAGTTCTTCCCTCATGCTACAAGCTGTGCCAGTTGAGAAAGCTCTTGAAAATATGCAGCCTTATATATGGTAGAGTGACATTTACTGTTCTGGTACCCCATGGAGTGGAGGAGGAGCTGCCTCATGCTAGGGGAGTGCTCTGGTGTGGGAATAGCTTGACCTCACTAGGGAATCAGGAAATCTCCCCTGATTAGACTCTGAGATTATCTCCATTGGTTAGAACTTGGTGCCAGTAGTGTCAAGGTCACAGGTTTGATCTGGGTATAGGCCATTCACTTAAGAGATGCACTCACCGATCCTCTGGGTCCCTTCCAACTCAGAATATTCTGTGATTACTGCTCTTAATTTGTGCTTCTTAGAGGTATGCTGATTTTTCTGATGTCTTACTATTACTGGAACGATAGCAAAACCTTTCTAAAATAACAAATTATATTTATAGCAATAAATAAGCTGCAGTGGCAAGATTAGGACTTTAACCCAGAAAGCTGTGGCTGCACAGTATTGCCAGGGAAGGCTTCTCCAGGCAGGCTCCAGAAGGAACATTCAATGCAAAGGGCAGAAGGCTGACTGGCACAGAGCAGAAAGCATCCCATGAACAGGGGGACGGTCAGAAAACATTCTCAGATAAAAGCATGAAAGCTTAACTATTTCTATCAAAGTTGATACTTTAGCCTAACAAATAGATTGAACTATTCAGAAAGTCTTGACAATAAGTGTAGAGATAGAAGTGCAAAAGCAGTGCCAGGAATTACACATGGTTTATGTAAGCATTTGGGGTCATATTGTTGTACAACAAAAATATTGCAGCAGTCAGGCTTGTAATTAAAAGGTTTTCGTCTAATAAAAACTGACCTGAAAGGGAAGCAGCTTAAGTTACCAAGCAACTATTTGTAATGGATCAAGGGAAAACTAGATAGTTCCTATCTCTGCTGATCTGGTAACAGATAAATTATTCTCAGTGCTCTTTTATAATCTTTGACCCCTCCCTGGGTCCTGTCAACCATTATTTTAATTCAAGTAAGAAGTGCTTCTTGCAGTCAGAGTAAGGTGTATGCTCTCCAGAACTTTTAGTCTGTTCTTGAAACATCAATGTTCACATACTCTTTTCTGCACGTGCATTTTTGAAACTTCAGAGAAGTTAGTGTAATTGCAGAGCAAAATTTCACCATTTCTCTAATTTACCAGTTAAAATAATGTAATTTTGCGTAGCAAATGAGGCCTGTACTGTGAGGATTCTTACTTTGGCATATGGTGTACTTATATGCAGGTTCTCCTTTGAGTAAGGCCCATGGATGACAGTGCTCTCAAGATTGTACTTATGACTTGGACTTTCATCTTTCTGTACTCTCTGCTCTCAAATGATGTCAATGACAGCCCTGACCATAACTGGGCTGATATTAATTGTGACAAGGACAGTGCAAATAGAATCATTAAACAGTAATGTTCTCACATTTTAAAGAATAAATATTCTGTGTTTTAGGAAGCATTTTGATTGTAAAAATCCAAAGGCATCCCTATATTTGAGTGCCTAAAACTCTTCCACTTTGAAAAAGAACAATTATTTTTGAAGTTAGTTTGAAAACTGTTAATGTAGTTGGTCCCTTATGGAAGTCAAGAATAGTACATACAACAAAATTCAGGCACATTAAATTATGTTTAGAGAGGGTAGATTTTTCTGAAGGCTAATTCTGACTTACAGACAAAGTCAAAAGCTTTTCAAACATTTCTTTACAACTCCATGGGTTTATCCACTTCGGCTTTCAGCATTTCCCCATCTCTCTGTGGAAAGATTAGATTGTCTTTGCATTTGACCACAGAAGGAGGTACGTGTAGGTGCTTGACATAAACTTGATAACTTCTCTTCTTTTGTCACTTGACACTTGGCAGCTGAGGTTCTGTGGATTCTTGAATCTTGAAAGAATCTTAATGCTGTTTATTGGTGTGTACCTGAATTTCTTGAATATGTAGTACACTCATTTGAATCAGGTATTAATATAGCTGTACTAGAATGCTGGTCACTAAATTTGGGAACACAATTTTCAGCACTTCACAGTTAAGTATGAAAACATTTATTATTCAGAGAGTAAATGGAAGTTGATGCATTTTTTTCATGCTGCTAATAAAGTCACTTATTTAATAGGCTGAAAAGATATATTAGCAAAGAAATTAAAATACCTCTTTGAGAGAGACAGAATTTGATAGCATAGAAGTGCATGTCTTTCAGATCCTGCTGGGAGACTGGTGGAAGCACCTCTTCACTCTAATCTTGTACTCAGATTTTGATTGAGTTCTTTTTGTATAAACTTTGCACACTTCATGCAAAAACTAAGGTGAGACCTTCATTTCTTTTGTCCTTTGTAGTCTTTCCCCTATTCTGGGATTTTCTGTAAACTAATACTTTAGTAGGAGTGGGAAGTCTTTAGGATGAGAAAAGGACTTTCAGTATCTCCAGTCTGAAGCCCTAAAATCTCTGCTTCCTACCCAGACTTCCTCTCATTTCACAGTTATTTCATCTTTGCTAATTTTCCTTTGGAAAGACTGACTACTTTTTCAGTTTAATTAATTGACAAATCTACAAGTTTATCTCTAGTTCTTACAGTTCCACTATTGTTTTAATTTTCTCCCCCCTGCCTTTACAACCCCTCACATAAAAAATGAGAACAAGAACAAAATGCAAAATTACCTTTCTCCTTCTTTGGCCTCACCACAGCCTTTGTACACTTTCATCTCTTTCTCTCTTGTGAAGAAATATAAGTTTGATACCTGATTGTTTTCCAGTTTCTCCAGGCAGCCCACTGCATGCATCCCATCTCCTTCCCATCCTTATTTCTCCCTTTCTCAGTTCCTCATACGCAATATAGTTATATGTATGTTTTCCATCAAAAAAATTGCTTTATTTCTGGCTGCCTCTACAACTGCTTGCTGTCTTTCATCCTCTAATTCTAAGATCAACAAATATTCATGTCGTGTATCTAAAAAATTGAAGTCTTGTACTTTTTCTTCCAGTTCTGTGCTAGGTGTTCTTCAGTTTTTTGCTATGTTCTGGTATAAGTGCATACTTCACATGCTCTCACCAACAGCCTTTTAAAAATTTAATTTCTTTTCTCACTTTGGACATTGACTAGCGGCAGTCTAATGTATAAGCACAAATTAGTTAATTTGTTTCACTGATGCTTTGTACTGATTATCTGCATTTAGTTCACTACAAATTTATTTCATAGGCAAACTAAAATTTCTGTATCTGTAGAGGGACAGCTCAAGCTCAACATGATCAAACCAAAGTTTATTAGTTCTTCCCCAGTTTATCCTGAGCAATATCAAATCCTGCCTATTCAGGCTGTGTATTTTTTGCAATTCTGACCTCTTGTAGGTTTTCATATTAGTTCAGTGCTTAGGTTTTCTTCATTATTTCTACAGAATAAAATAATTCCATCCATTTACACAGCAAATGCCCTTATTCCCATCTTACTGTATTCCTTTTTGCTTTCAGCCAACTCTCCTATGCTGTTTTTTTCAGATGAGCACCTACACAGAATACTTCTGCAAAATCATTTCCCTAGTTCAGTACTTGGACATGTGTAAGCTTCTCTAACTCAAATAATTTGCCTGCAGTTTTCAAGCTCTTTATAAGTTCTCCCTCACTACCTGAGGACATAGAATCCTGCCCTTGAACTGGTCCACAACATTAGCTTCCATTTGACTGAGAACCATTTATAACATTTTTAAACTTTTACCTCATACTTGAAAGGAAGTCCTTGTGGCCATCCAAATATGGTCATATATGCTAATATATCATCCTCTGTCAAAACTAGAAAATGTGGGATGTAATTCAGTGGCTGAAACTACCACCTGTCTTGTTGAAGAATATTGTCTCTTTGTTTCACTTTTGTTATCTCATTTCATCTTTTCATTCTAAGCTGGAGAAACATATTGTTCAGAGTTTGTGTTTGAACAGTGTCAAGCTCAACTGGATATGATCCTGAACCAGAACTCTTACACATGACAGCAATATAAATAAATAGTTGTGGTATTATATTTTCATGCCAGAAAGTAGTCTCAAGCCTAATTCCTTGTCCTTGTGGGGAGCTGTTTGCCGTAAATAGACATGTGAAAACTGGAGAGTTTTAAAAAGAAATGGCTTAGGAAATAGATTTTGTCCTGAGAAATTGATTTTGTTTTGTTGTTATATCTGCATTCTGCATGTTGGAATTTGCGAGGCTGCAGAGGAAGTCTAGCTTCCTTTATATTTCCTGTTATGCTGATATCTCAAAATTCATAGAGTAGCAGACTTGACCAAGCGAAATACAGTGAGGCAAACCATTTCTGGTGATAAACATTAAAAGCTTTATCCTTTCCAAGAGAAAAACTAATATACAGATTGATTTATTGTCTTCTGAAGATTTTTTTAATATATCATGTTATTCATGTTACTATAATTATTAAATCACAATGTTAAAATTAATTTCACACACCAAATTTTGTATTTATATTGTTAGTTACACAGATTTGATTCTAAAATGAATGAATACTGACTAGCTCATATAGAATGACTATCCTATAATTGGTAGAATCAATAATTTTGAAAAAATCACATATTCAATGTGCTACATACAAATTATAGGTCACCAACTATTCATAAAAATCCACAGTAAAATTTCAAGTGATGAACACTATCTAAAGTTGCAACTTATCTACAAACTAAGTCTGAGACTGAATGTGTGCATATCTGTGTATGTTTTTATGGTTTACATAAATCCTTGCTCATGGGGTTGTTTTTATGAGTAATAAGAGCAATCTCTACTACTTTTCAGGTGTATCTAAGCATGTTGTCTTATGTTATAACATGCTAAAGACTCCTATTTTAAAGGTTCTAAATATGGAAAATGAATATTTGATTCTTTTATATGTGTATAATTATCTGTGATTTTGGGGAAGTCTGAATTAATTTACTTTTTTCCAGAAAGGGGCAAAAATAAAAAAATGCTCATATCATTCTCTTGACAATTTTCTCTGTCAGAGCTGCCCAAAATTCATGCCACATTCACCATAATTTAAGCGGTTAGCATATTTATTTTGGAAAAACTTTACACTTGTTAGTCACATCTTGCACCAACAGGACAACCCTTGGCAAAGACATTTCTTACAGATACTGTGGAACTCTCAAGCATCATGACAGAGAGACATGGGTTATTATCAATTGCTTTTGAATTGCTCCTCCATCTTCTTTATTCACTGTTTTCCCTAGAACTGAGTGAAAGAGTGAATGGAAAAGAAGATTGTAGCCTTTTTTCTGTGACTCAGAAGTGCAGCTAGTGTTTAGCTGTGGAATTTCCTTCATATTCCCAGCTTTCTTATAAAATATTTTCAAATAGTAAATTTTGAACATTCATTAGAACAAGAGAAATCATGCCCAGAAATTACTAAGCTCCACAATTTTAGGCATAGCAACCTTTCATGATTCTTGGATAGACAACTTGGCAGAAAATAATAGCTGGTTTGGATGTTTCAGAAATAGAACGAGTTTGTAGGTCATTACTCAATCAGAAAAGTTGAAACTAGGACAGATCCTGTGAAAATAAAGGATACATGTATTTATCATTTTTATTTTTTTGTTATGATGAAAGTTGGTGTAGTCATTTTTCCTGTATGAGAAGACAGTTTAGTTAAAATTTTAGAGGAAACCTTTTAAAACCACCAGAAGTAATGTAAAGATTATGTGGGATATTGCTAATAAGATTTTCAGTAACTGAGGTGTGTTACAGAAAAAAAAAAAAAAAAAAAAAAAAGAAAAAAAAGAATTTAACAATTGTGCATCTTCCTCCATATAGAAATCTGGAAAAAAAATTTCACCTTCCTACCACTTGGCTTTCAAATTTATGAGATTCTTGAAAGTATTGAAATTATTCCTTGAATAAAGTTAATTTTTTCTTTTCTGTCAATGAAAGACAAAATGCTTATTTATTAATCAGTATAAGAAATTTTTCCAAGATTGTCTCAAGTGCTTATAAAAACGTTAAGTTTTGATAATTTTAACTAGTTCTCAGATGTTTTGTCTCTATTCAGATCATTTCTAGAAACCATAATATATTTATCAGAAATGTTTTTCAGTTTTCCCATTCAGCCAATTTTCACTACCACTGGCTAAAAGCACAAGAAGATCACATGTTCTAATGCACATATGAGTTATTAACTTGGTTGGTGTTCCAACCAGAGAAGCTTCTGTCTGCTAGACCTTTGCTTTTACCAGGAGATCATATGGCATATGATGCCTATACAGTCTATTTAACAAGGTGCTCTCACACTACAGGAATCTTTTCATCTGAGAAAAACTATAAAAAATAAACAGAGATTCTTTAGCTTAAATGCCATCTGAAACACCTGCATCTACATAAATTCAAGTTTTTTGTGTACATTATGATGTCCTTGCTATGATTTACAAATATCCTAACAGGTTTGGAAAGAGATTTAAAAAGGGATTAGAATGATAGTTAATAAATATTAGATTAAGTAAATAAAAATGAATCTTGTGGTGAAGCGAAAAATATGCCCAAATTGTATTAGATTAACTGCATTTATTTTTGCCATTATTTGAATTTATTGTAAAAAAACTCGATGATGGGAGACTTGTATCATATTCCCCATGCAGTGACATTAGACCAGCATACAACCATACTTTTTACTACACTAGTCTTGCAATACTTTCATGTTATTTCCTGCAAATATATCAGTGCACTAGAATCTTTTTTTCAGTATTACCAGTGCTCTAATCAAAGGGCAAACATAGTAACACAGTATTTAAAGTATGACTGGCACACTTAACCTTCATTCAGTCTACAACCTGTACAGCTGTTACAGGTGGAGGGGAGGGATTAGAATGAGGATCACTAATGTGTGTGTCCTTGACAATAAGTAAGGAAAATGGCTCCCTATTCAGGAGTCTTGGCAGTCACTAAAGATCTTGAATGAAAATTAATCTTTTCTTAAGCCAAATTGAAAGCTTGTCTTAAGCAGGCAATGGAGGATAGAAAGACTATTGCAGAATTATGATGGAATGTGATCCTCTTCTCCAAGTGTCTCTATAGCTGAAGAAGATGCCAAAACAGAAAATAAGCCAGTTCTTAACAGTTTTAGAAGATCAGGTCTCAGCTGATCTGGTCTGACCTGATCTGACCACATCTGACAGCAACTCTTTGCTTTTAAGGTTCATGTTATATAACCTAAAATTGTAGAGAGCGGTGGGGAACGTGGTCAATGTGTCATTAATGGTGGATGATTTGGATTTTCTTTGACATCCATATAATATAACAAAACAAATCCTCCAATTTTTTTTAGTGGTATATAGTTTTGATGCTGCCATTAGATCGTCACATCTGAGTTCTTATAATCAAGACATCATAATGCTTAATTTTTATGAATGTATTTTCAGCCTAATGCTTAAAACTTATAAGGAGTACATTTCTAGCTTAATAGCCCATTTTAATATAGAAATTATTTCATTTTTTTCAACAGATTAAATAACTGTTTAAAGCTGTCAATGCATTTTTTTTTCACATCACAGCCATCTCTCCAACTCCTAAGTTAAATAGATTGACTGATTAAATTATTTTAGTCGTGTCTCTTGCAGCTCAGCTAATTTTTAATGGATTTTCTCTGTACTCTTTCCAATTTGAAGATATACATCCCACAATATACTAGGCACAGGCAAACAGAGTAATAAGATGAGGCCCAAAAAGGCTCTATGAGCAAGTAAGAGCTAGGTATAGAGCATAACAATGATGAAATGCAAAATTAGTGTGCACTTCTGATTTCAGAAATCTCAGCACAAAGGAAATAGTTAGTTAGTTAGTTAGTTAGTTAGTTAGTTAGTTAGTTTGTTTGTTTGTTTGTTTGTTTGTTAATTTAAATGGATTTTTTAGAAGAAAAATGCTGCATTTAGCCATTGCAGACAGAGAAGAAGATCCAACAGTGAAGCTTAAAGTTAATTGCAGAAGTTATAAATCCCCAGATACCACAGTCAAATTGGTATTGCAATATTTGCCCTGCAAATAGTAGTCAAAAAGGAATTTGGAGTGGATTGGGGTTCCCCTCTGCTCATGGTAAGGGTGCAAGGGGTTTCAGCAGTTCAGGTTCCTAGGGAAACGATATAGACCTCAGAACATTCAAATCTGCCAAAGCTGAACCAATATGAATACACTATACACTGAATACACTAAGATGAGAAGAGACAAGGTTAAAAATTGGTTTCTTTTTCTGTTCAGTTCATCCTGCATCACTGCATTCTGTTGGAAATTCATCACCTCATCACTTACTTGATCATTGGTGGATTAATTTCTTCCAATACAGTAATGCTATATATAAAAAATTGCATTTGATGGATGATCTATAATCGTTCTGTTGGTAACATTTGAGAAGAGAAACATTTTACTGGAATATGAAAGACATTGCTTACTTTGCATTCAGTGTTCATGAAAGCAAGGACAAATTGACAAAGAGTATCTCAGAGTCTATGAAGATATCAAAGTCTTATTGGTACAAAGGTGGTTTTACAGTTTTCATATGTGTACTATAAACTGGACCCTCCAAGCAAAAGAAAAGAAACAGATGGTCTATTCTGAAATGTAAAATTGCTACCACATTGTGAGCATATTTGGAACAAACACATAAGAAATAATATTTTATTCAAATATACACTTTTATACATTAAGATATCAGAAATGTTTAAAAAAATTAGAACACCTGCTTAAGATAATTCAAGGCTAAAAGAGGTAGAGAGAATATCCTAAAATTCCATGTTTGACTTGAACAAGAAATATTACTGCATCATTGAAAGTACAGATATTTATTCTATTTTATTTTGAGAACAAAGATTATGAAGCTAGAAAAATACACAGAATATTCGTGGCATCTCTGTTGGAAAACCAGCTGTGTGTGGTAATAAAGATGCAGAAGGAAGAAAAAGTTGAAAAAAGAACAAACAAATGGGAGACTATAACACTTTGCTACAAAGAAATGGGAGAGTATATCTTTACTATATAGCAACTTAAAGAATAAGTGCCAAATTAGGATAAGGACCACGAGCATACCCAGGCACAAATAGAGGCCTATTATGATCACAGCCATCTATCACTGTAATTAATGTGTTCTAATCAGTTTTGGGGTAATAGTAGGCCTTCTTGACCAAGCTTATTGTTATCAGCTGATCTTCAAGATAGGGGTTTTAGCAACATGTAATAGATTTGCCAAAAGATTGGCTATGGCTCCTTTGTAAATGTGTTTTGATGCCACTCTGCAAAAGATTCAGTGGTTTACACGAGAAGTCTGCCAAATTGCAACTCTTCTTTCTGCCTTATACATTCTGAATATTTGGATATTCATAGACAACCCAAAGGAAATATTCAGATTGGAAACACACACCATGCCATTGTCATGTTGCTACTCTTGGTTTAAGCAAATTGTCTGACATGCTGGTGGAAAAGGGTCTGGACATCAAAGATGAAAAAATAATGTGGATTTTCGCAGAGAAATTCAGCCCATAATCTATTTCTAACATTACACTAACCAACAGAGAACTGTTATCATATATTCTAATGCACCCCCCATAAAAATCTCTGACCATGACCATTTGCTCTAAAAATCAGGCATTAATTCCTGATGGCTATAATTTCCATATGATGATATTTTCATAATCCATGCAAATACAATTCAAGCGTTGAATTAAAATTAAAATTAAACAGACCAGGTTGAAAAATTGCATGTTTTAAGAGAAAAACATTTCATTTTTATGACTTTTCACATGCAGCAGCCTTGTTAATAAGGTGTGAAGCAAACCAAATTAAAGATGCAGATGAGTAAGGCCAAAATGTCTCACATAATTTTAATTACCTTTATTACGTTGAATATTCCACAAATGTTCCAAAATATTTTTTACATATAATAACTGAAAACTGCCTGGCACTCTTCTCTGCTTTCCTGGAAGGAGTCAAACTCTTCTGTGCTTAGACCAGTTACTAACTAAGCTTGGAACTAGCATAAATCTCATCCATTTATGTACATGTGTATGTACACTTAAGCACAAACTTATATGTATACACTTTCATGTATACACACATGAAAAAATGAAGGAATGGGACAGGTATTATAAATTATTATCTCTCTGGAGTGGGACTGTGGCAGTACAGTACTTTTAAGACTTGTCATAAATCTCCCATTTGACCCAAAAGGCTTTCCTTCATTTGATATCAAAATCTTGATTTAATTTGTTGCCTTAACATTGTTCCGTATTAACAACTGGGGCAGTGATCCTTAAAAGCACAAAATACTTATTAAAATGGGGTAATTTGGACTTCTTCCAAATGTATTCCAACAAACATTATTGTTTTAATAGCTATAGTCTTGTTCTATAGGACTTTATTATGTTATGAATTTACCAGACATATTCTCAAGGGGTAATGAATAAGATTCAGAAGGGCATTTTCTCAGTGTTAAATTGCTCTAATAATAGCAGCTATCCATTGCCAAATGTTAAAAGTAAAACACAGTAAGATAACTCTCTTCTTTCAAATCTGAAATCACACCATGTGTTCCAAAACCTTGAAAATGTAAAAGTTTGTTTTAGTTTTTTGGGGTTTTTTTTGCCACAGGTAGCTTTGGAATAATTACAGACTAGTCTCTAGGGATTTTTGGTTCTGGAAATTCAACATGGTGTTGCCAGACTTCTAGCATTCTGGTAGAGGATCAAGATCTTGGGCTGGCTGTAGCTGTTTCAGTGAATGTTGAGATCATTTTTCATTTAGATAGCTGCAGTCCAAGCCTCTTCAAGAATGTTCATAACAGAACAGAACTTTTACCTTGTGTATTACATCTATTTGTGAACTGAAATACAAGGGCTCTCTTGAATAACTGACTAATGTTTTTTTGTGCTGCCTAACAGGCTATCACTGTCTTTTTAGTCTGACACAAGGTTTAAGTGCAAGTTAGAGTGAATCACAGTGTCTTTCTGCATCCTGAATAACCCCTATGTAAAATGGTGATGATACTTCATTTCACCTACACATTGCTTAAACTCCAGACTGTTCTAGGCAGGACAGTATTATCACAATTTTCAATGAAATTGCATCACTTCTTTTTTCCAGTATAACTAACAGGTCATTCTTTTAAATAGATTAATGAAATAAATGAATGAAAGTAGAAAGCATCCTATCTAATTTTAGAAATCTAAATTTAGGCATTGAGTCTAAGCAAGTCATCCTCAGTTCTGTCATAAATGAAGAGATGTATAGACTCCCAAAGGGTGATTCATCCTATCCTGAGTGTCTAGCATCGATGGAATGAATTGCCATCTCTCCCTTTCCCTGTCCCTACCATGAGCAGAGGCAGCTTGTTGACTACATATGTACCTCTTCACAGTTTAATGTAGATGAAAGAACTGCATTTTTAAGTATATTTTTTTAAATACCCTGATTAATCCTTCTCAGAGTCATTTGTAGTAAATATAAACCCAAAGAATAGATTTGCCAGGTTCAAGTTTCAGATAACACATGGTTAACATTTAAGTATCAAGTGATGACATGAGAAATGTGCACTGCTTTGTGGAAATGAAATAGAATTTTTTGAGGGACAATGTTAACTATAATGGATACCTGAGTTTAGAACCACTTTATCTTCACTTGTGTTTTTGAAGAACAGAGTTCAATACAGCCAAGTACATTTTAGATTTTCATTTCTTTTCAGATTCACTTAAAACTCATCCTATTTGTAACTACAAGCATTACTGAAAATCTTCACCTACTGCAATCACTGTGTTAGTCAATAAATTAAGGTTATAAAAACTAGTTGATGCATTCACCTGACATAGAAAATTTGGAGCTGCATTTTCAAGATATCTGCTGGCAGGATTTCTTGGTTCTAATAATTTTGGCTGAGTTGTTGCTCAGTGGTAATTTTGACATTAACAAGTATCATGCTAAAAATGTTTTTGTATTAATAAGAAATTGAGGAAAGAACTAAAATATTTTTATTGTTTAGCTGTATAAAAAACTATAAATACATAGTACCATATCATCCCATCATAATAGGTTCAATACTCTAGAGGACAGTTTACAGCAATTGGTGTGCTGAGTGTTTAACATTTGCCCATTTGCATTTTCAGCACTGATACACTTGTTAGCACAGTTTTAATCTCATACTTTTTTGTATATTGCAGTCTGTTACTGAAACATTGAAATGTATTTCTTTGAAAGGAATGGACAGAGTTACACATCTAAGCTTTAAGCTTCTGTTGGTACTGAAAATGTAGTCACCTACCACAATACTGAAATTCATTTTTGCTTGAGTTATCCATAAGTTGTGTACATCACTGCAAAGATTGCCTCCAAATTCCTATTGGAGCTCTTGCATAAGTGCATAATGAAATATGAGAGAGTTTTTGCTTAGTGATAATTATGTGGAATCAGCTTCACATCTGCTGATAATAGCCAACAAAAGTATACATTTAGTCAGTTGTCAGACCTCTACAGACATACTGAAATCACAGCAGTGCCTACCGTTTCTAGAAGAGATAAAACAGCTTCTACTGCCCAGACTCTAAAGTATGGACTCTACTGCCTTTGCACAAGTATTTCCTTGGCCTACAAAGGATCTAAAAAATTTATAGTTCAAAATCTAAACAAAACAAAACAAAACTAAGCAAAATTTCAAGAAGAAACAGACCTCCACGAAAAACACCATACCAAAACATGAAGGCTGTACAGTCCAGTCAGTGCTCTCTGACTCCAAAGACATCATACTGGTTTCTGTGGGTGAGCTTTGCCTTGGCTGACTCTTTCTCATAGACTGGGTAAGGTCTTTCATTTTCAAGAGAGCACACATGGATTACAGAATCACAGAATATTGAGTTGGAATGGACTGCAAGGACCATCAAGTCCAACTCTTAAGAGAATGGCCTGTACAGGGTTCAAACCCACAACTGTGAGAGTTATTAGCACCATGCTCTAAGTGTGACTTACATTTAATTTCAAACATGGGAACATGTGCAGCAGTAGATAGCAAAAGCTTGTGCATGTGGATTTTGAATCCCTCAAAACTGTTTTTAGTTAGCTTAAAGCACGTTACATAGAAACTTACTTCCTGTGTATAAAACTGTCCTGTACTCTGGGTTTATATTCTTTTTTCATTCTTTAAATAATTATTTGGTGAGGCTTCTCACCACTGCTGGGTTTTTTGATCTACTGCTACATTCCTGAAGCAAATCTGATGTGAGGTCTTGCATCTCTTTTTCCAGTAAATACCAAACACAGCCCAAGTTCCATGGCTTTCTGTACCTTTAAACAGTACTAAATGCCAAACAAATGTTTCATATTATCCAGATGTGTCATGAGCACTCTTCCTTCTCTGATCCAGACTCATTCCATCAAGAATAGAAAAAGCATGGGAGACTTTTAATGAAGCTGTTCTACTCGTTCTCTTCTTATGCTTACTTTGGTTAAACTTTATATTAATTCATTTACTTCTAGTATCAGGTAGAGGATTGGTAGCAGATACCAGTAATTCCCTAATGTCCAAGTCTGAGCTTTGAAGAGTAATTATCATGTTTTCAACTGAATTCCTGTCTGCTTTGAGTATGCTGTTTCCTTTTCTCACGTGAGATTGTTTAGCCATCTGTTGCTTTTGATTTATCTTTTTTCAACTCTGTCCTTAATGCTGTGAGAACATATTTATGGAAAGCTTATTCACTAACATGTTTTTCAGTGTATCATTCAGTATGTGTTTCAGTATGTGTTTCAGTGTGTGTTTCCCTTGCACCATCAACACTAACTGCTCCTCCAAATTCGGATTTCAGCTTGCAGCAAATAATTTTTGTTCAGAAATTTAATCTGTTCAGTTTTAGGGGGCAATTTATGTGCAGCTTGTTTTTCTAAGTGTTAAATCAATACTATCACTTACAGATTATCAAAAAGGGTGATGGGGGAGGAGGGTGTTCTTCATGCAAACAGTTGATGGTGTACAGTACTTTCAGTCTCTTGAGAATATTCACTGTCTTCTTCCATGTTGTTTTTGTTCTCTTCATCTTGGAGTAAAAAACCATAATAAGGATCTAGCCATCAGTTTCTTTGGTGTGGCCTTTTGTACTTGTGCATTTCCACAGTGTACTGTGCTTAACTATCTCCCCATGAGTCGTCCTTCCCTTCCTCCCAGGAAAAAAAAAAAAGCAAACAAAAAAAAACATTTAATCTCAATTGCTGTTGGACTGGTTGGAGCCTTTCTTTGTCTGTGTCTAGCCTGAAGTGTGCTCCAAAGCTTACACAACAATCCTGGTCCTGCAGCTATTCAGATCAAAGGCTGGAATGTGCTGAGGTTTCTAGTTATACACCTGCATTTCTTTCCTACGGAAACCAAAGTATGGACAAAATGGAAAGAGGAAGGAAGGGTTATTGTTGTTGAACTCATATTTGTGAACTGAGTCATGAATTTTGCATGTCTTTTGTGATCATGTATCTGCTAACCCCATCTTTGCTGTTCAGATTAATAATCATAACACAAATTACATATATTTTATGCTCTTTAAAAAATACTGAGACTACCATTAAGAGAATGGCTACTAGGAAATTTATATTATGGGACCAAGATACCGTTTTGCACCTTGGAAAGTCTATATACAGGCTTTACATATAAGAGGCCCTCCCTAAACTGTGCTATTAACACAATCACTTTCAATATTAATAATTGCCTGCCCAATTCCTGAACCATGTGAGATTTATAAATTCTAGTGTATTTTTTCATCTTTTACTCCATCCAAATCTAACAATCCAAAGGATGTTTGCCAATCAATGGAACAAAGGTTACATTTCCTTTTACGACAAAAGTGAATGGGCGAGTATTTACCAATTTTGAGTCACCGTTACATATTTCTAGAAATAATTAAATGGCATAAATTTGTATCCCAGGTTTAACATTTGCATCTGTGTGAATTCTCCTTCACCCGGTATTTGATAAAAATATGTATTCTTAATCTATGAGGAGCAGCACCTTTATAAAACTCTGATATGAGCCATAGAGAACAGATTGTTATATTGTGGAGAGATTCAAATTATACAATGTATGCTAGCAAAAAGTGAGTCAGTTAATGAAGCAAACATCCTTCAGTTCCTTCATTCTTAGCAATTTCTGAACAGCATGTCATAAAAAAAAGTGTTCTGAATGCAAAAGTAGGCCAGTTAAAAGACCTAACATAGCAAGGAATACAGAATTCTTGGGATGATGAAATGTAAAGCAGTAAGTTGGGCCTAATCAAAGTCACAAAAGAGCAACTGGGAGTATTAGAATACAAAAATATTCAATAGACATGGGGAGTTAGTTGTAACAACAATGCTGTCTTGAAGCACTCAAAGAGGCAAAAAGGTAATGCTTATGTACTGGTTTGTACAAAACTAAATTGTCCATGATTAACTTCAAATTCTACTACAAGGCCATAGTATCTTCCTTTCTTCAGAAGTGGGAGCCAGTACTTAATGCATGAAGGCATTCATAGTAATTAATTGTCAATGAACAGAAAAAAACAATGACTTTGGCCTTAATCCCTGACAATGGAAAGGTTCTCAATTTATTACTATTCCTCTTTAATTTATAGAAGGAGGGTGTATTTATAGAAGAATGCTAATCAAACTTCCAAACTGTAAACTGCATCCAAAAAAGATTCTTCTTTTGAACTGAAAAAAAAAAGTTGTGATTTTTAAATTTAATACATGGATAGGAGAGATTTTATTATTTCAGGTAGTTGTCCCAGAGTATAAAAAAAAATAAAATCTGTTTTTAAATAAGCCTGTAAGATCCGATGAAGCATGGACTGTGACCACCAGAGAGGCTATTGAGAAAAGGTTTCTGGAATCAGTAGTTAAGATTATTCATACCTAGTAGTTGAGCAGTATATTTCTATCCCCTTCAGACAGTTTAAAAAGAATCTGAATACTGTGAGCTGTTCTTTAACTATATCAGATTATGGTTTCTTGAAACAATCAAACAAAACACACCCAAATGTAGAAAGTACATAAAATCAGATTCAGCGGGAACAGAAAACAGTATCTTGTTCACCATGGCTATGGACACATATAAAACAAACAAAAAAAATCTAATGGTTTCTTGTGATCCCAAAGGCTGACCCTTACAGGAGGATGTATTGTGTGTATTGGTTGGATGTTGTTATTACAAGCTGCATCCCAAGAGGCAATGACAAATTTCCACATGGCTGTTGCTTGAACATAACATGTTTTAAGATGTGTTCTCTTAAAATAGGAGACAGCTGGGGGGAGAAGCTCATAGTTGCTTAAGTGGGATTTTAAGCAGTCAGCCTCCAAAGCAGGCTGCGATAGCTGTAGATCAGGACATCACAATTAAAATTAATGACTTTACCGACATCTTGAAAATTATTCTTGGATGTGTAGTGCCCTTAAGACGTGTTCTGTATTGCAACCTTCTCTGTTATTGTAGATTTGACTATACAGGATATTTCTCATCATGAAGGAAGGGAGAGGCAAAAGAGAATTTTTTATTGTAGCCACTTTATACCAGGTTTGCCAAAACATTCCTTCTAAAATCTTTTCAAACATCACACCTATCTGCTAGGAAACAGACCAGAGATTCCTTTTTTCCCCTTCACTATAAATAAGCACAATGGGAATTTAAAAAAAAAAAAGTCATGATTTCTTACTTTAGATTATGATTATTAAAAACAAATTTTCCTTTTTCTTATGTGTAATAATTCCTTTGGAATAAACCAGCTGTGCAATGAAATTATTATAGCTGAAATACATGAGATATTCAGAGCTGTAACAACTTACTTCCAAGACTTAGGCCTTATGATCATAACTAATCTTTTATGGTACTTCAAATTGTTCATTATTCCTCAAAGTATTTGAAAATTCTTGTCATTGTAAACAATATGACAGCTTTCCTTGGTTGAAGTTCACAGCAGCTAAACTCCTACTCAATCAAATTTTCCCTTAAGTTATTAAGCTGCAATTTTAAATGTACATTGCAGCAAGAACTGCATTACATAACGTCTCTCTCAGTCTTACAAGTGTAATTATGAGACGACACCTATTCAAAATATGACACAGGAAATTCTGGGGTTTTTCTCGGACAATATAGCAGACAGGATAGAGAAGTCTTAAAGTTTGTCTGTTTAAGGGTGTGATCTGCATCCCTAGTTACAAATTTAGCATCAAGCAAGATGGTGGCTTAATTAGAAGCAGCACATTGCCTTTGATAAGCAGATGTTCCTTTTTTTTAACTGCTGCCCACAAAGTTAGCCCAAATATATTTTTTTTTCTTTGTTACAGAATGTTAACTTCTGGCCCTTGGTCATTGTGTTACTATAATCAAAGCATTCCATTCCCAATTAATATGTATTGTCATAAATGTATTAATTCTTCCCTGCTTGTCTCCATAATTTCCTTAAAGCACTGCAGCTAAGAAGCTGAGCTTCTCTGTCAAAGCTGTGTGAGTAACAGTCCAATAAAGCCACACCTAGTTGTCAGTGGACCAGGATTTGGGTAAACATGGGCCAACCCAGCACTCATGTGTCTGGTGACTCGGTAAACAATGAAGCATTCAGAATTTGAGGGTCCTACCTACTGAGCGAATATGACCCCACCTTGCTATTATTGCTGTAACAGCAAGGTAAACAAAAACTCAACAAGCAATTCAAAAGAGCTGCCATTGGACCTACTTGAAAATAATTCTGTGCAGTTTTTCGATAGGTTTCTAACCAAATAAAGGCTTGGCTTTGTTCTGCTTTTCTAACCTCTAGGTAAATAAAAAGAGTAGAAAAGTACCCACAAGTTAATAAGCAAATAAAGCTTTTAACTTTTAAAAAATTATCTGTCTTAGATACTGTAGCAGATGTTATCTTGAATGTGTTACTGATTGCACCAGTTCAAGAAGAATGCTTTGTTTTTTTCTATCAGGTTATATTTTATCTTTATGTATCTTTGAGAGCTACAAATGTTTAACTTTGAACTTAAGTTGAAAGAATGACTAGATGTACTCTTAAAAATGGATATTTATCATTTCTCTATTTTTTTCATTTCAGTCAAACTGCTATCTGTGCATAGCCACAATATTTACATAGCTCAGGATGTTAATACTTCCTAGGAATGGGTATGAACAAATGTTCTGAAACTGTAGTCAGTTGATCACAACCTCAGAGGATTTGGTTCAACAAACTTTTGTTATTGCTGTGTTCCAGATTTTCAAGGCTCAGCATCTAGCACAGCAGTTACATTTGAATATGCTCTCTTTTCAATTATAGGTTTAAGCCTTCACAAAACCTCATTGGAAATGCTTCCCCCCCTGGTTCAAATTCTTCATTCACATTCACCAACAATGCTGATATCTAGTGGGCAGAAAAATTTCCTCTCAAGCACTCCATCCATCCCTAAGTAAGAGCATGTAGTAGTATTCATTTTAGTAATATTTCCTGAAGGTACATAATAGTATAGTTTTGGTTATTTTATGCTCACAAACAGTTAAATATTTATGACCTGATCTCTTCAGTAGCTGTGCACCTCCTTGAAGGTGATGAATGTCATTGCTTTGATCAACATGCTACTTAAAGGTTGCAAAGATGAACTGCTCCTGTAGTTGTGCTTGCTCTCATGAAATACTTAGGCCATGCCAGGGAATATAAGAGGTTCTTATTTTGTCTTTATTTTCCTGAAAAAATGCACAGATGGAGCCTATGAGTGAGCTGCTATAAACGAAGAGTTCTATCTGTTCTACATCCTGTATTTATTTACACCAATGGGACTTCTTGTTTGAAAAAGGGCTGGTAACAGAAGCATTTCCAAAATCAAATTGTAAGATTTTCCACATGACTGTGAGGGTTTTTCTTTCATGAGTTCTGTTAACAGTATTAGAAAAGAAATCATACAGGCTGTAGGACCTACTGTGAGTCAAAAAAAATTACTGGGAGTCTTCGAACTTCAGAACTCATTAGAATTGAGCAAATCAGAGCTATATGGTAAGCAAACCAATGATCACAGTAGCAAATAGCTCTGATACTGCAAACAAACTGCCCTTTCATTTCATAAAATTGGATAAAAATGCAAATTAGGCAGCAAGTAGTAACATAGTTTAGTTGTAATATATTATACTGTTCCTGCTTTACATTTGCTATACAGTTCTTTCTCTGAGAAGACTACCCCACAGCCTTAAAGAAATGTTGATATTTGATATGTATATATATATAGATATAGATATTTTTATACCTTTATATAGGCTTTGAATATAAGCAAGGTTTGTATGGACGCAGACAATTAAGGAAAAAAGCTCTCAGTGTTGCTTTTCTAAAATTAATTATGAAAACAGACTAGACAGTTCTCTATTAATAGGCTGATTCCCATTAGACAGTAGCCAAAGAAGGAGACTTCCTTCCTCTAGCTAGAAAAGATAATATGACATCCCATAACTTGCTGGCAGTTTACCCCTACATGGAAAAACTCAATCTATGGTCATTTTAAATGGCATTCTTTCTTAACAGGTGGGGATTTTGGCCCAGATAAAGACTGAAGAAGCTGCACAGGTCAGGGGCTGAAGTATCTACCTTTACAAGCAGTACATACTGAAGAACCTGTTTAGCAAACAGATGGGTCCTGGGTACATTGCAGTTGTACTGTTTTAAGGACTTAGGTGAATGTACGGATTTACAGGTGGTTTGCAGCCACTGTGTGATTTTTGTCTTAAATTTACCAGCAAGCCTTGGGTCTGTTTTGGAAGGTAACCAACCTATGAAATGTTCAATTTATAATATGCCCATCTAGGCCATATTTTAGCTTCACCTTATGAAGTTTTTTTCACTTTTGGCTTCTTTGGCTTTTAAAGGCAGGAAAATATTGCTCGATAGGAAGGGTTACTTTTCAGTTGCCAGAATTCCTTTGCAGTTTTAATGGAAAGAAGCAGAACTTTTTTGGGGGAGCCAACATCTCATTTCCATTCTGCTCTCATACAGCCGCTGTTGTATCTGCAGGGCCTGCAGAATGTAACTGCTGCAGCAGGGCGAACAAAGGCGCCATTCAGCATGGAGAGCAGCTTCCCTTCCGCACCGCTCTCTGGCCGCGGCGAGCTTGGCTGGAGCACGCTATCTGACCGACACAGGATTCGCTGCCTGAACAAAACTCCCCAAGGACACCCCTTTGGCATCCTGATTTAGTCCAGTGGGATGAAGACTTCCTTTCTAGCACTGGTGTGAGTGCTGAAAGACAGCTGTGCCTCGCTTTTGTTTCCCCGTTCTTTGCATACAGACGTATTCTTTGGGACCGTACTTCACCAAACTCTTGCTCATTGGAGCTCAGGTGGCTGGTTCCCCTACCCCAACTGTGTTCTGGGGTGTTATGGTCCAAAGTTACAGAAGCTGTGAGAGGACATTGTCTGTAATCTGCCGCCTCTGGAATCCCATCGCAGGGGTCATTTCCTGACTTTTATGTCATTTCAAGCCCTTGAAAGTTCCCACTCCCTGTAACTAAGTAAATAAGTGATGTCTTTTCCCATATTCCTATTTTATGCACATAAAAGAAATTAGCTTTCCATTTTGCTTAAGAAAATTAATATAAAGGCAGTTGCTGCTTTAAATAATCCAGCTAGGATTAAGTTATAAACTAAGTGTCTAAAGAGAAAGGAACGCCTTATTCATAGTGTTGGTTCATTTTCAGACATCAAGCTGATGAAAAGTACAAAAAAATTGTTACAACTTCATAAAAAGCTTAATACTTTTTAGCAAGAGTGCGTAACAATCTTCAGCACATCTGTTTTTAAAGGGAAAAAACAGGTCTCAACTTTCATTTTCAAGCCCTAAATTACATAGTATCCATACTAGATTTGCAAGCCAGGCTTTTCTTCATAGATAAACAACAGATACGGTTGAGAGAGGCTAAGGCACCGTGACTATAAGCACCATTTCAACAGAGTCACCATTATGAACTGTGTCATTACAACATCAAAAAAACAGTGATTAAAAGGAAAGATAACCAAACTTGGACTAGTTGATCAACTTTATTCCTAATGAAATATCATTGAAGCAATGGACATTTTTATCCTGGATGAATAAGGCCCTGTATGTCTGCAGTTTCCTTCTACATGTCATGAACAGATATGGTAGAAATCTTCTCTCAGATAAATCAGCTTATCTCCAGTGACTTCAGAGATGTACCCCTTATTTAAATCACTATGATCGGTACAATTGAATGTACAGTACAGCTCTAATTAGAGGGATAATGCAGGCAAACCTCTGATTTGTGTAGTGTGTTGTGTTTCCTTCTTTCTTTCTCAAAGTGAAACTATTTTATTTGTAGACGTCTCTAGAAAATGTGTACTTCAGTAATGGATGAGTCACAAAGGATTGGTGGTTCAGTTCAGATATACATCCAGAAGTTTAGCAGTTTCCAGAGTTTTCCTGGTCTCATCCAAACTTCTCCAGCTGGGAAATGAGATGGCAATTTCCTAAAAACAGTCTGTCCTGTGACTTTGTAGTGCTTCCTTGTTTCATTCAGGACAGCTGTAGTTCAAAAACAGTATTTTGGCATTTCCATTTTCAGTTCTGGCTGAAACAGAGAAGTGCCAAGACATAACTTTGCAATAGCTTACAAAAACTTTTGAAGAGATTAAAGAGATATTGAGAGATATGCTCCCTGTTGGTTTGAATTTCATGTTAATTTTATTCTAGATAGGCTGCTCTGGCCTTTTCCACACAATAATGTCCCTCGTTGTTTTACTGACCAAGTATATTTTGTCTGGCAGCATCTTTCAAAAATAAAGCAATTTGAATTAAGTGTGAAAAGTAGCTGCACAGAAAGATTCCTGTACTGTTAGCAAGTATTTTTTCCCAGCACTTTTTAACCTAGCTCTAAGATGTTGTATACTTATCCTCAGACTAAGAGACATGGATAGATTTATTAAGAGTGTTGTTACTAAAAGAGTTATTTACACTACAGCAAATGAGGCAGAGTGCTGTTACATCTTACCTGGCAATATTTTCCTATATTAGGGAGTCCTATAGTAGTGTGAATAAGGATTTTTGGAACAATCATATCAGGACTCCATTCAAAAATTTGAGAATAATATTTAGCAGTGATGTTGTCTAAAACTTCTGGCTTATGATTTATTTTTATTGTATTTCTTGAATGCACTACAGTGAAATAAATGGTCCTCATCTGCAATTGAAATGAGTTGGTCATTTGCATAAACTAATTTGAGTAATCAGTTTTTAAACCCTTAAGAACCAGCTTCCAGAAGAAAGAAGATAAATTGCAGAGAAAGCAGTTGAAGGAAAAAACCCATGGATGTGTGACATACTTTGCATTATTTCATTGTAATATTCCTATTTCCTGTTTTTTGGCATTAACACATACACAAATGTATTTGGACTTTCATTCCTGAAATACAATTTTTGCAGCCTGCACTTTTAAGGCACACACTTACTCTGCTCTTAAGCAGTGGTCTCTTACACAAGTATCCAAACAAAATTCATCCATAAAACTTCCTGCTAAAAAAGCCCTTATGACACAGCAGCCTTACCCTTGTAGGATGTCAGTGAATTGTAGTGGAATTTAATAGAGGCAGTGTTTTCCAGCTATACAGTGTCTGCAAATTTTGTTTCCTGCAAAGCTGTCTGAGTGTTCTGACTATTTTTCCTTTTTCCCTCATACTTTTGAATGATGAGCACAATTTGGTTTAGGTGTTTGTACTGAAGAGGTCTAGGAAGGTAAATAGACTTTGAATAAGGAAAAAAAGAACTAAAATATAGATAGAATTTAAGAAACCAAATGATGCAACCAATATGATGCTACAGTAGTAAAGAATCCTTAAATGGCCTAAGCAGCTGCAAATGGCAAGGAATTGGTCTTCCATATTTCACCAAGATAAAGAGCATAACCTGATGAAAAGTCCATCCATTCTGTTTTATTGTCTTCTGACCTTTCAGATTATCTATAAATATATTTATTACTAGTTGTTTGCAATCTTTGGGGAAAAAATTCTTTTGTTAGACATTAAATAACTGAAGGAAAGCAGTAATCATGGAAATGTAAGTTTTTGCTGTGTTATCTACTAATTACTTTTAAAAAATTACTCTAGGACCTTGTCCCATCAAAAGGTCTCCAAGTCAGTGACTGATCATCTAACATTTCTTTAAAAAGTGCTAATTAGTTTCAGCTTTTCTATTTCTTCATTTCATCAAAATTCTTGGCCATCAAAAGAAAGTTCCTGGCAAATGTCATCTTGGTCACAAGGCAAGAAGCTGTGAAATAAAAACAACTTGGCATCTTTGTTAGCCTGGTGAAAACTTTTATGAGCAATCAAGAAGCAACTTTTTGTGTGTTTTATTAATGATAGGTCTGGACTGCACAACTATCATGGGGTTTCATATACCTCACAGCTAGTGAAATACTTTATATCAAAATGTTTTGGGCATTTTTTTAACCTCATAGAAAACATAGTGTTGTTATATCCCCTTTTTTCTTTTTTTTTTTTTTTTTTCCACAGGAGAAGAGCCTTTTTTTAGAATTCCTTCCCTTTCCCATTAGGAAATCAAGGAAAAAATATTCTTTCCAGTTGAGTGAATATGAAACCATATATTCTGGTTTGCTGAACTAATCTGAAACGTTTTATTTGAAGTCAGCACATACTGAAATCAATATCCCTCTGCAGCTGCTTTGCTACACATCTCATATGCATATTCCCTCTTGCAGGCTGGTGTTTCTTGGTCAGAGTCTTTTCCAATCAGATGGATGATACTTCATCAAAGACACATGACCTGTTTATTAAGTGAAAGTCTTCAGTTTGGCCATATGAAAATATTTCATTGTGAAAAAGCTAAAATTAAGTATTTCCTTATTTCTGCACTGGAATTTTTCAAAATAACACAACACAATAAATAGAATTTCATCTCTAGTTTCACTCTGAGATGAAAGGATGTATTAACAATATTATTAGTCTCAACCATATGACAGTCTGATTTTCATTCAGATCAAGCATGATTAGAAAGAATTTCCCAACATACTAGTACAAACTAATTTACTTCATTCTGTGGACTTTGGTCCCAAGTTTTCTCAAGAATCCCATAGGTTTCCATGAGGTTTCCAAAACCAGAAGAGGACAGCATTTTATGTTTCTTGCATTAAGGCCTGAGTCTGATCCCATTGAATGGAGTGCATGTCTTGCATGTTTTGTTTCACCAGCTTCAATGAGAGAGGATTGTTAAGTATTTTAAATTATTATTTATGGGTATAAAAGCAAAGCCACTGGGCATATGGTTATCTCTCAATAAGCCACATCCTGCTGTGATTTTTTGCATATACAAATTATAAATGGCCACTTTGTAAGAGAATTGAGTTATCCAGATTCATAACAAAAGAACCTTTTAAAGTGGAAGTACTTTTACTCACTTGTGTTTGAAGTTGTTTGCTAACACGGCTTTGATAGGGAGAAGGAGTAGATCACTAAAAACCTGTCTTGTTTTAGGGTCTACTCCATCTTCTGATCAGAGAAACAGCATTCATAAAGCTATTATATAGCTATCTTGGATGAGGTGTTTAAAAGTAAAACAAAATATAGAATGTCCATCAATAACAAGCAGTATCTACTGAACTACTGTTGAGTTGATTTTGGTATTTTCATTCAAAACAGTCTCTGTGTAGAAACCCAGTAACATCCCTAGATTTAAATATTTGGGACCTAGTGTATTTCACTATAGACTTTTTCCCTTTCCTTTCCCTTTCTTTTCCTTTTCCTTTTCCTTTTCCTTTCCTCCCTTTCCTTTCCTTTCCTTTCCTTTCCTTTTTCCCCCCCCCTTTCCTTTTCCTTCCTTTTCCTTTCCTTTCCTTTCTTTCCTTTCCTTTCCTTTCCTTTCCTTTCCTTTCCCGTTTCCTTCCTTTCTTTCCTTTCCTTATCCTTCCTTTCCCTTCCTTTCCTTATCCGTTCCTTTCCTTTCCTTTCCTTTCCTTCCTTTCCTTCCTTCCTTTCCTTTCCTTTCCTTTCCTTTCCTTTCCTTGTCCTTTCGTTCTCCTTTGCCTTTCCCGTTTTCCTTTTCCTTTTCCTTTTCCTTTTCCTTGTTCCTTTCCTTTTCCTTCCTTTTCCTTTTCCTGTTTCCTTTTCCTTTTCCTTTTCCTTCTTTCCTTTCCTTTTCCGTTTCCTTTTCTTTCCTTTCTTTTCCTTTTCCTTTCCTTTCCTTTCCTTTCCTTTCCTTTCCTTTTCCCTTTTCCCTTTTTCCTTTTCCTTTCCTTTTCTTTTCCTTTTCCGTTTTTCTCTTTTCCTTTTCCTTTTCCTTTTCCCTATTTCCTGTTTCCTTTCCTTTCCTTTCCTTTTCCTTTTTCCTTTCCTTTTCCCCTTTTCCAACTTCTGCATGATTACAGAAAAAAACTATCATGATTTTGTGAAATTATCTACCTACATATTACTAGCACTATTTTACTGATATTGAAAACTGCTCTGAGTGAACTTCTGGGTATAGGATTGAAATTCTTTCACATGTGCCCCTACTTTCATGTATCAAAAAAGATTTCTTTCAAAGCACTGCCAGCTTCACTGAAAAGCACTTCATGTTTGCCTTTATTTGTTCATGTCAGGTAATTTTCAAGTTCTCCTGAGGCAGAACTTCCCCAAGAAGTGGGACTTGAGTTTCCATTGTTACCATTCCACAGCAGCAAAATGCTATCTCTTCATTCTTTTTTAACAACAAAGAGCTGTATTTCTGACAAACTAAATTCCCATGGCTAATGTGATTGACTACACCAAGAACAGCAGCCTTGTTTTATTCCTGTTTGGCATGATGCTTTTGGGTAGTTTACATGACTTAAAACAGACACTTCTGTTTTCTTCATGGAACCCTCGAAGTAAAAATGGAAAATCATAAGGTTTTCTTTATCCATTCTGTGATAAAGTGGTAACCATATAAAAGAAGGATACTCACCCACATAAAAAATAAGATCAATGCGATAATGTCTTATAGTCATTTGCTTGTAACATATTGCTTTAATTATGTCAGCCCAAAACATCTTACTGAAGTCAACTTAAACCCCCATGCACAGAGACACAAAATCCTTTGAATTTTCCTTTTTATGGAGCAAGATACTCAAAATTTTGAGCCCAGGTTGATTTTAGCACTATGAGAATCCGTTAATAAATTTAAGATAATTGGTAAAGAAGGCTACCTATCAGTTTGTGACTGGTGGAGCTCTTTTGCAATCCATGCTACACTATCCTTGTTTTATTTTCTATTCCATCTTTTTTAGACTACATTACACTGTTTGGTTTCATCACCATGGAGCATTAAATAAAGCCTTGATAATATTTTTACCAGTTATTTTTCTTTTATAGTTGTTTTCTGTCATTTTTCTCTGTAAGAAAAACAACTAAAACAACCACAACCATAAGATAATTCCAAATCTGTTAAATTGCTGATTTCATGTTTTTTGGAGTCTGCAGAGACTTCCACATGCATTTCTATGAGTATTTATTAAGATGGGAGATATTTTTCTTGGTTCCAAAGTTACACATTTCAGTCTAAAACATCTTCTGCTAATTCATGAGAAGACAGAAGTCCGAGCTCAATGAAATAATTTTCATGTTGCCCAAAGCTTCTCAATAGAAGCCTGCTGAGTGCCCAGTTTCAGGGCAGAAATTATGGTTCCACAATTTGTTGGCTAAATCATTCCCACAGAATGATTCCAGCGGAAGCCAATCCCTGCACCACTAAAATAAAGACTTGAGGAGACAAAAGATAAGGTCTCACAGATGGTCATTTTGATTCTTGTCCCCACTGGATGAAGCAGAGCACAGCTGCATTCATCCAGTGACAATTCAGCTCAGACGTGTTTTGCCCCCGCAGCATCCATGGGCGTGCACCTTCCCTGGTTGTGTCTGCTGGTTGGTACTCAGCCAGTAGGTGCTGAGAAACCTTGCCTGGGAAGGTTCATGTCAGGCTGAGGCAAGCAAGGAGGCAACACAACAAGCAGAAACCACAAAAGGAGAACTCAGCCAGAGCCCTGGTTTTCAGTTCTGTGTTCTTGATACCACATGTTGTTTGTCCTTAACTCTAAAGCTGCTGTGTCAATTGCTTTTGTTTTCTGGTCTTTGTTGTTGTTAATTACTGGATTATACAGGATGAATTATAGAAACATCTGAAATCTAGTTAAAGATACACTTGCTGAAGGGGCAAATGCTGGTGTGATTGCAGATCCTGTACTTTCTGAATATCATTAGCATTTATTTTGATAGCAACAAGGGCTGCGCTTGTCCAGTGCAAGTACCCATTTATTTCATTCTATGAAAATATCAAATCAGAATTTTCTTTAGCTTAGTGTTTGTCTACAGTTTCCAAATTGTTTTAGACTGTGAAATTCAGACTTTACAAGGAATTTAAGTCTCTATGTATTTCAGTAGCTGCTTTTGGCAGCTGTGTCTACACACCATTCAGGATTTGCCATAACTTCTATGCAGAAAAAGTATTTAACAGTTGTTAAATACTTGTAAAGTTGTAAAAAAACTTCAAAACTAAAATATCTGTGACAGATACCCTAACACAGTCTGAATTATTAGTATCAACATTTAATTAAGGATCAAATTTATGAGGCTCTTTTAACTGGACAACTAATTTAACAAGTTGCTCTTAAAAGCTGAAGTAATTTATACTTCCTTAATTTGACATTTCCTTACTATTTGCTCAATTTCTTTTTTTTTAATTTTAAAGATTTCCAGCTGTTATAATTTTAATTTACATATCCATGGTATGTAAAGTTCAAAATTATTCTTTATGCTGGTGCATCAATGTAGCAGATGTTTTCTCATTTAATAAAGCTTACATGTGTGACTAGATTTAGTTCAGCAGTTCTATAAAGCCAATTCCACTGAGTTGATTATGTATCTAAATGAAGCATGGCTTTAAAGTAATCATAATCATGTGCTCCATGGTAACTTACTGAAAAAAAATGGGCAATATTTTCACCTAATGGGGTTCAGAGAGTTTCTGTTACTTGTCTGACTAGCTTTTGCTTTTATCTTTTACCCATGAAGCACAGGTTACTTTGTAGAGTCTAATGACCAATCAAGGAAATAATGTCTACAACTTTTTTTCCACATAATTTGTTTAAGGACAGTTTCAAAAGACACCTGGAAAAAGAAATGTAAATCCTCAGGTAACTTAAAGCAATGCAGTTTGTTTATATGACTATGGCATTTGTAAAAGTTGAAACTACATGGGGAATGCTGTATCTTCTGTCTAACAAAAAAAAAAAAAAAAAAAAAAAAAGTGCATTTTTCCTGTCTGTGTCTCATTAAAATTAAATGCAACAGCAAATGCTAGCCATGGACTTAGATTCACCTCAAATTCCTTAAGAAGTTTTAGTATAGGTGAAACTTGATGGTTTTGCTATGAGAGATTTGTGAATATTTATTCTTGTCACATGCAGGAGATTTAAAATGAACTGCAAATCTAAGTTTTCCAACTGTTCTCAATGTTTTCCCATGATATTGCCTCTGTTTCTCACACTTCCAGAAACCTTGTTTCTCTTTAGAATATACAGGAAGACTGTATGTTAAAATTCAATCTCTGTCCATTAGCACTCCAGAAGCATGAGCCTTGTATAAAAGACATTATCCCATACTTGTTCTTACACAGAAAACAGAAGTTGACTTGCTGTCTGTTGTTTTTGGGATAATGATTAGTGACTTTATTTAGGACGTGGGAGATGGAGAGCTAATGCCATTCTCAGCCTGAGGGTTTTTTAATCTACCTCTCTCTCCTCTTTGTGGCAATTCTGTAATCATCCACTAACAAAGCAGGGTGGGTGAGATGTGGTGATACTGAATTACCTCAGAACTACCAGACAGGAAAAAAGGTTATTCTAGTCTTGCTGTGTAAAACTCAACCAAGTTATTTTACAGCACTGAATTGGCTGAATTTATGAGTAAACAGAGACGTAAGTCATTTTGTGACTGTTGTGACAGTGGAATAAAGCCAGTTTACCATAATTACCTGTTCATATAATTCCCAGAAAATATTGATATTATTTAGACATCCAAAGCATCTACCAGCTTTATACATTAGGCCTTCATCAAAATGACATGGCATGTTTAAACATGGCAATTGTTTTAAGTATTTTGTTGCATTAAGAGCTGCATAGCATCTGTTTCCCATCAGACACAGTAGTTGGATAAAGAAAGTATTTTATAAAAACCTTAAAATTTTTTGTCTCTTTATGCTTGTGAAATTAGAACAGAATCATCATCCTCAGTTGTAAATGGAAAAGCTTAACAAATTATTTTTTCAAGTAGTTTATGCAGCTACTGTGGCAGTTTGAAGTTAGGCTCTTCTGACTGCTGAATTAATGTATCTTCCTTAGCAGCACAGAATGGCCCTGCAGTTATTTTCATCTGTAGAGAGTTCTTGTGTTCAAAATCTGACCCATTATTTTTATTGTATTTAACATTCTAGCATACACTTCTGCCTAAGCACCTTTTTCAGTGATATTCTCTAGTTCTGCCTGGGCCATATGTGCAGGAGTATGAAAGGATGGCAAGACTCCAAACTTGAATACCTAAAGTGTATTACAATTCCTGCCATAAATGGGAGTATACATAGTCAGTTAACTGAAATTTGTACTGCAGTGGCCTGTGAAATATGATGCAGCGCTACAAAGTTGTCTTAATTCTTCTTGTACCCTCATGGAGTCCAGCAAAGAGAGCACCCAAAGGATTTTTTACCTTTTGAAGCAGTTATTGCATCCTTTATCTTAGGGATCACCAGCATCCATCTGCTTTGGTCTGAGCAAGAAATCAATGTGGCTGTCTGTGGAATACCCTGGATTCTATAATAAAGTGAAATTACAAGTGAAAAACTGTAACAAATACATGGATATAGAGAATACTGCTCCCTTTCAACTCAGGTCACAAACAAATCAGATATCAGTCACAGGCATTATGGTTTTACTGAGTTTTGGACAGCTTCTATATGCATCATCAAAAGAAATGTCATCTTCATCTGTGCAAGATCCTGATGTTATTTGCTTCACATGTCTTCAAAACTTACAAACACAGAAGTACAATAGTAAAAAAATCAAAACCTCACTAGTCAAAAAAAAGCTGTTAAAAAGTCATGGACAGCTATTTTTTATCAATCTTATGGGAATGATTGCAACACCCTCAGGCATCAGTTAAAGATCCACGCTCTCTTCTCCTCAGTATTGCATATACATTAACTTAAGACTGTACAAAGTCTCTTCCTGTTTTTCCATCTGATATTAATAATCTGAAGCGGATTTTTTTTTCTCTCTCTTTGTTAGATTCATGTAAACAGATCCCAACTTCCATGAAGTGAGTGAATTTCTCTCTAGCAGAAAGAATTAGATTAAAAGTTCAAGGCTGGTAAGAGTGTTATCACCAATCTGTGGCACAGAGCCCTGCTGCTCTATGCAGGGGGACACAGTAAAATGAGTCCATTTGAGACAGGAAAATCCTGAGAACTCTTTTCTTTCCCTTCCAGTTTCAGCTTCTATTACCTGATCACACACATATTAGATTTGGGGGGATCTATGTTGGTTGCTTTCTTTTCTCTTGGGGTAATTATTGTGTCAGAAAGCCTGTCCCAGGCAAGATTTAGTCCAAGTCCTGCCTGTTAGATCCAAGGAATTTGAGAACTAAACTTCACATTCTGCTTTTTTCCCAGGTAACAAGTAGGTCTGTTTAATTTGTTTATGATTGTTTCTCTGTAGTTAAAAGGATTCCTGATGGAAACTGGCTTTTAAAATAATCTGGTCTCTAAAGTAGGCTACATCCTGGTCAGATCATTGTTGGGAAGGGGGAATGGAAGAATATCTGAAAATTCCAAGGCATTTAAATGAGGAAAAAATTTTAATGGGCTCCATAAGAAGTTCAGTATTATAATACACTTGTAAAAAGGCCGAAAATTGAGCAAATTTCCTAAGCCTGAGAATTTAATTAAATATGTTGTAGGTTTGGAAGATATTTCTTGACCTTTATTCTCCTATGGTGGGAGAAAGGAAGAGCAATATTGACTGATCTCATAGGTGAGCATTCAAGATTAATTAATACATGTTTATATTAGGCTCTGACTATGCAAATTGATTTAGTAGAATGAGAAAAAGCACAAGCCATACACAATGTATCATTCTAGTAGCTTTTGTGCATTTAAAGTTACTATTTGTTACATGAAGTATCAGAGTTCTTGAAATCTCAGATCCTTAAAAAGAAAATTAGGATATTTCAAGGTGGAGTATGACTCAGAACCCTGTCCTTAAGATCCTTTGTGCTGTCTGAAAGATCCACAAACAACAGGGGGGACAGACTTTATATGAGAAGCAACAAAAATGCTGTCAAAAGCTAACATAAACAAATATAAAATATAGAGAAAAATAAATGTGTTTTGCCATTCTGTATGACTCAGGGATGCATTATGTTTAGTAGTGTCAACCATATGTGTTTAAGGCAAAAATGTAGTTGTATTTCAGCTGATGCTTTTTCTTTGATTTTACAATATACCTGAATCCTGCACAGCTCTGTATTATTCACTGAGAAAAAGGATGGCAGCAAATGAATTCAATACATCAATAAATTACAATTCAATAAAATTCTTCCAAAATGTTTACTGCTAAAGACAGTAAGAACAAGAAAATCAAGCTTCTTTCTGCTTTCCCTGTTTGTCTCCTTGGCCCCGTTGTAAACACTTCATAGTTTTTCTAATGGGGTTAAAGGAGAGCTGGCAGGCAGTGTAGAACCACTTTTACTGTATTTCTCTGAGTCACTAAGCATCCTCAGAGATGATGGTATCTGAAGCTGTCAGCTTGGTCCCCTCCTTGCATCTGACATAGTTTTAGTGTCAGAAAAAGGAACAAAGACTTGTTTAAAACAAAAAGAAGCAAACAGCAGGACCCAGAATTATATATGCCTATTAAGAATGTGCACAGCTTGGGAAAATAGTCCCTTCTCTCCTACATTCTCCAGTTCATCTGTTTCTTAGAAAATCACAGCTATTCAAGTTTACAGTGGTCTCTTCATAAGTTGGACATTCAGAGATTTATGGAAAGATGACAAAATTGACGAATAGCATTTAAAGCAAGATGACACCAGCTACTTTTACAGATTTTGACTTACTAAAAGACAGTGCTGACAGATGTTTCTCAGTATGCAATCATCTAAACAACTAATATGTTATTAGGGCAGAAGTAATAAAAGTGGAGTTATTATTTAATCCATTTGTGAATATTTTTGCTACTACAATGGTTTCTGTATTGCCCCTCAGAGATGGCTGTACTGAAGGATAGATGTAAGTGATAGATATGAAGTGTCTAAGCCCTTCCAAAAAAAGGACATAAAAATAACTGCAACAAATAAAGAAAATTCTCCAGAATGAATGCCATTTAGAAAAGTGGCTTTCATAAATATTTTTTTCAGAAAACAGAACAAAAACAAACTAAAAAACAAGCAAAGACAATAAGTAAGTGACAAATAGTGAATAGATTTATTTTTCTTCAAAAGTAGAATACTGTGCCCTAGAATTGTTCTTAAAAAATTTTTGTGCTTTCCTGGTATTTGTAAAACTTTCTTTGATAATTGAAAAGTGAGTTCATATGCTATCACTTCCTACTGATTATAAAGTATAAAAAAAATTGTTTTCTGGTACAAGGCCTTTACAGAAGGTTGCTTACAAAATATATTATTTACTGATTTAAATTCTATAAAGGAAAGAGTTATTCCCAAAAAGGCTTAGGGAGCTTTTGCAATAAAGCCTGATGACATAGTCGAAATCTTAAAATGAACATACAGACAAAGAGGACAAGGGAATAAAAATTAACTATAAAGGCTTTAAATCTGAACTTTATGATTCAGTGTTTCTCATGCAGTAATTTACTATAACTGAAATGAGGACACTGTGCCCTTACATGACTGATGCTAATTTGGGTCTAAAACATAGGACACCCCTCATAATGAGGTATGGGTTTGGGTGTGTCAGATATGTGTGTGGCTTCATTTGAAATTAGCTTCACAGCTGAACATTAGAGGAAAAGAATATGCTGAAGTTTCTTCCCATGCCATAGCAGAGAATGTCACAAATGAGTGACTCATTGCCTGAGCTCTATTTTCAGTCTCTGTTGTGTTTGGTCATCTTTCTCCTGTGTGGAAAGACGGTATGTCTGCTCTCTTAAGCCCCACTTTATGTGCAGTAGCTGAGACATAACCAGCTGCAAAGATGAGACAATTGTAAAATATATCTCTTCCCTTTATTTTTCCAGTGGAGTCATGTCAGACAGCTGGAAAACCTACAGTGATATTTCATTGGCTGTCTGCTCTTCCACACATGGTCTGTAACACACAGAGTGGGTTCAACTCTACAATGCACTGTCCTGTGCCTCCTATGTAGCTCTCAAGGCCCCTAATGTGGCCCTTTGGGATATGGTTTGGTGGTGAACAAGGCAGTGCTGGGTTACCACTTTGACTTGATGATCTTAGAGGTCTTTTCCAACCACAGTTTATGATTCTAGAGGTTGTAACGAGGCAGAAGTCAGTCTGTTCTCCCAGGGAACGAGCAACAGGACAAGAGGAAATGGAAGTTATGGAAGTTACACTGGGGAGGTTTAGGTCAGATATTAGGAGAAAAAATCTGCCCTGAAAGTGTGATCATGCATTGGAACAGGCTGCCCAGGGAAGTGGTGGAATCACCATCCCTGGAAGTGTTCAAAAGGCACGTAGATGAGGCACTAGGGGATGTGGCTTAATGGTGAATACAACAGTGTTAGTTTAAGTTGGACTTGATGATCCTAGAGGTCTGGTCCAACCTTAACAAATCCATGATTCTAATGAGAAGACCTCCATTATCCATGCACATCTGTGACAATCGGTATCTCATCTTTTTTTGGTTTTGAAGATGGCATATTTATGTAATTTCAAACAGAAGCATCCTTGACTTAATGATTAACTATACTTTTGCTTATAGAGAGGATGGCTGATGCTGTTTCTGAGGGAAAAAAAGAAAAGAAAATTAATATTTAGGACCTTTTCAGGACCCTTCACAGTAAATGGAAAACATCAAAACTGACATGATGGTGCTGTGGATTTTACAGGCTACATTCTCTCTAGTATCTACTTTTATCAGGGTACAAAAGTCACTGAATTGCGTGGAATACAACCTGAGGCAGAATTTCTGTCCAGCCCTTTCAACAAATGTTGCTTAGCCAGCTTCAATTTCTAACCAGAGCCCTCACTGTGTGGAAGCTCCATATAGCTCTTAGGGATCTGTGAGTCTTTATTTTCTGTTGATTATGTTTTATTATTTCAATAGTAGCTCAACCAAGTCAGTTTCAAGCAAGCCTGCCAAGCTAGAAATGCAAAGGTCATCATGCCACCATGGATTCTCATGTACTGCACTACCCACAGTGTAGTATGCCAGGGTGTGGAGGGCAAGCTCATTTATGTAGATAGTACTTGTTGGTGATAAAATATTCCTCCTAAAATAATTAATGAAATAAGTGAACACACTTCAGCAATAGAAAGAAATCTGCACATGATTTACACACGAGAAAGAATATTTTCATTTGCTTGACAGTCTCCTTGCTCTGAATTAGCTCACTCCTTTTATTTTTCTCCTTTTTCTCTTTAAGTTGTCCTACAAGTTGGCTGAGTGCTTTACCGTGCTAAATTCTGATATTTATGCAAGTGGACTGAGTACTTGCTATACATCTTTGTGCACTAGAACTGAGCTTCAACACCCCTGATGACTGTTGAAAAGATGTATGGTGTGTATACATGGAGGAGGAACAATTATGGGGCTTCCTTGCTATTTATACTTGTTTTGTCTTTCTTTCTCCAGTTCTATGCATCCACTGATTGTTGTCACAATCATATTTCTTCTGTGTGATAAAAAATAGAATAGCATGAAAAAATGTATTTGACATCTCCTTCAGCACCTCATCTTACAGCCTTACATGTTTTACATCTTTCAAATACTTAAAACAAAGGTCACAGTTCTCATATCCTGTCCTCCCCACAGAGATTTGGTTGATCTCATATGTACACCCATTTCCACTGGACTTCACAGCCATCATGATAGATAGCAGGACAATTTGGAGTGTGATGGTCTTTCTGGCTTATTTCATTACTTTATTTTCCTTGATGATCATTTTAAGAGAGATGCATTTCTTCCTCTGTGCTCACAAAATTCATTAATTCTTTGTATGGAGAAGTTGCCTTGTGTGCTCAGTCACTTCCTCTCTATGAGAAATTCATTAGACATAGATATAGTCACTCATGGTATTTCTTAAACTCTGTTGAACATGTATTTCTGACAAATGCTACGTGTTCACTCCAAGGCATGATGCAGTGTTAGTCATCTTTATGCATTCCTACTAAAAATAGGCAACCCCACAGCCAGCTATCTCTATGTTAGTAGAAGCCAGCTCTGTGACTGTGGAAGGGTGACTAACTCCTAGAGCAAACAGTCTCCAGAATGCCTCTGCTTACTCAGTTTAGCTAGGACATTTCCTCCACTCTCCACATGATTAATGTTCTAACCATTGTCTTCAACATTAGCTTTGTATTGACAATGGTAATGAGAAACATTTAGTCTGAGACTCTGTTCCAAATTTAAAAGACACTCTTTAGCAAGTTAAAGGGGATATCTTTATTGTTTGTACTGTCTCATGTTCCGTTTTTGCTAAAGCACATGAGATGAAAGAATGCCCTAAGGCATCTTACACCACTGCTACAGTTTAAAAACTGGCCAATAGCTAACAACAATTGATTGCTGTCAGATTTCACCAGGCACCACAGAAGGGATCAAACTTATAGCAAATTTTAGAATCTTACAAGAGAATCCTCCTGGTAGCAGAGAAGAAAACTGTTACAGACCTTTCTGTCCTGGACTAAGCCAGATCTCTGCAATGCCAAATAATGGTTACAGTTAGCAAAAAAGTGTACATTGTCACGCCTCCTAAATGTATATGCGTGTTTGTATACGTTTGTTTGTGTGTAAAATGTTTCAATGTCAATATATACATCTTATTGATAAATAAAAGAATGTATGGACAAAAACTGACAGGTGTCATTTCCAGCTCTTATTTTGGCAAACTACGCTGCAAGTCCTCGTTCTGAACTTAGCACTATAGGTCAGTCCTTAACTGAAACATATTTTCAGAAACCAGGCAAACACATGTCAAGCCAAAGTATTAACACTAGTTAGAAAGCAAACTCCAGTTTGAACTTCCATCTGGAACTTGAAGCATTGCTGTGGCCACTTCTGAGCCTCTTGCTTCGAGGAAGACATTGAGGTGCTGGAGCATGTCCAGAGAAGGGTAATGAAGCTGGTGAAGGATCTAGAGTCAGTCCCATGAGGACAAATTGGGAGAGCTGAGATTGTTTAGCCTGGAGAAAAGGAGGCTCAGGGGAGACCTTATTGCTCTCTACAACTCCCTGAAAAGAGGCTGTAGTGAAGTGGGACTCAGCCTCTGCTGGGTGCCAGGACAAGATGACGTAGTCTCAAACTGTGCCAGGGGAGGCTCAGGATGAACACCAGGCAGGAAGAAATCCTCCATGAAGGTGGAGCCACCATCCCTGGAAGTGTTCAAGAAACAACTGGACATGGCACTTAGCGCTGTGGTCTACTGGACAAGTTGGTGACAGGTCAAAGGTTGGACTCGATGATCTTGGTCTTTTCCAACCTAAATGATTCTGCGATTCTGTAATATATAAAAATAATAAATTCAGAGGAAAAATATCAGAAGTTATCCTACAAAGTTGTTTTGATGAAATGTGGTTAAAAAGATGAAAGGACTGAGATTTCAATCCTTATGTTTAAAGCTAAGTATTTGTTATGTTATTATATTACTGTTTGAAGAAAAGTTGGCCATGAGCCAACAGTGTGTGCACTCACTGTTCAGCCCAGAAGGCCAGACACATCCCAGGCTGCCCCAAAAGCAGTGTGATCAGCTGGCCAGGGTAAGGGAGGGGATTCTGGACCCCTACTCTGCCCTTGTAAGAGTGCAGAATGTCCTACCTGGAGTGCTGCATCCAGCTCCGGGGTCCTCAGCATAAGAACGATGGGGACCTGTTGGAGAGAGTCCAGATGAAGGCCATGAAGATGACCAAGGGCCTGGAGCACCTCTCCAGGCTGAGGGAGCTGGGGCTGCTCAGCCTGGAGAAGAGAGACTTCAGGAGACTTCACAGCACCTTTTAGTACCTTATTATAAAAAGTGGAGAGACTTTTTATACAGGCAAATAGTGACAGCAAAAAGGTTTTAAACTTAAAGAGGGCAAATTTAGATTAGGTGTCAGGAGGAAATTCTTTACTCAGAGGATGGTGAAGCACTGGAACAGTGCCTGGAGGGATTGTGGGCGCTCCATCCCTGGAAGTGTTTTGTGGCAGGTTGGAAGGGGCTCTAAACAACCAGATATAGTGAGTGAGATCCCTGCCCATAGCAGGGGGCTTGGAATGAATGAGATAATTTTAGGGGCCCTTCCAACCCAAATCATTATCTTGTTCAAAGATTCTCTGATTCTGTTTGAAATGAAGGCTTGTCTGCTCCCTGAATCTTGGACATTTTCCTTCCAGAATTTAAACAGAGGTGACAAGAAACTGTGGTTAGTTAATTTTACTTCAATGGTAGTCATTCTAAAAACAGCCATCTCCACAAGGACCTCAGAAATTAACAATTAATGCTCTTACTGAATGTTCAAAGTAATTATTTTTTATTGTTTCTAAATGTAATTTATGTCAAGGACACACCACTCTCGACTAGTTTCCTGTCTGCTCTGACACAGCAGAGATCTAGAACAATATTAGCATGACAAACAGAAATAACATCAAGGGGCATTATAGACAAAGCAAATTACTTGCTTTTACCTCACTGAGTGGCCAGACTGTCTTAATAAATAATACCCTGGCTCCTATTCAACACCCTGCTTGAAGTCCTAAAAATTATGGCACAGACTGTGTTTCAATGTGTGTACTGAAAAAGAGAGATCCATGCTCAAGGAAAAAAATGAAAAAAAGAGAAAGATCAGTCTTTAGCTATCTAAACAGAAATAATCTTATTTCTAATCTGGCCTTGGAAAAGAGGTGCAAAAATATCTCTCATCTGGTGTGTGCAACAGTTTTAAAGTAGTATACTCTAGAGGATCACATTATTCAGGCAGCAGAATGAGAGGCAAAACAAGAGCCAAGGATTTTGAATAAATGCTACAGCTGTGGGAAATGAGTTGCAGAAATAAAAGGAGGAGGGACCAGCTAGCTTTGAGGGTAATAAGCATATGAAATCTCAAGGAAAGAGAGCAAAACTGAGTCTGATTTATACCCTAAATAACTTCATTGAGTTCATTAGAGTTCCATAGGATACTGAATACACCATCTCAGAAATTGGTTGGTGTATGATGGCTGTGAATAAGAGAGAGGGAATTCTGCAGAAACACCAGTCCTTTTGTCTTAAGGCTTTTATATTATACAATTTCAGAAAACTTGGAAAGTGACGGAGCCGGAGCGGTGGCTAGCGCCAGCAGTATTGCAAGCAGGTGTTACACAACTCCCCAGCTCCCCCAGCTCGAGTGCTCTGCCTCCATCCACAATTCCTCTGATGCTCTCAGCTTGGATCAGTCTATGCAGTAAATTCTGTGATGAGCAGGGTAGTGCTTTTGTTACGCATACAGATGTGCAGCTCTGACTAGAAACAGATCTCAAGATTGTTTCCACTCTAGGCATCTTGGCCTTTTGTCAGAGCTTTTCTGTTTTTCCATGCTTTTCAGTCCTCTGTGTTTGTAAGGTTAAAAATAAAACGGGCTGAGCCATCCAAAAGTGATCCTCCACTAGGGACTGTTTCTGCTTCTGCAATTCTGTTCTGTGCACCCTTCCTTCCTGTTGACTTTGCTGCTTTGGTTCTCCCAAGCTAAGTCTCTTATTGCCAGGGAAAAGACTTTGTTGCTCTCCCCCAGTCTTTCCTCCCCACCATCCCCAAATGTGTTTGGGCATGACTAGGAGATGAGTATTGCTTCATATGGAATCTTGCTTCCTGTCTGTCAGAAGAAGGACTCATTTCTGTCTGCAGCCAAAGGTAGAGAAATAAATACTGAATCCTTATTCACAAGGAAACTGCTTTATTCAAGATACATTCTGCCTGAAAATATACATGCAGCAGCAACTGTGACTTCCTGTATCAGACCTAAGTTTCTCTGTGCCTGAGCCATCCTTCTGAAGTGACCCTTTTGAAGTTTCACCTGTTCTTATTACTTCCTATGAGCTTTTACAATTTTTTCCTAGCTTTACTGGAGAGGAAGACAGAAACCTGAGATTAATCCCACAGAAGCAGCTGAAAAGTAAGCTATTTAGGTGGGAAGATCTTTCCAAGAAGAACTAGGAATCCAAAACCTTTATCATAAAGAGTGGAAAAACACATGAGGGAAGTAAACCAGAATTTGGTGCAGTACCCTTCCAAAGCATGACATTGCAGTTACCTATTCTCATGAAATCAAGATTAAATCCATTGGAACAATGAATATACAAAGCTTTTAGGTCCTTACATGCTTAAGTGCTGAAATACAGCTTTGAAAACTTCATATTTTTTACTATGGTTAATTGAAAAACAATTGTGGATATACTTGGAAAGCCAACAGATGGCTCTGAGCCACTGGATTCTTCCACACATCCTGTGACCCTGACCATCTTTAACTACAGGTGTCTTTATAAAGCTTTTTATCATGACTTTGGGAGAAGGCCAAATTATAAATTATTTCTTTTCTTTTTTCCAGGGGCTTCTCTCCCAAAGCTGGATGTGGTCAGTATTTTGGTAGACATTATCAGTTTCTGCCTGGCAGGAAGGAAGGAGGAGCCTGTATCACATGTATGAAAGATAATCATAAGAGCTTTATTTAATTTTTTTTTTTTAAGACCAACAAATGTAGGGCTTCTTTTGTTATTCTTTCTTATGTAGTCATTTTCAAATATTTTCTATGGAATTCTTAGAGTACATACACATACATACACCGAGGAGGTTCACAGTCCACACATGAGAATTTGTTCACAGATCTCAAAAAAAAAGGGGGGAAATACTACTCTCACATCTGGCAGTCATTTGTTCATCATAGAACTGTGCATCTGAAAGCATTGCATAATAGATATGCAGGGCCAAAATCATCCTGGGTGTAACAGTACTGACGTCAATTCCCTTACACCACGAAAGAATTTTTTGTGTAGAATGCAAACTGTTTTCATGAAAGAGAGAGAAACACTTCAGTATGGATGCTTCTTGACTTTCTTTTCTTCTAACAGCTGGCAGTGGGTAGACATTGGCTTGCTGGCCAATTGCAATAAATGAGATGGACCATGAAAAAACAAAAAGGAGAGTGGGTATGGAGACTGGGTAAAACAATTGGTATTGAGGACTTGAAATGCTATGTGCTGCATTTAAGGGATGATATGTCAGACCATCTCTAGAGTGGTCACTGGATTTATGTACCTATCACAAGCTAGAAAACACAGATTATGCTCCTGAAATGTCTAGGATTTTTTCATAAGTAACATGCTTGGATCCCTGAGAAACATTAATCATTTCTTACTAACAAAGGGTAAAATTTTCAGGTGTACCTATGTGACTTAAAAAGCAGAAGAACTCTTCTGAAAAAATGCAGGAGAAATTTGCAATTCTTGTACTGTCACTTAAATTTTAAATCTCCAAGTACATTTCCTCTTTTATTTTCAAGGTGGCTGGTCCTTGGAGCACTCCCTAACTCACAGTGTTAAAAACAGGCAGACTCCTTTAGCTGACACTTGAATTTACCTCCTGCTTTCATCTATTGTGGATTAGGAACAATTCTACTAGCAGAGAAGCAGGAAGGGAAATTGCAGAAAGGTCATGAAAGATGGGAAAATTAAGGTCTGGAAGCACTGACTGATGGCTGTCAAATTTATATTTCTCTAAGTTTTCTTATGTTGAATTTTGGTTTAGGAATCCAGAGGATTTTTTGGGTGCTCCTTTTTGTCCTAAGGAAGGCACACATTGTACATCCTCCTAAAAGCAACAAGGCAGATTATCAAAAATATTGCCATTGAACCATAAGACATTATAAAGGTTCAGGCTCTGCATATTAAGACATTATAAAGATTTTGAGTCCACATATATAATAAAATTAAATCAACATTTATTAATCACACATCTCTGTAAACTTTAGCTGCAAAATTTCAGGGTACCTTTGTGGCTTCAGTGCAATAAATGGAATCTTTGCTATAAACAGAACTTTACCCTTAGCCCAAAATTGTTTCACAGATTACCTATGCTTTTTGCAAGTAATGTCTGTGATTTACTAAATGTATTTGTAATTTGCCAACTGTATTGTCCTGCACAGAGGAAACAGCATGACACAGCTTCCTCCCTTATTTTCCTCCCTCCATTCCTCCTGACCCTGCTCAAAAGGAATTCCTGAACTTCTCTGAACAGAGTCTGCATTTGCTGCTAATACTTACAGTAGGCACAAAACTAAATGGAGATTATGCCAGCCATAGCTTAACCTAAAATGCTACCTCAGATCTTTTCAGTTAGGAATATTACCACTTCAGAAAAGTTGTTGGATAGGGGTTTTTTTTAAGTTATACAGCTCTTTTTCTAGAGAATTATATTATTAAATGTACCTGCTGAATAACTTCTGTGTGGGTTTTTTTGAAATTCTCTCCTTTACAGTGTTCGCTCTTTGATTCTATTTAGTGAGAACAAGATTAGGAGACATGATCTGGACACATACACATTTAAACATACACATACAAACATTTAAAAAAATATTAGGGATATATCCCTTATACATTTTACACTGAAGTTGGGTGTGAATTTATACTTTTTGTATTGTTCAGCTAGTTTGCTTCAGGAGAAACTTCACTGGATTAAATTGAACTACATATAAACTAGCTGCTAGAAAGCAAAAGGAAAAATCTCTGTTTGTACATATGCACAGCTTTGAATTAAAACTGTTATTATTTCTTCAACTGAGCAATTTCAGACAGAAAAAATCAACATTTGCAACTTCAAACACAAAACATAAAATAACATCCTTACTCTAGTCACAGTTAACCACTAAAGTGACTATAGTGACTAAATATAGCATCAGCCTGTCTTCAGGATGTGTCCACAATAACAGATTACTCAAAATGTTCTGCTGCTATTCCCTACCTAATATTATGTCTACAACAAAATGTGGAAGTTTAAAATATCTCTGTAATTATGGTAAACAGACAACAATCACTAAAATTGCAGAGTACTGTCCACTGCTCCTAACCTACAGGCTGTATATAGAAAACTAAATTAAACAATTCTGCCTAGTGCTAGTAGTCAAATGCAGACTGGATTCCAGGTGTTGGTGAAGCCCATATTTTTAGTGAGATATAAATTCCAATCCTGATTTTTATTAGGATTTTTAGATGATTTCTAATTCTGAACAATTAGTGTGTGTTCCCTTACTAACTCTGCTGAGAATTTTCATAGACATTTTTAAAATGTAGAAGCCATTAGAAAAATGACACTATTTCCTCTTGCTTCCTTACTTAGAAATAGGGAAATTACTCAATGTCCAGAAATCTTTATTCAGGTTAACTCAATAATGCAAGCCGAACTCCTCTTGGAATTGAATGCAGAAAGAAGCAGGTATCCTGAAGTGTCTTTCCAGCCGAGTTTAGAGGAAAGCTCTCCTTCTTTCCGGGCAGGCTCCCACCCCTCCCTGCCCGCGACCCTGCCGGTGCCCTTCTGCCCTTCTGCTTACGTACGGCAGCCCTGGAGTGGGAACAGGAAGAGGCGAATCAAAGAAGCAGCTGTTCTCTGAATCACAACCCTCTCTGGACTTCTCTATTAGAAAAAGACCCAATCCCCCCCAAAAAAAAAAACTAATAGAAAGGTAAGACCCAGAAGAAGCATAATATTCCCTGAAGTCACCTCTGCAGCTGCTACCAAGAAGCTCAGGAGCTCGGTGATAAAGAGGGGCGCAAGTGCTCACAGCGTTTTTCTTCATAGATTGGGGGTCTCTTTCCATTTGGTTTAGCTGGATAGCTACAAATTCAGACTCATTTATACAAATGGTCTATTACAAGCTGCCTCAGTTTGGCTTCAGAAGCTTCCCTTCCAACACACCCTGAGTAAAGTCTTCCTAAGTCCACTTTTAATATTCCCAAAGTTTGTATTTAGGAATCAGCTCTACCTTTGCTATTCAAATATATATCCATTTTTAGTCTACTTGCTTCCTGCCCTTCCTCCTACATGTTGTGCATGTAGAGGCCAAAATCTAATATCAACACCCTGCTAGCAGATTTCTATCAAGACACCTAGGAAAAATGTATAGATTTGAATAAAGGTTGTTTTGCAAATTCAAGAAAATATTTCCTTTTTTCATTTTAGAAACACAAATTTGCATTGTATTTTTCTGAATTCGGATTACCTGTTTCTTAATTACTTCAGACACCTTTTCAACAAATAGAGCTGTAAGATGTCCTGAATTTCAAAATAAGCTTTCTTTTGTTTTTCATAGAACAGATGAATTAGAAAGTTTCTGTACAAATACTCTCAAAATACTTGTAAAATAGCCAAAAAAACCAGAGTAGTTTGTTCTGAAATGCTTAGAAACATGACTGAAACCATAGTCTATAAATATGGTTCAAGTTTTCTGGCCAGAGACCTGACCTTCTGTTCAGGTTTTGCTTGGAATTTTATCAACAATTAGAGGTTACTAGCAAGAGCTAAGATCATGAAATGATAGAATATCCTGATTTGGCAGAGACACACAAGGGTCATTGAGTCCAGCTCCTGGCCCTGCACTGGATGCCCTGAGAGTCACACCCTGTGCCTGAGAGCATTGTACAGACACTTCCTGAACTCTGACAGATTTGATTCTGTGACCACTTCCCTGGGGAGCCTGTTCCAGTGCCCAGCCACCCTCTGGGTAAAGAACTTTTTCATGATATCCAGCCTAAGTCTCTCCTGACACAGCTTCATGTCATCCCTTGGGTCCTGTCACTGGTCACCAGTGAGAAGAAATCAGTGTCTGCCTCCCCACTTTTCCTCATGAGGAAGTTGTATGCAGCCTCCCAGAGCCTTTTTTGTCCAGGCTGAACAAGCTGAGTTGTTCAGATGCTGCACATTTACCTTCCTCTCTAGACCCTTCAGCAGCTTCACAGCCCACCTTTGGGCATTCTCTAATAGCTCTATGTCCTTACACAGCAAAATGAATGTAAGCATTCCTATATTATTATTATTAGAATCATAAATTACAATCATAAATGACTGTGCTTTCACCTCTTCCTCCATTAAATTCCACCCAACCCTGAGAAGTACATTCATTCACAACTGATCAATTTCCATGCCAGTTCCTGAAAGTTTCTAAGACTTAATTCTCTCAGCTGCTATTTCCCTTGTGCTATTTAGAGAAACAAAAAATGAAAAAAACCACAAACAACAAAAAAATCCCCACAAAACCAAACCAAAACAAACAACACCGCCCCAAAAAAAAAAGTAAAAAAAATCCACAAAACACCCCCCCCAAAAAAAAAAAAAAAAATTAATGTCTCTCCTTCCTGGTTTAAAGTTCCTTTCTTTCTGCCTTTATTGGATTGTATTCTGTGTGATCCTCTTGAAAACTAGACCTTGGTCATTCCAAAATTTATGTATCAATTCAGATGCAGACTTACTTCAATTATTAGATATTAATATTCCCTAGACTGCCACTTGTTATGCTCTTCCACAGTACAGCCACATGGTTCTGAAGTTCTACCTACATTCTTCCATTTTCCCATTCAAATCTAGAGTTTTTCATAGTCTAATGCCTTTTTGTTAAAGGAATCCAGGAACTCCTTTCAGTGGGTCACATGAAAAGGATTTCTAGAAAGCATTTCTAGAGTACAGCTACAGGAGCAAGCTAGTGAGTATTTTACATTTAGTATAATAAATCCCTGCCATCTAATCTAGCAGCCTCTTTGGTAAAATTACATGACCCACCCCTGAAAGGGTTCAAGGCCAGGTTGGAAGGTGCTTTGAGCAACCTGGTCTAGTGAAAGGTGTCCTGGTCATGGCGGGGGGGTTGGAACTCTTTAAGGTACCTTCCAACCCAAACCACTGTCTGATTTTATGGTTGTGCCTCCTTGCAAAGGCTTTACATTCCTTCAGTGAAATAATACATGCATATGACTAAGGGAAGTGGCCACATTGCAGAAAACTTGCAGTTTTGAAGACATGGAACAGGTTTTTGTGTGTTGAGGACAAAGTTCCTCACTCACATATTAGATTTCCAGTGTCTGACATGAAACCATAAAAACGTGGCTGCAGCTTACTTGCAACATGTTTGTGGACAACGTGAAAGATGCACAGACCTCGTTGGATAAGGGAACTGCCACATTCCACCATGACCCAGTTTAAACTGAAAGCATGATATGCAGAGAGTGCTGAAATTGGGCATTTGCTACCTTGTTGCTCTGAAGTCATTAAAAGTCACCATGGACCTTCAGAAACATTTTCTGTGTTTTTAAGCCTAGATGTTAATAAATTTCATAATGTAGAAGATGGGAAAAAATAGTCACTCTGTTCTGACATTATTAAAATTGTGTTTTACATTCCCATTCTGGTAATTTCTGTAGACCTTTCCCATATATTTTGCATGTGGTACTAATACGGGTAGAAAAAAGAACTTTCCAACAAGTTTAGTTGGTGACCTTGGATGACACAGGCCTAGTTAATTATTTAAAACATTTGTTTTCTTGATTAAACATTTCATGAATACATTACTTTAATTTTCATTGTAGTTTGGGCTTCTGAATAGAAAAGTCACTATTGAAAGAGATCTTAGAGGCCTGACTTGGATATTTTTTGATCCTCCTTTGTTAGCTTTAGCATTAAAAAAAAAAAAAAAAAAAAAAAAAAATTGAAGCACACATTCCTGTAATATTTCATCAAGTTCTGACTAACAGAGAATCAGAAATGTTCTAAAATGTACAATTACAAACAGGCATAAACTCTGAGACATTTTTGTGGTTTCAGAGAAAACTGACTTAAGTACATACGTCTGGAAAGTCCCACCAAGAAGCCACTTCTGTATTTTCAGGAAATTAAGCAAAAAAGGCCTACTGCAATTTTTCTATTGTCATTTGTTTACTTTAAGCCACATAATAAGCAGAAATTTGTGATCGTAGGTGCAGTATTTAGACCAAAAAGAAATTTTTTTGAAGATAAAAAGAGTTGTTTGTATAAACAACTGTTTTGAAACGTTTTGAGACCAATTCTAATGGTCTCATGTTCTGTGAGACTGTGAATAGTGGGAGGGTTCAGAGCTTTGTAGCTGTGGAACCAAGTCATGATCACAGTCATTCTCTTAATTGCTTTTTTTTTACTTCCTTTTTCTGGAATGACCCACGGAGACTACTGGACAGATCAAAAGTAGTAGCAAATGCCAGAAGATGCCTCTGAAAAGTCTTGATAAAAAGGTGAGTGGAAGAGTAGTACCCTGGATCATACCCTGAATTGCTGCTCTTGAGCATGAGATGAGCTGTATGAGATCTGAAGGACCCCACACCCTGGCCCCAGCACTGGTCAAAGAGCAGAGACCTACAGAAGAGTAAAGAACAGGAAGACTATATTGTCAACATTCCCTGGTTTTTGGGTGCTCCTTATAACAAGCAGTTTGGGATTCAGAAATTTCATTATATAGGAACATTGCATTTGTCTCGCCCCATATTCTAGCACTAAAAATATCCAGAACTAGATGCATAAAACCCAGTAGAAGTGGATTAAATACTTTCCCAATCTCTTGATTCTTTCAGATTTGAAGACTTCCTAATCCTGATGCCATTTGAGCAGTAATCCACCAACAGGTCTCTCTCCCAGTTAGACCTTTCCCTGAAAGGCTGAAAATTGCCAAAATCCTCAATGTCCTCTGGCACCAAGTTTCACAAGCCTTCTACCCCTTCTGCTTTGAATTTAACTGCCAATTGCTTAATTTGATGGTCACTACTTGCAGTTGAGAGAGACTGCAAGAAGTTGGTCCATGTCAATAAATGTTAGGAGGATTAAAATTACAGTCAGTGGGATTCTGATGTAGCCCAGAATCACATTTCCCCTTTTCAAAAAGCAAATGTCTTCATCATGCCTAGTCTGCACTGACAAAAAGGCTCTTTTTTTTTTTTTTAAGAAAAGTTTACTAGATCAAAGACTTTTCCAATTGTCTGAGTTTCTGGATTTCAGCAGTACTTTCTGTCTAAATCCCCTGGCAATCCAGAACCCAGGCAAAAGGCCCTTGAAAGATTTCAAGCATGAGTAAAGAATCCTCTTCCAGTCCTGAGAAAACAGATAAGGAAACCTGGAACCAGACACCAGACTTTTTGTAACAATACAGGTACCAGACAATTAGAGACTTGCAGCTGCCAAACTGAAGCCTGCTCATTCTGCATACTTTGACTCTGACCCAGATGACCTCTGAGCAATATTGCAAAGCTGTGAGACTCAGAGTGAGCCCTAAGCTGCACAATCAGTGATCATGATGGAGGGATCACAAGTTGAAACCTAAATAGAAAGCATCTGTTTCATATAATTGCTGTACAATCTTTGCACTTTTGTGCTGATAAAAAAGGTAAGTTCTGTAGCACTAACAGAAGATGGAAGGAAACAAGAATATTTTTTCACACTGGCATAGTAAGCACTGTAGTTCTGTCATATTTCTGCCACTGAAAGAGTGATGAGCTCACATAGTTTGTACAACCACAGCACATGCGTATTGGGGAATGTCCAGCAGCAGTTAAAGACACTGCTCCTTTGCTCAGCTGTCTCTTTGGTGTTGTGAAAGCATCTGTCTTCTGATAAGGCAGCCTTTTTCATATTACTACCTTACATTTTATTTCTGTTTTCTATTTTTAGGACAAGGTCCCCAAAAGCCTTACCTTACTAAAGGTAGTGTGTCATATAGAGCAGGCATTCTTGTCAGGGTTTTGTTCTGAGAACTGTAAGCAGTGATGTGAATGTACAGAAGAACCACCGTGTCAGGCTGTCTCCTGCTGCTCCCAGCAGAGCAGGGTGCTGTGTGCAGTGTCACAGCCTCACCTCACACAGGGTGAGGCACCTCCAACCTGACAGGGCACGACATGCCACCGTGCCTTAGTGAAACTCCAGGGCTTCTGATGCAGTGACATGCTGATAAACTCTTAACTAGCTGCTGTTTACGAGTGTCTGCTTCTACTGTAGACCCTAATGCATTTGCCTCTGCCTATACTGCATCTCTCTGTGCCAAATATGGATTATATTGCAACTGGCCTCCTCCTGTGTGTGCCTATACAAAGGATGATCAGCTGTAAAGCCTTCTGCAAGACATTTCATATGGAAAACTACTTACAAAACAGATCACGTTGCACCAGACAGCTGCCTAGATTCTGGAATTAATATCTGCTAACCATTTATTTGCCATTCAAAGTTACTTGTAACTGTATCCACTAAAAAACTATTTGGCAAATAACATTTTTCTGACTCCCAGTTGCCCTGGTACTCAGCATTATACTAGCCCAGCACAAGGGTGTCATTATGCTTTTTCTCATGTTACCACTCTCTGTGGTCCACTCTCTGTGGTGTCACTCAAAATTTCAGATGTCTGTTTCTAATTGACTGCTTCCTTCTGTGATAGTAAAGGTGATTCATATAGTGATAAAATGTCCTAAATATTATATGGTGTTTTTCAGAAAACACCAGACATTTCTGCTTTAATGCCAATCAGTACTGTTCTTTCATTACACACACTTTTATCAAAAGGGGATAAAAAAGACAGTGAGGACTGCAAATAATATGACCTCTAAAGAGATCTATGCAAAAAAGGTATAAGGATGGAAATATAAACTTTTTTCTTTGCACTGGAATCAGCGAAAGCATTTCTGACACAACTCCTTTTGTGACAGTATATTCTATGGTGTCTTCCCTCTTTCAGACACATGACATTCTTTCAGAACATGTTCTTCAGTAAAGATGTTGAGCAAAATTAGGCTGTACTTAGAAGCAGATACCTGTTATATGCTGTCTTTGAGCAGCAATGAACACAGTTGAAATCTGTGCTTCTGTAGGAGTCCCTTGTCACTCTCACAATAAAAATCATGACCATACTGACTCAAAGTGACCTCGACTTTTATTTATACTGCTTTTTTATTATTATTATTTACACCTGCATTTAGATTTCACTCTATTTTAAACTGCTCTGTCATAGGTCATAATTTATGTTTCCCCACCCTGTCTTTTAATTTGCATCCCAATCATAGTAAAACTTGCAAAAAAGAGAACCCTGGAGAGCGAAATAGGGAGAAACTGTGCAGGCTGTTTCACTAGAACAAAAGAATTTTTCCCTCTTCAGATACCAAGAGGCTTTATCTGTGAACCTAATGGGTGACCTTATCTCTAAAAATTCACAAACATGCTGAAGTCCTGATTCCTGCCACTTTAGGTTTAGCAAAGTAAAAGGAGTTACAAAAGTATCCCTGTGGCTTGCTACTTAATTTATCTACCCAGTTATTCCTCTCAGAACATGAAAGGATGGGTAAAAATAATAATTCACTCCACCTTGCCACCCACCTACATTGCCCTTCTTTACCTCTCTTAGCTTTTCCTTTTCTGATGGACATGGGAGTGACAGCAGAACTTCCTTAGTTTGGCTGCCAAATCCTCTTTTCCTGTGGGAGTCGGGACACCTGCTAGTAAAGGTACCTTCTGCATATTCAAATTTGAAGGTCGTTGTCTGGCTTTGTGCTGCTACTTATGTAGTAAGCTCAGTGCTGATAGTAAAGAATCCCTTCTTTGAAGCTTTAACCTTAAAAGACACCATTTCCATTTGGCAGTAGTTTCTAATTCACATGCTCACTGAAGTCAGGCTTCCTCTTTTGAGAACTGGAGGAAACTAGATTTGTCATTCGAAATGTCAGCAGCTTTCACATAGCAAAAAAAAAAAAAAAGGACAGGAAGTAAAGCCAGTGATTTGTACTTCTATCCTTCTATCATAACACTGGCAAGACCTCTGAAAACAGGAACAAGAACAGGTCTTGGAATATTTTAAGTGTGCAGCCAAATTAGTTCCAACCTGTATCAATTAAAAGGTAGAAGTCAGCAGGAATATAAAACACTGATTTATGTTCCTTAATCTCCTCCAATGTCATATTACTCTCGTTGTACAGTTGGCTTTACAAGCTCCAGCAAAGGACTGGCATCCCCAAGGGCTATGGAAAGCCCTGTGTACACATGTAGAGAAAAGGAATGTCTTCTCCTTAAATAACAATCTTGCTTATTTCTTTCTTAATTCTTTCTTATTTCAGTGTGAGGTTGGAAATGGTAACACATCACTGTCAAAATACACTCTAAAAAAAAAAAAAAAAATCGACACAGAACTGTCTTTTATGAACTATTTTACAAACAACCTAAGGGCATTTTTGTCACATGGACAGAAAATCAGTTTTTATCAGAATAAAGTTAATTACAAAATCTAAAGCAATATTTACCTATTCAAAAGCACAACCATATAACGGCAATGCAAAGAGCCTCTGAGCAGGAGTTTCTGATCTATTGTCCATTAAAATGGGAGCATTTGACCTATTTTCAGAAAATCTACCATGAATCAGGTCAGCAGTCTGGTGACTTTACCCATTACAATCACATTTCAGTGCATTCACCACAAGAGACTGAACACAAGACAGACAGACATGAAACTGAAGAATAAATAAAAATAAAATCTGTGGAAAATGCAGTCTGAGAGCATCACTCAAAAACCCAAGGTGAATGAAATGTTTGCAGATACAGGAGTGCCACGTTTTTGACACAGGATGACAGGTGGGTAAAGGTGTGATTCAAAAGCATTTACTGAACAGAGAATTAATCTCAATATTACAAGCGAATTTGTGCCACAGAGGAAAGTCTGAGAGAGACCATATGGCTTTAAGTCAGGAAAATAACAGGTTTGCTGCCTGTAAAAAAAACAAAAAATGTCTCTTATTGAGTTATGTGGTTTTGATGGCAGATTTAGCAAATGATTGGCACAATATAATAGAGTGTAATTTTAAGAACCACAGAATTATCCTACATCGGTGGTAAATGCCTTTCTTGTATGGACTGAAGTCTCAGACTGGCCCTAAATGTTTGTGTCTATCTCTTTTTTAATATTCATTATTCATTTTTTTCACAAAAGATATTTTGCTTGAAGCAACGTGCAATTTATTATTCAATCTATCCACTGAATTTGGCTTTACTTATTTGTGGGAGAGACTCTAAATGCAATTTATTTCCATTTGGAAATGTAAAAAGTTAATAGGAAAATTCTGTTAGCTTCTGATAGCTTCTTTTTATGGATGCATAAGTCAAAATTGAAAAAATTCACATTTGACAAATTTTGTCCTGTTTTGCAGATGAGATTACATTCCTCCACAACACTTTAAAAAAAAAAAAAATAGGCTGAGGGAAATCACTTCTGTGTTTAGTCTAAATATTTCCGATGTATACAGAGGAAAAAATATCTAACTGTTTCCTGTGAAATATTCCTGGAAACTGGTGGTGACCTCTTACAAACAGGAAACTCATGGCAGGGGACAGAACACGATGCAGTGGCTTCCAGAAGTCACACCTCAGCTGCACATAAATGAATTTATGCTGAGTTTTGACTAGAGAACTAGTAGACAGCAAGTGCACAAAGTCCTTTCCATGGAGAACATCCACACTGCTCCCTTCTCCAGTGACAGTTCCCAAAAGCCCACGGAGCCCAAGGGTGGTCCTGAGGCAGCTGGCTAAAGGAAGCAGCATGGGCAGAGGGGAGGGAGGAGAGCAGCCAGGGCACAGAGCTGCCCTCCAGCAGCACTCTGTCCCCATGCTGCCACGATTCTTGCCCAGCTGGCAACCCCTCCCTCCCAACCAGCCCTACTCTGGCAACAGACCTGAGCAAATTACGTGCGTGAAGTCCACTTTAATCACAGCCCTTGCAGCTACAGAGACAGAACTTGCGATGCATCTTCTGAGTAACTCACCCGAAGGCAGACCAACCAGCTGAGGAAATGAACAGCAATTCCCCTCAGAACATTTGCATCCTCTTCCCAGTACTTCCTCGTGTTCCTCATTGCGTCTTTTCTCTCTCAATACAGAACTTCAAATATATGCATGCAAAATTCAACTCTGTATTGCACAGCTTCTTCTGAGATTTTTCCTATCCTTTTTCAGTTTTAGCATGATCCTTTCCATGCTTCTCAAATGTGGGACTAGAAAACATTAAAAAAAAATCACCAAATCTGAAGTGCTTCCTAGCAATTTTTGCATTTCCATGATGATCTTCAGTCTTCTGTGTAGCTGTGAAGAACCTTCGCTTCCTTTATCAAAATCTCTTTTGACCACTTTTATAAATCTAGTCAGGGTACCAGCTCAAGCCCATAACAGCAGTCCTAAGTGCCCCTAAATTACCTTCAGAAAATACCTGAGATGCCTCTCTTCCATTTATATGCCTGATTAAGTGCTTATTTGCTATGCAGAGCAAAGCTCTTGCTTTGAAAGTTCTGTTTACTTAACAATTATCTTTTTGAACTAGAGCAATGCTAGAGGTTTCTGCTCTGGTATTTCCAAATCCCTTCTTGGCTTGGTTAATCAATCCAAAAGCCCTTTTCTTATTTAAACAGAAGACTGGATTTATGAAGGCCACAAATCAAGTTTCTTTACATGATGTTATAGTTTGAGTAGTCTCTGAATTTCTCATCTGTAATATGAAGACACTGACCTACAGGCCAGCTCAGCAGCTCTGCACTACTCCAGTGAGACAAAACAGTTTTAACTGCTGATATCCTTTATAGAAAGATAATTCTTTTCACTTTCCTTCTGTAGCTTCAGTGGCTACCAGATGTTTAGATTTTCCTTTTCCAAAGTCTTGGCATGAACAGCTCTCTTGGAGAAAGTAGGTGTGTTCCTCTCATATTCATCTCTGCCTGAAATGTGGAGTTTAGGCAGTGGTCCTTTAACTTCTCTGAATGAAAAGTTTTTTCTTTGCTCACTCTTTGTTCTTTTTCAGAATCAGTTCACTTAAAGGAGAACATGATCTGTCACCTTCTGGTGGGACTGGATGTTATTTTAGCCCCCAAATTCAGTAAACAGAAAGAATTTCTTTAGCTATGTTCACACCCCTCTTAAAAGAGGCTCTCTTTGTGATTTCAAGCGTGCTTTAGAATTTGCCAATATATAAGGCAAAATATGTATATTTCAATTATTCCAAGAATAGCCTAGTATTAAATAACCATAAATCAGCTGGAGACCGATTCCAGCTGAGATCACAACTCAGAATTCCAACACTCAGAGCAGAGCCCAATGTTTGAATCTCTTCTATCCAAAATTATATAAATTCTTCATGAATGTGGCCAAAGTACAACAACATAGACAGCATCAATTGTTTTCTGTCTCTACTTAGCTGTTTTCAAGACCTCGGTCTTGTCACTTTATCTTTCTCACCCTCAGTTTCTCCAGCTATAAAATGCTGTTAAACTGTACTACTTTGTAAAGTATTATAAGATAAACTGGGGAAATGTTTCTGTAGTCTTGGCATTTTATTACAGCGATTGTGATCAGAACCCTAAAGATATCACTGAATATAAGCAAAAGATTTCTGTGCCATTCATCACAGGTTCTGGATATGAAAAGTGACTGGACTGCAGTTGCTGCCCTACAAGTAATTATGCATTTGTGAGTGACAGACATAGTTACCAGGTGATGTATAGCACAGAGTATCTCAGAGACCTGAGGACTCCCAGTAAAATGGATACCCTTGTTCACCTTTAGCCTGTGAATTGGCAAACAAATGGAAGTCAGAGGATTTAAAAGGCTTCCACATTTAGTGTGCATGTTGGTAGCACTAAGACTGGAATTTGTTAGGGAAAGCATTATTTAACCAAAAAGTACCACCACTTTTAAAAGACAACATGCATTTCTGGCAGGCACTTCTCAATACAGCACAGCAATGAATCCTTTACTGCTTTGCACATGCAGGTCATTGCCAATTGTGTAAATAAGAAACTAGAGAATCTCAGATTGGGCAGTGCTCTTTAATAGGATAAATAATACAACAAATATAGAAGTAATCAACCTTGGAAAGTTAGATTTACTTTAAAAAAAATACCACTATTTCAGTAAACTTAGTTACCCAGTCCTTGCATCATCCTGCCTTACAAATTGGCCACATACTCATGCTGACCTAAATTACTGGTTTGTAATTGGACACAACCTTTGAAAAGTTTCTCATTTGGGACTGAACTTTTTATGACCTGCATAGAAAACAGCTATGTGAAGGGGAAAAAAAAAAAAAAAAGAAAGAAAAGAAGATCATCATTTGAGCTGATGAGTTTTGCTCATAGGGAGACAACAATTGATTTGAGAATTTAATTTACATAGAGATCATTTCAAAAAGCATTTTACAAATACAACCACAGAATGCTTTTATGCAACAAAAGAGTTAAATCTGACCCTTAAAAAGCATTTAAAGCAATTTCTGAACACTTTCTTTTGGCTTTCCTGTCTTTTCATGCTTCCATGCATGAGCTGCAAAAAAGGTCTTTCAGCTGGGATTTCTATGCAAAGGTTAGGTCACCAGCTTAACTGCTGAAATTGGTTGGTTGTCCCAACGATATATTAGTGATTTACTAAATAAAATCATTCTGTGCTGCAGATTTATTTGCCAATGTTGGGCTTATACATGTGGACATCAAATATGAAAGCATGGCTTTTGTTGTAGCCAAACAAACCTGAATTTGAACATGCCCAGTTTATGAATTGCCAGCTAGATCCAGACAAGCTGACTATAGATAATATGTAGTTTTTGCCTGCAAAACAGGGGTCCAATGGGTCAGGGTTACTTCACTTAAAAGTTTTCTTCAGAATGCTTTCTCAGGATAGTGTAAGCAGTCATTAAGATCAAAAAATCTGCTCAGCAAAGAAAGTGTGACTCATATAAGCAATAGTTTGCTGAATCATCTATTTTTACAGTTGAAGGGCTTCACTCATTCTTCTTGCATAGCAATTGCACAAATGCAGCCTAAACCGGGTTATAAAATGCTCCTAAATTATAAGATTTTGCTTGTGATGTTTATTTACTGTATTATCACCATACAATTTAATTATTCTGAGCAGTTGAGACCTGACTGTCATTACACTCATGCAGAGATACAGCAAACATTTGGAACTGTAATGGTAATACTCAAACCACTTTGCATGAAATTATAGGCAAAATTTAAATTTCTCTCCAAACTTAGAATAATTTCAGCCTGGGAACATACGAACTACTTCAGGTTTGGGGGGCTTGTTTATTTTAGTTCCTACTAACCAGGGTTATTTCTAAGTCATTTCAGTTCCTTCAAAAACCAGGCTTTTGCGTGCATATGGATTTGCTCTTGAATGTCTAATAGACAGTTTTGATTTGGAAATTAAAGTTGGCAATTGATTAGGCTGCTCTGGAGCACAGTATAGCTCCACACTGATGAGAGCTACTCATATAGATTTTACTGAAGTAAGGCAGTGCAAATTGCAGCTTATATACAAGCACCTTTCTTAGAGAGCTAAATGACAGATACTTGCTCTTTCATTGACTTGAATTTATTTGTAACCAATAACATAGGCATGATAAAAATCTGGGCAGTAAAAAAACATTTGTTCAGATTTTAAATGGCTTGTTTGAGACCTAATCTTGATCTTGTTAAATTTGCTGGTAAAATTCATGTAAACATCAATTGGAGGTTTAATCCTTTTGTGGATTAAAATGTTCTTGCCCATAAGTGGAGATGTTAGCTATTGGTCCACCTGAAAAAAAAACAAAAACTGCTTAGAAATCATATCCTCCTGAGTCTAAATTAGATGGCTCCTTCAATATTCATACTTGTGGTTCAGCAGAGGGGGAGGTTATCTTTCACAAGGCACACTGCTTTAGACTTACTGAATAATTCACTAAAAAATGAATACTGGAAGAAGTGTACTTAATGCTTTACTCAGTTCTGAAAGTCTGATCAAAATGTGTGACTGGATCAAGCAGAAGCTTGGCACTAAATCTGATACACCTTTCCTAAGAGGAAAATGCTCTAAAGGTCTGGAGTATTTTGATTGGTAAATCGGCAGTTGGGATTGCCTGGGGGAGTGGACAGGTAGAAACTGTTTTATTGAACAAATGAGAATTCTGAACACAGCAGGAAACACAATCTACAATGCTTTCCCAAAGTGCTGGCACTGGTATCAAACATGTATACCTCATTCCACTTGAGTAATAAGAGTACTGTGACTTAAATTTATTTCTCATGGTGGGGAAAAACACATCCCACTGTGATAAAGCACTAGAATAACAATGAGACAACCTGGAGAACGAGCTCTGTGCTGTTCTCTGTACACCTGTGCTTTAGTACCTGCCAGCCAGGTCCCATGGCCCCTCTATCCTATGTCCTGCAAACCTCTGCCAAACTGAATCCCAACAAAAAGACTGCTGGTAATGTTGCTGTGCTGCACGACTCCCAAGCTGAAGTTCTAGCTGATGAGAACTAATGACAATGGTATTAAATATTAAAGCACTATTTGAATGCTAGAAACATGAATTCTAGGTTGTTTTGTACTTCCTGATCCAAGAGGAACTGCAACAAAGGGTCTATCCTGTCTTCCAATATCCTTATTTTATAATCCAGGAGAGTCTGGGATACAGAAAACACTCCTGGTCAGGGGGAAAATATCTCATCTGCATAACTGCAAGGTCCATTTCCTAGAACTTGCCTGACCCAGTTCCCTAAACATGGCAACTCCTACTTACTCCTACTTACTCCCTGGACAAACTCAGCAGAGACTTGTGCATGTGTCCCATCAGCAGGATGCTTACCCTGATCCAAGGACACCCGGACCAAAAATGTGATTTTACCACTGAATCTTTTTCAGGATCAAAAGAAAAATTATGCTGCTTAAAGCCTTCCCCTGTGTGCCACAGGCCACCCGCCAACCTCATGGCACAGTAAGAAACAGCGCATGCTTTCTTGTCCTTCTCTCCATGGACTCTCTATCAAGCTACATTTGGACGTGACAGGAAGTACAGCCTCTCCTTGAATACTAAGGAAATGTTGTTATACAGTAGCCCTTGGTGATTTATTGTTCTTTAAAGAAAAATATGGGGAAAGAAGCCATCAAACAGCTCAGCCAGGACAACATACTTGAACTTGCATCTCCCTGTGTTTAGCAGATGACAAAGACATTAAATATCAATAATGAAAACATATGGACTAAATGTTTACCCACTCCATTCCCAGTTCCACTTTTTCTTGTGGCAAAGTCTGGTTTTGGCATTTGATCTGTTCCAGTCACCCCTCCCATCCCTCTGATTAAATCAGTTGCATATGTAGATTTGCATTTGTGTGTTTTCTAATATCAGATAGCATCTAATCCTGCATCTCTTTCAAATGAGAGTAAGAAGAATGGGCACAAGCTACATTTTACCAGTAGGTTTCCCTACTGTCTTCTCAAAAAATGTAACACTCTTCTTCTCAGACTTCTCTCTTCTTTTGCCTTATCTTCATCTATCTTGAAGAGTTCTTTGTGTTTTAATTTCTGGTAGCTCACTCTCCTCTATTGAAAATTCAAGGGTTTTTTAAGAAAATACATAGAAACAAAAACTAATTTTAAAAAAATAGGTAAAAAATAAAATCAAGATTTTAAAAAGCTGGAAAAAAATCAAATTACATTAAGAAAATAGCAACAGGCAAATGTGATCCCACACCATTTCCTAACTTGTGGTGTGTATGTGGAGGCAGTGATGGATTTCATGCTGTGAGTGTTTTATAACTATACTGAAAAAATAGCATTTTATTGTAGGTTTGTTTCAGACCCCAAAAGCCTAATGATGGTCATGCCAAAACAGCACAACATGGAAGTGGTAAAATAAACCCCAAGCAGATGCCTCATAGGAATAGTCAGTGCTGTATGATTGCAGGGTTTTACTAGGGAAGGCTTTCTCATGCAGATAGTCCAATGGATCATTAGTGAACCTGCCAGGCTTAGTGAACATTTCTGTTCTCTGTGAGGATATAATTCCTCTTCCTGATCCTTAAAACTTGTTTAGTCATGTATTTTTGCATTACAGAACCTGAAAGATTCATATATCATGCTAAATATACTAGATCACTAATATATTGCAGAGGAAGTCTACTGAAAGTAGAAAATAAGATTTTCAGTGGTACCATTATGAAAATCCTAATATTTTGTAGCTTTTTCAGGTGCACTACTACAATTTTCACCAATTCTAGTTTCCATGTATGAGTTACCAGACACATGCATTTGGGAAAAAGGATGTGTAGTATACATAGAAGAATGACTCACAGAAGAAAAGGGCAGAAAAAGAAGGGAGAGAAAAATCTAAAACTGGGAAATGGATGGCAAAAGAGAACACAAAATCAGAAAAGTGTGAAGCCAAATTGGGGACAGTTTTAAAATCTTAAAATAAAGCTTTCAAAAAGATACAAATAGGAGTAGAATTAGTCTGATCTTCTATAGGGGATCTCTCCTTAAAATATTATTTGCAGTCAGATTGAAAGGGATTTTATTTTAAATGCCAATCACATTTTGTGAGGTGCAGCCTGAGAACCATGATTTATGTACAGAGACTCCTACGTAATATTAAAGATAAAGAGAATTATTTGAAGCTAGAGAAAAATATTCCAGCTCGGCTCTTCATCACATTGGCTGATTAATATTGACTTTCTAGCCTTTCATGTATTGCCTGATCCCTGCTACTGCTCTTCCAGCTGGCTATTATCTGCTCAGCAGTAAGAGGAGAAAGCACCATGTCTTTTACCTGGGTGGTAGTTATGTGTTAGTAACAATCTTGCTTGGAAAGACCAAGTGATTCATACAAAATGATGGAATGGGGTATCCTGATGCATCCGAAGGTGGCACAGAAAGAGCTTCTGAGTCTCTGTGGGTTTTGAGATGAAGTAGGATTTATTCGTGATGGTACAGCAAAAGAAATGTTCTCAGAACTGTTTCTAAGAATAGCAGGATGACTTCTATAGCAATCCTGTGAGTAATTTGAGAGCAGCATCTATTCTGTGTTTCTGAATCCCATGAGAACATTTGAAACATAAATATATATAATTGTACAACTGCTTTTTTTTTTTTTTTTGCATCTTACTTTTTTTCACTTAAAATAGCTTGACTTGCATAATAAATTTTCTGTGGTCTACAGTGTTTGAAGAATCCTTGTGTTATTTAGAAAGCAAAAGCATGCACCAAACCTTGGGCTTCATATTTCTTTACCTTATCTGTGAGTTAGTGACAAAAGTCTATAGAAATGTAAGTGGTAAATTTGAAAATGAAAGATCTGGGAGCTTTAGCAAGGCAGCTGAACCCCAAGAGAATAATTCTCAGAGGACTCATTAAGATGCTGGCAAAATTTCTTCTACATGTTTCATTTAATAGAAGCAATCACTATACAGTAGCTAGCATATATGATCAGTGAAATACACTCATGGCCCACACAGGAGATAGTAAAGGTCTCACAGTTTGAGGTAATCCCAAAGCAAATATCAGCCACTCCCCAATCTTGAAAGCCATTGATTACAACTCTGTTTCTAATGGAAAATCAAATAAAAGCATCAACATTGTTAAAGAAAGGAAAATGCAATGTGGAAAGATTAAAGGACAGACACCCTGATTTAGCTGAACCCAGGTGAATGCAGCTGAAACTTCCAGAAGATTAGCAGTGGCAAGAGGCAGCTCCTTTTGCATTCTCAAGGTGTTAAAGTTGCTGGTCCCAAGGTCAGACCGCTTCAGGACTGCCTTGTACCTAAATCAGGAGATCTAGACAGTGTTTCTTAGCAAATTATTGCAGAACCACATATTCCCAGTAAGAGTGTCTTTCCTTTGGAGACATCCCTTGCACTGCTAGGTTGGCAGAAATCAAAGAGACTATCTCCTCTAATCTAGAAGAATATGGTTTCTTTACATGTCATATATATTTATTGCTGCCATAAGCTTATGTTTCTCAATAATATAATTTTACAGTCTCACACCAGGCAGAAATTAGATCCCAAACCTTCTATAAGCCACACAGGAGCATTTCTAAAAGCAAAATTGAAAATATATAGGTAAACATATGCCTATTTGGAAGTTTGCAATATTTTTTAGATCAGTAATAAAGTGAAGCTCAGAAAATTCCTAACAATAAGATGCACGGGAGTCTTAGAACTTGAAAATTTATACAGGAACAATAGGCCATAAACAAAGATTGCCTGAAAGTCCAAGTTAAATGTGACCTACATAAATGATAAAGTAATAAAAGCTAGGAAAAGCTTATTGCTACATATTGCAATCAAGATCTCCACCTCAAAATTCAGCAATATTTTGAAAGTTTATAAGCAGTATGAAATGTAGGACCAGATCAAGAAAAATGGCCTCCTTGATTCTTGCTATATCTTTGTCCTATTTTGTCTATTCCTGCACTTTAAAAAATGTTAACAAAATCATTTATCCTACTAGATCATTAATAATGCGAAGCAAAATTTTTCTGATGGTTTCAGGAGATTGGGGACAAAAAAAAAAAAAAACAAGTGTGCTGAATGTCTGTTTTTCTTGACTTCTTATCATCCCTGCAGATAAACTTACTTTCTTTATCTGTTTTGAACAGTGTTTATAGGAGTGCTTCTCAGATGGTATTTTTATTTTAACAGAGGTAATTACTATGGTGATTCAGGAGGGCATATCAGCAAAGAGAAGGTATCTCAAGACTTCATTGACAGTAATCTAAAAGACAAGAGTCCAAATAACATGCTCAAAGAGTATTTTTCACTGCATGGCCTTTTCTAGCTCACCAGGAATCTGTGTCCTTAGCACAGCACATTTCTAGCCAAATGACTGAAAAAAAAGTTATTTGCTTTTACATTAACATTTGCTTTTGCACACTAGGTTGATTTCTGCGTAAAATATATGTCATTCAGCTGCTTTCTGCATTGACCTTCAAGAAGGTTTCACTCTTTGGTGCTCTCTTGAGGTTTATATTCTTAATTTCCCAAAATGCTTTACCAATCCACTTTTAGCATGCCCACTCTTACTGTTCTAAATTGATGCATAGCCAGTCAAGCTAAATAACAGTTCCCAGCAATCTCAGATACACAGCATTTTCAGGTACACATTTTCTAGTAACAGCAGGAGAATAATGTGTAGTTAACATATTAGAGTGAAATCAAGGTGGTCAAGAGGATGGAACCAGACTCTTCTCAGTGCTGACAAGAAACAGGACAAGAGGCAATGGGCAGAAACTGATGCAGAAGTAGTTCCATTTGATTATTGAGGAAGAACTTTACTGTGTGAGTGACTGAGCACTGGAACAGGAGTCTTTCTCACTGGAGATAGTCAAGAACAGTCTGGACACAATGCTGTGCCATGTGCTCCAGGATGACATGGAGGCTGGACCAGATGACCCACTGTGGTCCCTTCCAACCTGACCCATTGTGATTCATGCACAAGATATGTGTTCATACCCATGAATGTATATCTGTGCACACTGTTGTATGTGTGTGCATAGCTATACATGCACGTGTGTCCATGAATGAGAGTGTGTGGGGGGGGGGGGGGGGGTGTGTGTATGAAAGACATTCTAAAAATGAGGGTACTTCACAAGCATCTAGAAGACTGATTTAGCAATGGAAGAATTCAACCAAAAACCCAGAGCACATTTCCAGCCATGTGTTCTTCATTGTACTTGTCTGCATTTCCATCTAGAATGAATAACTGGAAACACTCTGTCAGTACACCAGATCACAAGAGGAGCAGGATGCTTCTTAACTACCACACATTTCATAAAGGAGAAAAGGCTGTTTGCTGTAAGTCAGATCAGGCTGAAGAGAAGCAATTCTGTCTCTTCCTCCCACACACAGACAATTTACACCTGCACAATTCAGCTGTGCTGAAGCATTTTAATCAATCTCAGAAAATCAAGAATAGGGTTTAAAATTCCCTTCTCAGGGAAGATCAGAGATGTAGGAATGTCATATCATATATGTTGCAGCTGGTGTGTGCAATGGAAAGAATTAAAAATGGTTTCTAAAATCATAGATTTTAATATATTTGTGAATTAGATTTAGTCATTAAATTAACTGAACACTGCTCTTTGTACAGCAAATACA